>NC_138769.1:410954482-411139482 GCF_965119305.1 Pelophylax lessonae
GTGTGCCCTGTCAGGTTTTATAAGTGTGATTTCTTGCCTTATAAATGGGGTTGGGACCATCAGTTGTGTTGTGCAGAAGTCAGGTGGATACACAGCTGATAGTCCTACTGAATAGACTGTTAGAATTTGTATTATGGCAAGAAAAAAGCAGCTAAGTACAGGAAAACGGTGGCCATTATTACTTTAGGAAATGAAGGTCAGTCAGTCTGAAAAATTGGGAAAACTTTGAAATTGTCCCCAAGTGCAGTCACAAAAACCATCAAGCGCTACAAAGAAACTGGCTCGCATGCGGACCGCCCCAGGAAAGGAAGACCAAGAGTCACCTCTGCTGCGGAGGATAAGTTCATCCGAG
Organism: Pelophylax lessonae; assembly: GCF_965119305.1. Taxonomy (NCBI): domain Eukaryota; kingdom Metazoa; phylum Chordata; class Amphibia; order Anura; family Ranidae; genus Pelophylax; species Pelophylax lessonae. The sequence goes on from NC_138769.1 coordinate 410,954,835, forward strand.
TCACCAGCCTCAGAAATCGCAGGTTAACAGCAGCTCAGATTAGAGACCAGGTCAATGGCACACGGGGTTCTAGCAGCAGACACATCTCTAGAACTGTTAAGAGGAGACTGTGTGAATCAGGCCTTCGTGGTAGAATATCTGCTAGGAAACCACTGCTAAAGAAAGGCAACAAGCAGAAGAGACTTGTTTGGGCTAAAGTACACAAGAAATGGACATTAGACCAGTGCAAATCTGTGCTTTGGTCTGATGAGTCCAAATTTGAGATCTTTGGTTCCAACCACCGTGTCTTTGTGTGACGCAGAAAAGGTGAACGGATGGACTCTACATGCCTGGTTCCCACCATGAAGCATGGAGGAGGTGTGATGGTGTGGGGGTGCTTTGCTGGTGACACTGTATGGGATTTATTCAAAAATGAAGGCATACTGAACCAGCATGGCTACCACAGCATCTTGCAGCGGCATGCTATTCCATCCGGTTTGCGTTTAGTTGGACCATCATTTATTTTTCAACAGGACAATGACCCCAAACACACCTCCAGGCTGTGTAATGGCTATTTGACCAAGGAGAGTGATGGGGTGCTGCGCCAGATGACCTGGCCTCCAGTCACCGGACCTGAACCCAATCGAGATGGTTTGGGGTGAGCTGGAGTGAAGGCAAAAGGGCCAACAAGTGCTAAGCATCTCTGGGAACTCCTTCAAGACTGTTGGAAGACCATTTCAGGTGACTACCTCTTGAAGTGTGACTCTACAATTTTCATAGTCATGAAAATAAAAAAAAAAAACTCTTTGAATGAGGTGTCTCCAAACTTTTGGTCTGTACTGTGTGTGTGTGTGTGTATATATGTATGTATGTATATAATATAATGTGTGTGTATAAAGCCTCGTACACACGCAACGATTATCGGCCGACCAATCGGCCGTCTTTTGTCCAGTGTTGTTGTGTTGGTTGAAATGTGCTCTAGGCTGCACACAAATTTTCTCAGCCAACAAAAACCAACTTCAGAAGTGATGTCATGTGCTGGTTTACTTTCCGTGTGTTTTTTCTTTGAGCATGCCCAGTCTTGCTCATCTAATTTTTGTCTGCCGAAATCTGTACTGACTGACGGAAAATCGTCCGTTCTGTTGACGGCCAACAAAAATTTTATAGCATGCACACCAGATTTTGTTCGGCCGAAAAGTCAGTCGGTTGTCGAAAGCATCATACTAACAAGCCGAAAATCGGCCGATCGGACGTTGGCCAAAAATTCACGGCCAACTATCGATGCGTGTGTACAAGGCATAAGTCCTAAAAGGTATGTTTTTGGGAGGAGGGGGATGTCAACCTCCAAAAGCTGGTGGAGGAGGTCCCTGACCTAACTCCAAAGGGTTTGCAAAATAGGGCACCTGCCAGTAAGTGTGAAGTAAGGTACCTCCAGTAGAATGTATTTTATGTTTTCTCTAAAGTCTGTGATTTCTTCCTGCCTTCAAAAATAAACGGACAGCAGATTTTTAGTCTGGTTGAAAAAAGACACAATTCCATCATATTGCAACCAATAGATTGATTCTGTTGTTTTTAGAAGGGGTTGAGTTGGCTTAGCTGTACTTTAAAATGTATTTTATTTTTTTAGCTATCCTGGACTTCAACTTTAAACTGGTTTTTACCTGTTTTTGTTTCTGGGTTTTATTGCCCCTACTACTTTGAGGTTATGTTTAACCACTTCTTGACAAGAAGGTTTTACCCCCTTAATGACCAGGCCATTTTTTGCGATCTGGCACTGCGTTACTTTTAACTGACAATTGCGTGATCGTGCAACGCTTTTAACTAAAACTTTCCCAATAAAAAAAAAATTAAAAATCACATTTTCTTTTCTGTCCTGACAGTCGTCGCCGCTCTTAATTCATTACAATTGGATAATGGCTGTACACTCTAGGAGTAAGCTAGGCAGTTATTAAACAGTTAATAACAGGTTTTTTAACCAGACACACCTCTAGGGGGCTGTCCCACAGACCTTATCCCCCAGCTACTTCCTGTATCTTATCAGTTTTCTGTGGCCTAGCTCAGCAGTAGGCTGGGTTTCCCTGGCTGAGACTTGGGTCTCAGCTTTTTTCTTCTTTTTAGGTTTCCTCTCTAAAAAAAGTTTCTTTTTTTAAAAAAAAAAAAAAAAAAAAAAAGTTTTATTTTCTCCTTCGCTTAGTTAGTCAGACTTTAGAAGACTACAGCGTTTGCAGAGCTGGGCCTTGCACTGGTTGTTTTAGAACCCTACGGACTCCCAGCCTGCCATCGAGCGTTAGCAGGTTATTGGTACGCCCAGGCCTCGCAAACGCCAGTGTCCCTGGCGTCAGATGAGCCTGCGAAGTTGCTATCTTCGCTGGGATGTCTCAACTGCGGTAAGCCCGCGTGTTGCTAGCATCACCTTCGGCTGACGGCAACCCCTACTCAGGGTAGGAGGTTTCCTGTTGCAGAGCGGTGCCCACGTTCGCTGGACCGGTAAGTACCATGACTACCCCTCTGTCTATGGACCATGTTTGTTGGGGTGTGTATGTGGGCCCTCTGTTTGGGGATGACAGTTCAGGTATGGGTTCTATGTACCATCCCCCTCATGGCTGTAGGGGCGGCTCCTGTGTGTCCCTTCCCCCGTCCCTGCGAGGGCGCTGTCGCGGTTTGACCGTGGTTTGGGGGGTCTCCTATGTCCCAGGGGTGCTTGTGGAGGCCAGTGCATGGTGTTTTGGGGCCGCAATTAGCGCTATTCCGCGTGGCCGCCATTTTGGGTGTGGGCAGGCTGTTCAGCCTCATAGTGTGAGCAGCAGCCATTTTCTGTCATCCTTTGGCGCCGATCGGGCACCATCTTTAGTGTGGGCATGATGTCCTTTGTGGGCAGTGGCCATTTTCATAGGGCTTTTCTCCCCATTGACTTCTATTGGCAACCATTTTTCTTGTGGCTCAGGGCTGGTTTTGCATCTAGGGGCGTGCGGTCACTTCCTCCTTCTTCCCTTCAGATCCTCAGCAGCGCGGGCAGGTAGAGCACACTATGGGGGTCTTTTTACTAGTTTCTCTGGCCTGGAATCCTGCTAGCACTCATTTTTACAGATTCCTGTAGCAAGGGACAAGGTCTCCATTTGCGGTACAGTTTTGCGGTGGGGGCAGCGGGAATCGCCGATTTTTTTTTTTTTTTTTTTTTTTTTTTTTTTTTTAAAAGGCCAGCGTCACTAAATTTGTGTATTGCTATTATGGAGTCCCAGGATAGCAAATTCCCCACAGGCCTGATGGGTGGTTCAGATGCTCCTGAATCCGCTTCCATAGCCTCTCTATCTGCTGCACTTGCGACTTTAGCGTCAAAAGTGGATTTGCTGATGTTTGACCGGGTTTTCTAAAAAGCGACCTATGCCCTCTGTCTTCTGATTCAGAGCCAGATTTGGTTGCCACGGACAACATCCCCCCTGGGGGGTCCCTGTCCTCTCCGTCGGATGTGGAGGATTCGTCCTCTGGATCGGCGTGGGACCGCGCTGCGGTGGACGTGCTTATCAGCTCTGTTAAGGAAACAAAAGATTTGGATGATGAGCCCCACCTGTCGGGTAAGCGTGTTTCCTTTGGGACACGCAAAGCCCATAAAATCGGGTCAGGTTTTTCCTTGTCCCGAGGATTTTCACAAAACAGTCAATGACCAATGGCGCCGTATCAAACATATGTTTGTGGTGCCCAAGAGATTTTAGTACCGTTATCCCTTTGCGGATCCGGGGGATTCTCGCTGGACTGTGGCTCCTAAGGTGGATTACACTGTGTCCAGGTTAAACTAAGCGACTTTAATGCCTGTGGAGGATTCCCCGGTGTTTCAAGACCCGGCGGATAGGCGGGTGGAGACACTTTCCCGCCACATCTATCTGGTAGCGGGTTCCTTGCTGAAGCCTGTGTTGGCTTTTGGTAATGGGTTTAAAAGTTGTTGGACCACGCTTATTGCTGTATGTTGGAGTTGGTCTCTTGGGGACACTCCAGGTGACATGGTTATGGGTAAGAGTACTCTTCTACCCCAGGCCGCGATGGATAAACCTCCCCGTAACAGGCGGGGACCTTCCTTCGAGGTTCTATGGGGGTCTTTTCGCGCCGTCGGGGAGCAGTATAAGGGGACCATTAAACCCCAGGTGGTCAGTCTAGCTCGTATGGCCTAGCTGACGAGGTGCCTGACTGTGGAGCAGATTATTCTGTTTCAAGCACTGTGGTCAGGCAAACCCAAGACCAGTTCACTTGGTTCGGTGACACAATCCATCTCTTCGTGAAGGAACACCCTCAACCTTAGCTGGGGTGAGGGGACGTCTGAGTGGTTCCAGGAACCTTGGTTGTCCGAGATTCCAGATAGGTGGGTTCACGAGCTGCTTCGCTCGGGATACAAGATCGAGTTTTCGGTCCTTCCCTGCAGATAGGTTCTTTCTATCAAAACTCAGGTGGTTGCCAGACTGCCTCGAAGACCTCCGGGGGGGGCGGTGCAAGACATGCTCGCCCAGGGAGTCATTATACCAGTACCTGTGCAGGACAGGTTTAGGGGTTTTTACTCCAACCTATTCACTGTCCCCAGTAAAGAGGGGAAAGTGCGTCCTATTCTGGATCTGAAGTCACTACCCCGCTAGGTGCGGGTGCAGAAGTTCCGAATGGAATCTATCGGATCCGTAGCAGTGTCATTTAGTCAGGGGACTTTCTAGTCTCCATCGACTTGAAGGATGCCTATTTCCACATCCCTATTTTCAAGGGTCACCAGAGATATCTCCGCTTCACAGTAGCGTGGAGGCATTTTCAGTTTGTGGCGTTGCCCTTCGGCCTCGCCTCGGCTCCCAGAGTCTTCACCACAGTTTTGGCCCCTGTATTAGCTTAATGCGTTTAAAGGGGATTGCCGTCCTTGGTTATCGGGATGACCTCCTGTTAAGGTCCAGCTAAGCTGCAACCCGGTCGCAGGATCTGTCAGTGACAATCCAAATACCTTCGGGAATTTGGGTGGACAATGAACTTCCAAAAATCGACACTGACCCCGTCAGTGCGTATTCAGTATCTGGGCATGGTCCTGGACTCTGCCCAGGCTCGGGAGATCAAGTCCCTCAGAGACAAGGATCTCTCCTCCCTGCGGACCTGTATGCGGTCGCTGGGTAGGATGGTGTCGGCCTTTGAGGCCGTTCTGTTTGCTCAATTTCACGCCAGATCTCTTCAAGCATAGATCTTGGCCAGACGGGACAAGACTCCTCAGTCCTTGGACATGAGAATTTCTCTGTCGTCAAGTGAGACTTGACCTCTTGTGGTGGCTCCAATCGCAAGCCTTGACTCAGGGCCGGTCATTCCGGCCTCTGTTATGGTAAGTGTTAACCACGGATGCCAGCCTTTTGGGCTGGGCTGGGCAAGTTGTCTGCCCAAGGTCGGTGGTCCATGGGGAGGCCTCACTCCCAATACACGTGTTGGAACTTCGAGCGATAAAGCTTTGCTTGTTCCGGTGGACATCCTAACTTTCGGGGCTGTCCAGTCCGAGTGCAGACGGACAGCGTCACGGCAGTGGCTTACATCAATCACCTAGGGGGTGCCAGAAGTACACCGGGCGTCCTTGGAGGTGATAGAGATTCAAGTTGGGCCGTAACGCATGTTCCGGCAATTTCTGCCGTTCACATTCCGGGAGTGGAGAATTGGCAGGCGTACTACTTGAGCCACCGGGACCGGGGAGATTGGTCCCTAAATCCAGGAGTGTTCCAACTCCTGTGTATCTAGGCGGTGGGGAATTCCGGATGTGGATCTGTTTGTGTCCCGTCTGAACAACAAACTAATATTGGATTGTGTCTAGAACGCGCGATCCTCTGGCGGACGCCAGGGACCCGTTGGTGATTCCTTGGCATCAGTATGCCTTCCCTCCGATTCAACTGTTATCCAGGTTCCTTCGCCGCGTGGCGTCGGTACAAATCTCGTGGTTCTTGTGGCCCCAGACTGGCCACGTCGGTCGTGGTACGCAGACATCATACAAATGGCCATCGAACCTCCTTGGCGGCTACCATCGTGAGCCGATCTTCTGTCTCTTCCATCCTGCTTTACAGTCACTGGCTTTAACGGAGTGGCTGTCATAAGCCACGTCTTGAGGTATAGGGGTCTTCCGAATGCAGTCATTCCTGCATTACTGAAGGCTCGGACAGCAGTTTCCAGGAAGAATTATCGCACCGGGAAAGCTTATTTTACCTGGTGTGATTTGCGGGGTCTTCACCCGCGTGCCTTCTCAGTAGCGAAAGTCTTGGCCTTCCTGCTGGAAGGGGTAGATCAGCGTTTAGCGCTGACCACGATTAGGGGCCAGTTGTCGGCTTTGGCCGTCTTTTTCCAGCGCCCCCTGGCGACCATTCCGTTGATTCGCACTTTCATTCAGGGGGTCCGTCATTTGGCTCACCCAAGGAAGGCTCCGGTGCTTCCTTTGGACTTGAATTTGGTGTTGTCAGTTTTGCAACGATATCCTTTTGAGAACATCAGTAATGTTCCTCTGCCTGTTTTATCCCGGAAGGTTGCCTTCTTTGTGGCTATCGCATCTGCTTGCGGGGTGTCCGGGATAGCAGCCTTGTCTTGCGACTAAACCAGTCGTTTTTACCCAAGGTGGTCTCTTCCTTCCACCTTACTGAAGATGATGTTCTGCCTTCACTCTGCAAACCTAAAGCATCCTAAAGAAGTTATTAGGTTTTACCTATCTGCCACGGAGTCTATCAGAAAGTCTGATTCCTTGTTTGTTCTTCCTGAGGGACCTCAGAAGGGCTTTGCTGCGACCGCAGCGACCATTTTAAAATGGATCAGACAGAATGTGGTTCAGGCTTATTCCGTTAGGGGTCAGGTTCCTCCTTTCCCTTTTTAAAGGCTTATTCCACTCAGGTCATCAGTGCCTCTGGGGCTTTTCGCCATCAGGCTTCTGTGGCTCAGGTGTGTACGGCGGTGACTTGGTCGTCTGTGCACACCTTTAAAAGTTTTACAAACTTGATGTTTTGGCATCCTCGGATCCTCTTTTGGCCGCAAAGTTTTAAGTGCGGCAGTTGTTTTGAGTGTTTTTGGCTCTTCTTTGATTTTTTTTTTTTTTTTTTTTTTTTTGTGGTCCTGGTTTTTTCCAGTTCCTTTAAGGGCAATGTTTTTTGCCTGGGGGTGGCCTTCGTTACCTCTTGATGGTTGCGTTTTTTCCCCACCCCTCACACCTTTGTACTGCTTTGGAACATCCCAATCGTAATGAATTAAGAGCAGCGACGACTGTCAGAGGACGTAAGAGAAAATAGAACTTTTGTAAAATCTTACCTTATTTTTTCTCTTGAGTCCTCTGACAGTCGTCGCCCCCGCCCCTCTGGTGTCTATTTTTATAGATATGGGGTTGTTTTCCTAGTTGTACTGCTGCCAAACTGATGAGATACAGGAAGTAGCTGGGGGATAATGTCTGGGACATCCCCCTAGAGGTGTGTCTGGTTAAAAAACCTATTGTTAACTGTTTAATAACTGCCTAGCTTACTCCTAGAGTGCACAGCCATTACCCAATCGTAATGAATTCAGAGCTGCGACGACTGTGAGAGGACTCGGAGAAAAGAATTTTACAGTAAGATTTTACAAAAATTCTATTTTTTTTCATCATTTTAGGCCAATATGTATTCTGCTACATATTTTTGGTAAAAAAAAATATCCCAGTAAGTGTATATTGACTGGTTGGGCAAAAGGTATAGCATCTACAAACTAGGGTAAATTGTTGTCATTTTTTTACTAGTAATGGCGGTGATCAGCTTTTTCTTTTTTTTTTTTTTTTGCGGGACTACGACATTGCGGCGGACAGATCAGACACCCAGTTAACATTTTTGACACTTTTGGGGGGGACCAGTGACATTACTACAGTAATCAGTGCTAAATATATGCTGTTACTGTAATAATGACACTGGCAGGGAAGGGGTGAACACCAGGGGCGGTCAAAGGGTTAAATGTTTTCCTAGGGGGTGTTTTCTAACTGTGTGGGGGGTGGGCCTGCTTGAGTTAACACAGAAACCATGTGTTCCAAAATAGAAGGAACACAGGATCCCTGTGTTCATTACTGACAGAACAGCGGTCTGCTGTTTACAACGGCAGACCACCGTTCTGTCTCCACTGGGGGAGCTATCGCTGGTGCCCGGCGGACATCGCAGCCGCCAGACTCGCTGATTAGCTCCCCCTGTAGCCAATCGGCACGTGCGCGCGCCCCCACTAGCGGTCCCACAAAATGACGTACATGTACGTTGTTTCGCGGGACAGAGCCTACCTGCCGCAGTAGACCTACAGCGACTGGTCGGCAAGTGGTTAATGCAATTTGAACCATTCTTTGATGAAAGCTTGCTAGATTTCAACATGTTTTTTTTCTCTTTTTGTAGTTCTTACTGATTGTAGAAAGTAATACAACATGCTTTTTATTCTGGAAATGTGAAAAGAAAAGTCTTGTATGTATGTTTTTTGAAAAGCTAATCTTAATTTTTTATTTATTTTTTGACAGCAGTAGCTTTGTATGTTTTCTACAAGCTGGTGTCCACATTGAATTGTGAAGCTTTAACTGGCTAGAATTGATTTCTTTCGTGTTTTTCTTATTTTTGGTTTAGGTTTTAAGGATGATGACTTTTTAGGCAGTAGAGGTAGAGGAGGTCGCGGTGGACCTGGTGGTGGGCCTGGTGAGAGACGAGGGCCTCCACCTGCTGCAGCTGGCCGCTACAGAGATGCACCACCACCCCCACGTGGTGGTTCCGTGGACTTCAGAGAACCCTCAGAAGGTTGGAAAGATCTCTATTTGAACAACTGTGTTCCTAATAAGAGGCCCATTTGTAAAGCAACAATATGGTATTACTGTGGTCCTACTGCTCCTTATTAAGTGAGCATAGCGACTGCAAAGCCCCATTAAAATTGATGAATAGAAAACAAAAGCTGGTAAGAGCCAGTCACATGAGCTGTTGGTCACTAGAACAGTCTCTTTACCCATCGCAAATTATCTGCTGTTTTAAAGAGAATTCTCTTGACAGGTACTACAGGTTTCTCATAGCATCCTGCGTTTTTATGAATTGTACAGGACACGAAAAAAAAGTATCTGTTCAATTGTGCAGAAAATATTCCGATACCTTGGCCTGCATTTTATGACTGAAATGCGGTACACATTGTGTATTTAACACTGTGTTGTCCAGTAGATGGCAATATGCGCTCTGTCCTAAATGAGACAGAATGCTTCAGTTCTGTTACAAACCTTTTTTGGAAACCTTACACCTCAGAATGGATCTGTGTAATTCTAAAATACATTTTAACCCTACACTGGTCCTTTACCCAGATTGATGCCACATTACAGTAGCTTGTAATGGAGGTTGATGGCTGCTCTTAACATTTAGACAATGAAAATTGCTATAGTGGGTATAGAATATAATCCCTCCCCTTTAAATCACATTTTGTTACTTTGCAGCCTGAAATGAAGACGCACAGTTTTTGTTTTATCCAGCTGTATTTACTCAGTGCAACTTATAACATCCAAGTGAAAGGTATAATATGTCAGAAAAAAATCAAAAACCAAATTGCTGAGTTGGAAAAAGGATCACCCCTTCCTAAAAAATTATTTGGACTCAATCGGGTGTAGCTAAACCCTTTCTCAATGGCGCACACACAGCCATTTGATTTTCAGCTGTGGTCATTTTGATTAGCTCAGCATGAAAAGATCTTTCCTGGAGCATTTAAATCCCTGGTAGTGCAACTGAAGCAAACCAACTATGAGTGGCAAGGCACTGTTCAAAATATTCAAAGGCTATATCAATGCCTAGAAGCACAGTTAAGTATATTAAGTGGAAGGTTATTGGTACAACACGGATCAGGACGTCGCTCCAAACTGGATGAAAGAGCCAGGAGGAAACTGGTCAGAGAGGCCTACAGTAACTCTGAAGCAGTTTCAGGGTCAACAATATCACAAATTAAATTCTCCATAAATGTGGCTTGTATGGGAGGGTTGCAAGAAAAAAGCCACTCAAGAACGGCTACATGCATTCACGACTGAGCTTTGCCAAAACACCTTGTTTCTGAGGCCACATGTAAAAAATTGTTCTGGTCAGATGAGACTAAAATTGACTTTTGGCCTCAACACCAAACGATATGTCTGGTGAAAATCCAATACAGCTCACCATCCAAATAACACCGTTACTACAGTAAAGCATGGAGGTGGTAATATCCTGTTATGGGAGTGTTTCTCCGCAGCAGGGATTGGAGCTTTTGTCAGGATAGAAGAGAAATTGGATGGGGCAAAATACCATTGAATTCTTGAGGAAAATCTGCTGCCCCAGAAAATTGTCAATGGGAAGAAGGTTTACCTTCCAACATGACAATGACTCAAAGCACACAGCAAACATGACCACACAGTGGTTGAAGGGGAAAACAAAAGGTGAATGTCCTTGCATGGCCTAGTCAGAGCCCAGAATGAAATCCCATTAAAAAACTGTGGCACCACTTGAAGACTGCAGTCCAAAAACGGTCACCATCAAACTTAACTGATCTTTAGCAGTTCTGCAAAGAGTGGGTAAATACTGCAAAGCCTAGATGTGCACAGTTAGTAGACTCATATCCCAACAGACTAAAGGCTGTAATTAAAGCAAAAGGTGGTTCAACAAAATGCTGGCAGGGGTGATCCTTTCCAACTTTTCAGTTTTTTAATTTATTTATTTTTTTTACATGGTGTTCTGTCTTTACCTTGGATGTTTAAGGTTGCACTGAGTAAATACAGCTGGATAAAACAAAAACCGTGTCAGTCTTCATTTCAGGTTGCAAAGCAACAAAATGTGGTTATTTTAAAGGGGGGGGGGGGATTCTGTTCTATACCCACTATATATCTTGAGGGGGGGGGGGGATTTCTGTTGGGAAAGCTGTCCAAACCTATTTTGTGGGATTACACAAAGGGTTTAATATACCAAAACTGGCGAGAGCGAAATCTGGTGCAGCTGTACATGGAAACCAATAAGCGTCAAGGCTTTTTTTTATTTTTTGTCAATGCTTAGGTTAACAAGTTGGAAGCTGGCTACCATGCACAACTGCACCGGGTTTTGCACTCTCCAGTTTCAGTAAATCAACCCCAGTGTGTTAGTGGACTAATTTTTTCTAATTTTCCTATGTCACTAGTATGACGAGTTGTTCCTTTTTATATTTGAGAACCTACTGGTCATTTTGCTGGATAAAGTAGTTGTTACCCTAAAAAAAAAAAAATTTAATTCATCCGGTTTCTTAAAGCCTAAATAACAGCACAGTGCATGTGCTGTGTAATTTGGCCCTTTCTTTAACCACTTTACCACCGGAGGATTTTGCGGTCTTACGTCTGGGCCACTTTTTGCGATTCGGCACTGTGCGACTTTAACTGACAATTGCGCGGTCATGCAATGCCGTACCCAAGCGAAATTGACGACCTTTTTTTCCCCACAAACAGAGCTTTCTTTTGGTGATATTTGATCACCTGTGCTATTTTTACTTTTTGCACTATAAACCAAAAATGAGCGACAATTTTGAGAAAATAACAATATTTTTCACATTTTTATATGAAATCCCCCCCCCCCCCCCCCAAAAAAATGTAAAAATCAATATTTTTTATCATTTTAGGCCAATTTGTTTTCTGCTACATATTTTTGGTAAAAAAAAATCGCAATAAGCGTATTTTGATTGGTTTGCGCAAAAGTTTTTGCGTTTACTAACTAAGGTAAAGATTTGTCGTTTTTGGTGTTTTTTTTATTTTTTTTTATTTTTAACGAGTAATGGCAGCGATCTGCGTTTTTTTTTTTTTTGTTTTTGTTTTTTTTTTTTTTTTTTTTGCTGGACTGCGACATTGCGGCGGACAGATCGGACCCTTGACTGACATTTTTGACACTTTTGGGATTACCAGTGACATTACTACAGTAATCAGTGCTATAAAAATGACACTGGCAGGGAAGAGGTTAATTTTATTGGAGAGAGGGAGGGGTTAATGTATGCCTGGTGCTTACTGACGTGTGGGGGGAGGTGACTGACTATGCTGAACCCTGCAATCTGTCCCTGTCTGTCACTTAGGAGATCCGCCCGCTTTGTTTACACAAGCAGGCGGATCTCCAGACTCGATTCCCCGACGATCGGGGAAGAGCAGCGGCGATCGCCGCTGCTCCTCCCCTGGCCCCGCCGACGGGAAGGGGGAGTGTCTGGCGACTTAGGTCTACGATCGCCAGACAATAACGAACCACTTTGCCGCAGTAGAGCTCTAGTGAGCAGCGGCAAAGTGGTTAATCTAAAATATCTGGTTGATCCTGCCTAGTGCTGCCATCCCCTCTGTAAACTGACCATTTTTATCATGGCTGCTGAGCCCTGATACTGTGGTCCGTTTACATGCTTCCATTATCCCCCTGTCTCTCCCTGCCTGTCGGCTAGTGTCAGTGCCCACCCCTCCCCTCCTGCTGCTATAATACCTGTTTTGTTCCATTGTTATGTGCCTCAGTGTATGTTCTTTGAAAAAAGGTATACAGCTACATATTTTTTATAGAATGCCCCTTCGGCCCGCCGCTCTCCTTCCCTCCTTCTGGCTGATGTCCGCTGGGGATTCTCAGCCCCTCCTGCTGTAGTTCTCAGATTGGGGAAAACAGCTGCGGGCGGTCACGTGAGCGGCGTTCTGAAAATAAGGTATACACTTACGTATTTTATATGAAGAACACACCCTGGGGCACATAACTTAATAGAACAAAGGGGATTCCATCAAGTAAACAGTGGGATTCCATCAAGTAAACATCCATCCAGAGCCAAAGGAATTGTTTTATTTGGTCAAAGCCGCAATCCTTTCAAATCCTTTCAAAGTCCGTTCTAATTCTGATTCCGGTCATTGAAGTTGGACCTGAAGTCGCACGGCAATGTCCGATGGGAAATTGTGCGACTTCCCTGTCAGAGCAGTGTGAACCCGGCCTCAGTGGGGATTAAGTAGGGGAAGACTTTATTAGAAAAAACCTTGGATTGCGAGCATAATTTGTTCCGGAAACATGCTTGAAATCCAAAGAACTCTTATATCAAAGCAAATTTCCCCATAATAAATAATGGAAACTCAGATGATTAGTGTAAGAACCATTTAGTCATAATTACTTCAGTTTATAGTCCATATAAAAAGATTAGAGCAATGTGATCGGTATCAATAAAATGTCCATCCACAAATGACAGCCTCCACAAGGGGATGAGAAGCAAAATCCAGCAAGAGCTACAGAGTATAAAAGAGAAGAGGGGTGCCTCGAAGTGTAGCAATATGGGTGCATTTAATAAAGGTTCAACATTTAGGAACTTGGTTGATTAAAAGAAGCACATCTAAGTATGCAGGCATTCGGGGTAAAGCAGGCCACATAGACCATCCTCCTTACCGCTGGCTCAGTCAGTCTGCAATCGTAACCGGGAAGACTACTCTGCAGTAGAGCGATCCGAATACGAGGCTTGAATCGCTTGTGGACCGCAGCCTCGAAGGAATGACGTCAACTGCGGTGCGGAGGATGGCCTATGTAGACAGCTTTACCCCGGATGCCTGTATACTTAGATGTGCCTCTTTTAATCATCAACCATGTGAGTTGCTAAATGTTGTAATAATGTGCAAGTGTTGTTGGTACCGGTGCTACCACAATGTTAAAATAGTAAAAAAAAAAGTGATAAAGTGTACTGTGCGTTTAAAGTGATAAAGACATAAAATACCAATACTAAGTATCGTAAAACAAATATAAAATTATAAAACCATAAAATCATGACACAGTGCATTTTATTGTGGACCTATGAGGGCCAAAATGCCACAATATAAAACCATAAGAAGTGCTAGTGCTTCGGAAATGCAAATCAAAGTGCACTGAGTGCTCAACATTTAGTACCGTGCAGTTTGTATGAGAGGTGCTATGCCAGTGGTCCCCCACTAGGCAGGAACGCTTACCGCACACTTGGTCAGTGCACTGGCACAGTTTGATTTGCATTTCCAAAGCACTAGCAATTCTTATGGTTTTATATTGTGGCATTTTGGTCCTCAATAAAACGCACTGTGCACTTTTTCATGATTTTATGGTTTCATAATTTTATGATATTTGTTTTACGATACTTGGTCTTGGTATTTTATATCTTTATCACTTTAAACGCACAGTACACTTTTTTTTACCACTTTTTTTTATTATTATTTAAACATTGTGGTAGCGCCGGTACCAACAACACTTGCACATTATCACTTACATACTATCTCAGAGGTAGATCGGTGGCAGCTTACACCATCATCTCGTAAGATTTTATATGTGTTGAAAACCCCATAGCGCTGGTAAAACTCCACACCCCCTATATGCTAAATGTTGTACCTTTTATTAAATATAACCATATTGCTACACTTGGAGGCGCCTCTCTTCTCATTTATTCTCAGCTGTGACATGATAAACAAGTGATCTCTTGATATACAAGTAGCATCAAGTCAAGATTTAGAAAAATATTTTGCTTGTCTTGCAAATCGCTCTCAAACCAAGTTACTCTCAATCCAAGGTTTTACTGTACTATACTTAGCTGTACCTGACAATTCCGCTATTATCTCAACTCTGATGTGCAGATTGCTACCAAAGGGCATACATCTATTTTAAAATAGATGCTGGGTAATCTGTAATGGTTCTTTCACACGGGTTTTCCGCTTTGCTCAGTGGGGATCGATCCGCCGATCCCCAATGAGCAGGCGGATGACGAATCCGTCTCCGCTTACTTTGCAAAGACGGGCCTCTCAGATCCCCGCTCTGGGAGATTGGATGAAAACGGTCCGCCTGTCCATTTTCATCTGATCCTCCAGACGGATGGAAAGAGTTTCCATCCATCTGGATTTCACAGACAGGATCGGATAGCGTCGGGAGTCAGCGGACATGTCACCGCTGACATCCGCCACTCTATAGGGATGCTTGGAGCATCCGATCAGGTCCGCCTAAAAAAACTGACAGGCGGACCTGATCGGAAAGCCCTTGTGAAAGGGGCCTAACTGTTCAAGTATATGACACTAAGATTAGTCTATGGTCCAGTTCTGCTAAAATGTTGGCAAATATATATACCTTTTTATAGATAAAGACATCCATCTTTAAGTTAACTGAAGGTTGTGCAATGGAGCTGTTTGAACTGCTATGACCGGTTTTCTTGTTCACAGAAGAGAGAGCACAGAGGCCACGACTTCAACTTAAACCAAGGACGGTTGCAACTCCTCTCAATCAAGTAGCCAATCCAAACTCTGCAATCTTTGGTGGCGCCAAACCCAGAGAAGAAGGTTCAGGAAAGGAAAAAGAATGAGCTTGAAAGTTGGGAGGGACAGAGGAGAGAGCGTAAGCTGGTCACTCTGGATCATCAACCCTGCAGTTACCATTCCTGCCTCCTGACATTCACTCCTCATTTCCCTCGTGTCTGAAACTGAACACTGAGCTTGTGAATGCATGTCAGCTGTTAACAAGTGGTTTTTAGTACGTTCTCTGCTTTTCTGTATCTAGTACCTGCATTGTGCTGTTTCCACCTCTATTCCTCTTTACTATCTGCAGGATGCTGTCCTGCAGGGAAGGATTCCTCTGAAAAATGAAATTCATTTTGGACTTGAGATGAATTGCAGTTTATTCAGTATATCTTCCTTTTCTGTTTAATTTGGGGGCACGTGTTGTTATGCCAACACTCGAATTTGCTGCCCCTGAATTACCTAGTGCTTTGCTTCACTTCTAACCTGCATGTTTTGTTCTGTATTGCCAAGACTCTGTGAAATGGTAGAACCTGGCATGTTTTGTGCCACGAATTAAAGAGCCCGCCACCTGGTATCTTTTAAACTTGACATGGCTATGTTTTTTGGCTTTAAGCCTTTACCACGTACACTTCCCTATTACTCTGTACACAGTGTACTATACGCTTTTCCATGTGGAGAAGATTTGTCTAAATATCTTTTTTATTTTTATTTAACTTGATAAATAGAATTTACTTATATATGGCTTAATCTTATCACGTGTCTACAGTAATTTACTCTGAAATGCGTTTCACAATTAAATAGACACTGTGCTGTATTGTGCAAAATATGTATAAAATAAGCAAAGGCGATTTGTGAATGAGTTATGAAAGCAAACACGCACTAAAAATTTTCATAGGAAATTTTATGTTGCTGCTACTTAAGACTTTCTAACATACAGAAATAAAAGATTTTTTTTATAGTTCTTTAAATGCTAAATTGAATTAAGCCTTAAGTATACTGCTTTGGTGTGTTTTTTTTTTTTTTTTTTTTTTTTTTTTTTTTGTGCAGTTTGTCACTTTCCACTGAAAGACATGCAGCACATTTCCAGGTCTACACATCCTTTGATTAATTTTTAGTGTCTGCATTGTCAGATTTACTTAAGCATTTGTGCTAGCTCTGTTTGGACAACCTCCATAGCATTATGCACTCTACCTTTGCTGCTTGAGCTCTTGTTTGTACAAGCTTTAAGGTGGACAAAAACTCATTAAAACATGGCAAACGTACTGCTCATCTCTTGTTATCCTGTGCCTGCAACAGCCATGAACACCCTAGTGATGCCTGTTTGGTGACAGGACTGGACTCCCTCTGTGTACCAAGCTCCTGCTGCTTCCTAATTTTGGTTTGTTTTGCTTGTGGCCAGGGGTGGGATCACACTCCTTTTTGAGGATGCAGTGCTACACAGAGGAAGACACTTAAGTTTGTACTTGAAGGGTCTTGCTGGCTGTTTTTGCAAAGGGCAGCAACAGGCATAGGGAAGTTTTTTTTTTTTTTTTTGTTTTAATGGGTTTAGGTCTGCTTTAAAGTGGGGCATACAGAATTTGCCAAGCACCCTGACTTTAGGGGTGAAAGGGTCAGCTCGGGTATGTAAAAGCTCAAATAATCCTTTGCTTTACCCTGTGGCATGCTGCTACGAATGTTGCCTGCATTGCCTGGCCTGTATGACAATGCAGGCCCAATGGCTTTCATCCTTCCCAATGCTGTGGAGTGTTTAAAGGCCAGGTGACACACTACCTGAGGCTGTGCAGGCTTCTAGTGCCTATGTGAGCAAGGCCTAAAAGCAGTTTCTTACCAAATTTGTTCCTTTGTTTTGTTTATATGAAGTGTTTTTGGCAGCTTATTTTTACCCTCCTCTGTCCCTAAAAGTTAGCTTCTTAATATGAATTTAGAAATTGTGGCAGTTTAAGGTTAGCATATTTTAAATAAATATATAGAATCTCTCCTCACTGCCAGTGGCAGCTGGAACAGTGACTTGCAGGTCACTGGCACTAAGAGTTGAAACCAGTATTAAAATAAAAGGCAATTAACATTTTACCTCCAGTGTCTCAGCAAACCTGTTCTCTTTACTCTTGTTTTTCTTTTCTTCTCTTCCATACATGCTCAGTGCTAATAAGAACCATTTGTCTAACACTAGTATAATAAAATAAGACGTGCTTTGTTTGGTGTTCTACAGATGACAATGATCCCCTCAGATTTAATCTAGATTTATCAGTCTGCTGTGTGGGAAAGCTTAAGACAGAACAAACTGAAAACTTCACAACTGGTCTATACATTTGACTATTTTTAAATTACAATTCCAAACACTCTACACATTCTGCTTCATGACAGAAAGTACATAAATGGACATGGTATTTTGTGGAAGATCTTTTAAATAAAAGAAAACCTTAATGAAGTAGTCTGCTTTTACATTTTGTTTCTTACAATGCCTTTACCGCTTGCATTGCTGTGTAAAACGTTACTGTGATTCATTTTGATGTGACCAGAGTACTTTCGATGATTAAATGTATTTTCATTAAAGAAGACCTATATTGAGAGCAATTTGTATATATAGGTTGCCATTGCTGGCCTTCTGAAATGTTAGGTGCCTGTCATACTTAAAGGCTAAGGTCACCTTTTTGGGCAAAATTTCACTTTTCATAATAGAATCCTTTTTGTAATCCTTCTGGCCCAGCCATCCCAATGTTATCTCTTACTTACCTCATCCACAAAAGGTTTGAAAGTTCTTGTTTCTGTCTAAGTTTTAAAAAATTTTCTGCTTGCATCACTTTCTGTAGGTCCGCTCCCTTCATTCTGTGTTTTTGCATCACAGAAAAGGGTGTGGTAAGGCATGTATTACCAGTGTGGACCACACCAGTCTTCATTACTGTACCACCACCTGCTTCTTCCCTTAGGTGACAATACACATTACAATCTGATTGTACAATCTCCTTTAGATTTACAATCAACTATGTAGTGCAAGGCCTTTCTGTGATTTGATAGATTGTTAAGGCGGGTCCTACTGTTCCATAGTTCTAGTAAATCTTTATACAAGTACACCGGGGGGGGGGGGGGGGGTGTTAGTGGATGGAGACACTCCGCTGTCGGGCCCAATTCACATAGTGGAAACTCCATGTTCCTGCACACATTTTTTATTTTTTTTCCTCCTTTGCCCCTTTTTTCAGAGTTTCTGCTCGTCACGCATAGGGCAGCTCAGTCACTCTAATGTGCTGCCCAGTGTTCAACAATGACCCCAAAGAGTGACGTTTAACCATGCTTTTTGGTGTGTTTGCAGCAATTTTCTGAAACGCACGGCAAATTTATTTTGTTCATTGACAGACACAGCTCCATATCTTCTTTGACCAATGGCTTATGCTGCTCTTCCTAGGAGTAGGACACTAGGAAGAAAAAGGGTTAACAAAGTTTAACTACGCTTATGGGGCAGTCCCAGGAGGTATACTCTTACTTCCTGCACTGGGATCTGTTTTTTTTTTTTCTTCTGCCTAGTCAGGCGTAAGGACCTAGCTCCTTGCTGGGATCTCTGGTCCTGGCATTTTTTTCCTTTTTATTTTCTCTTCCTGTGAGAACTACAATCAACTGCTGGACTAGGCGATGGACTGGATATGCTAGATCCTTACGGTCGTCCCAGTCTGGCCAACGAGCGCGCGTGCAGGCCTCAGCTCCATGCTAGGTTGGCCGTGACATAGTCCCACTGGACGGGGACTGGCCTGCGAGTGAAACACCTCCATGAGGATGCACACAACCTGGTCGTGGCTAGAGTCACAGCCTACCTCTAGCCCCCATCACCCCCCATTCCAAGATGGGGAGGTGGTCTGTCCAGAGTGATGCCCACCCGGTTCCATGGTGTGGTAAGTAATGTCCCCTCTTCCCCCTTTGTGGTCCCTTGGGGTGAATGTGGGCCCCTCCTTGGGATGGTCGGACCCCTGGGTTCCCTTCCATTCCCCCCAGCCCCTCTAACAGTCGCGGTGGTCTTTTGTCCCCCAACCTAACCCCCCCTCAGGTCGGGTAGGAGCTGGCTTTGCCACTTGCTCCTGTAAGGAGGGGGGGTTGGATTTGTTTGTAGCTGACCAGGCTGTCCAGTTCGCACACAGGGGATCTTTGAGCAAGTTCCCGGCCCCTTGGGGGTTAGTGACTGGGGCAGGGATGTTCTCTGGGCTCCCTGCGGTGGTGATTGGGCTGGAGGTGGGGGGGGGAGAGAGCGGATGTCTTATCCGCGGGTCTGCGCCTCACGTGGCTGGATTGGGCCGAAAATTTAGTCCATGGCTTTGCGACCTGTCTGATTGCCTGACCGAGCTGATGATATAGCGGATGGTACTGCCGAAGAATGTGCGCCTCACGAGGCCGGATAAGGCCAAAAATTGAGGCTGCGGCCTACTTGCGGGTGCCTGGACAGGCTGTGCAAGCTGCTGATATGGCTAACGGTGCTGCCAATGGATGCGTACCTCACGGGGCCAGGTCGGGCTGAAAGTTGGGGCCGCAACATTGCGGCTGACTCAGCTGCCTGTCCACGCGACTGATCAAGCTGTCGGCGGAGATCAGGCCCCAAATTTAGCCCGCGGCTTTGCGGCCTACTCGATGTTGGCTGTCCAAGCTGATGACCAGGCTGTTCGGGCTGCTAACCAGGTTGATGAAGCAGCGGATGAGTGTCTGCCTTCTCCCTCCTCAGGGGTGGACATGGGGTCTGCCTGGTGCCCCCCCTGAACCGGGGGACACCGTAGGGGCGCTGCAATTTTTAGCGAAGTGAAGCAGCCATTATTGTATGAGGGTACTCTGCCTGCGTATCTGTGTCACGGCGGGCCCTCTCTTCCCCTTTCTAGGGGGCTATGTCCTCTATGGAGGATGACCCTTGGGTCTAATAGGTGGTCCTTTTGTGGACCTTTAGCTGGCGTCTCCTTGCGGGACTGGGGCAGGCGACTTCCCCTGTTTGTTACGCTCTCAGGGTGAGCTTAGCATTTAGTGACTCTACTGGGTCTGCGTCCACGCACTTCGGGTGCTCTGACGGTGGGGATGATTCCTCTTTTACTGCCCATGTGAATGCAAGGGCGCTGGTGGATGCACTGATTGTATCGGTGCAGGAAAACTTTAAACATGGGGGATGCAGCTGCTGCTGCGTCAGAGGCGCCGGTCACCTTGGGGTCTGCAGATCCCCTAAAGCTGCAAAGGTATTTCCCTTTCCCGCCTATTGTGACAAAATTGTCGCGAGTCAGTGGAGTTGTTCTAAACGCAATATGGCGGTGCCTAATTGTTTCGATAAATGGTATCCCTTGAAGAATCTGAGTATGTGGGCAGTCCCACCTGTGGCTCTGGTGAATAATTCTGCCCTATTTCCGGTGGAGAAGTCTCCGGTTTTTAAAAGATCCTTTTGATGGGAGAGCTGAGACTTTGGTCTGTCACATGTTTTCTGTGGCCGATTCGGTCCTTAGTCCCGTGTTCATCATAGCACTGTGTCCCTGACTTTCCCGAGTGGGCAAAGCTTTTGCGCCAGGATCTGGAGAGGGGACAGATTCCTCCTGCTTTTTGCGGAGCTGGTAGACTAGTTATTCCAGGGGTTGCAGTTAGTCTGTGATGCCTCTCTGGATGCGGCTTACTTAGTCTCTGGGCTGTCCGTGACAGCAATGATCCTTCGGCGCATAATATGGGCTAAAATGCTGGTCTGCTGACCAGACTTTCCAGATAGCCTTACGTGATCTTCCCTTTGTGGGGAATCGTCTGTTTGGAGCCTCCCTGGAAAGACCTCCGGAGGTTCCATGAGGACCTGGTCTGGTATGCCGAGAGCGGGTCCTTCCAGACCTGCAGACAGACACCCCTTCTGCTTGAAGGGGCGCTCTCACCTGTATCTGGGGTGGGGGAGGATGTCTGTTTCTTTCCATACCCGTGGATCTCTCTGATTTAAGACAAGTGGGTCCACGAGCTGTTTTGGCCTCCAGAGAGGTTCTTTCCTTCCAACCTGCCTTTATCCCCAGACTGCCTGCAAGGTCTCTTTGGGGCGGTGCAAGACTTGCTAGTGCAAGGGGTGATGTGTCGGTCTCCGATCTCGGAACGTTTGTTTTCATGTTTGCAGGTTTCAGGAAGGAAAGCGAGATTGGTCTAATCTTGGACCTCAAGCTCTGAACCGCTTTGTGCGGGTACAGATGTTTTGAATAGTCCATTTGTGCGATAGTGGCATCCCTACATCAGGGGGATCTTCTGGCCTCTATTGATAGGAAGTATGCTTTCCTTCATAGTCGGATATGTCTTCTGCGCTTTCTCTGCTTGCTGTGAGCAAGGAACATTATCAAGAGGTCTCACCTCCAACCCCTCTGGTTTTTGCAAGTGTAGGCCCCAGTGTTAACATTGTTGTGCCAGCGGGGAATTGCCATACTAGAGTACCTGGATGATCTTCTTCTGCGAGCAGCGTCTCCGACTGCTCTGAAGGACCATTCTGGAGATTACTGTGGGGACTCTGCCGGAGTTTGTTTGGAAATAAAATTTCCAGGAATTTGCTCTGGTTCTGTCCACCTAGTTAGACTATCTGGGTCTGTTCTGGCCTCAGCCAGGGTATTGCTCCCATGGGACGAGTTTCAAAAACCTGTCCACATGAGACCTCTGCAAAGGGATTCTTGCCATGTGGGGCAAGAATCCAGTCTCTATACAATCTTGATACTGTTGAGTTGGGGTACGAGAGGGTCCCTGATTCGGCGGCTTTGCTTTGATAGGGTAAATCTGCCTTCCCCTGTACTGGACGGTGGTCACCACGGATGCCAGCCTTTCCGAGTGGGGTGGCGTTTTTTTTTTTGTCACGGCTTGTGCACAGGGAGTCTGGACTCTGGAAGAATCCACACTACTGATCAATATACTGGACATTTATACTGGAGGTGTTTTATCAGTTGGGTCTACGGTGTGGAACACCTAAGGTGGTCCTGTTGGCCTCTTGTTGCAACAGGCAGGTGCTGTGGTTTGTGGCATGGTCTTGGGATCCTCTAGCCGGTGCCACAGATGCACTGGTGGCTCTTTTGGGACCAGTATCGTTTGATATACGTCTTTCCTCTACTAGAACTTCTGCCAACACTCCTGCGTAGGCTCGAGGCAGAGGGGATTATGGCCATCCTAGTGGCTCCAGGCTGACCTCGCTGGTCTTGGTACGCAGATCTGATATTGTTGGTAGCCGACACTCCTTGGGGACTTCCTCTTAGAGGAGAGCTGTAGGCTCAAGGGCAAGTCTTCCATCTTGCTTTAGTCACTGGCTATTAAAGGCTTGGCTATTGAAAGCCAGGTGCTGAAGGCTAGGGGGTTGTCTGAATCAGTGATTTCCACGTTGCTGTAAGCTAGTAAATCTACTTCTAGGTAGCTTTACCATCTCGTTTGAAGAGTGTACTTTGCAGATGTGAATCTCTTGGGGGGGGGGGGGGGGTCACCACTGCTTTTTGGTGACTCTGAGGTTGGCTTTCCTCCAACAAGGGGTGGAGCAATGTCTGGCCTTGGGTACCACCGAGGGCCAGGTTTGGCCTTGGCAGTTTTCTTTCATTGTCCTTTGGCTACGTTTTCTGTGGTTCGCACCTTTGTTTCGGGGGGAGGGTTTGCCACTTGGCTCCCCCAATGCGGTCTCCATTGTCCTTGTGGGATCTCCACTTGGTGCTGTTTGTTCTTCAGTAAGAACATATTCACGAGATTCCTTTTTGTTTACATGACCCAGAAGGTAGCTTTTTCTTCATGTAGTTTGGTGGAGCTGGCAGGTTGTCTTTTCGGTCACCTTACTTGGTGGTTCACGGAGATAAAGTGGTGCTTCAGCTCTGCCAGTCGCTCCTTCATAAAGTTGTTTTCTGGTTTCCATTTTACATGAAAGTCTAAGCGTCCTAAAGAGCTTGCTTTACATTCTTTGACTAGCCCAGGCATTAAGGTACCTGGTGACGACTGAGTTGTTCCGAAACGCGTATTCACGATTTTGTTCTTACGGATGGGCCCAGTTAGGGCCTGGCTACGTCTGCTGCGACCATTTCCAGATGGATAGGCAGGCGGTGGTGCAGGCCTATTCCATTAAGGGTCAGGAATCCTCCTTTCCCTGTTATGGCGCATTTTACATGGCTGCTTAGTGCCTCTTGGGACTTCTATCATCGGGGGCTAGTGGTGCAGGTCGTCCGTCCGTGCACATTTTCATCTGCGGATGCCTCCTTTTTGGCCGCAAGGGTTTGCAGGCTGCTGTTGGAGAGGATTAATCCTCTTTGAGTGTGTACTTTTTTTTTTTTATTTTGTCAGGTGAGCTCTAGTTTTACCTGGTTGGCTATATTTAGCCTTTGGGAAGTATATTTTATTGCGGTGTTCTTCCTAACCCTCATGTGACACTGTTTTGGGATGTTCCACGGGTCAAAGAAGATTTGGAGTTGTGCCTGTCAATGAACATCAGAGAAAAGGATTTTACGGTAAGACAAAAATCCAGTTTTTCTGTGTGGTTTGCAATGCGTTTGGAAACATGGATGTGAATGGAGCTTCATTTGTTCTTGGTAAACACATTTCACTTTCAGGCTCCAGTCATACCTCGTCCAGTGCACATTTTTTTTTTTTGGCTTGTTTTGCAGTGATCCTCTTAGGGGATCCCATTGATTTCACTTGGCGGTCTTACGCATGGTAAATGGGCCATTTTGGCGTGGTGAAAGTTATACGGTTTTGTTACTGTGTGTGTTTTGCCACCTGTGGTTTTTCTTTTCATGTGTCAAATTGTGTTTGCTGTGTTAACAAATATTAGTCCTGGAAAAACTAGTTAATTTTGTGCGTATAAAAGGGGGGGCCCATACACTACACAATAGGGATTAATATTGGTTTTTCGTTGCTGATACTGATATTTTAAATGGTCATTGCATATCGGTATGGGCCGACTTTATTTTGAACATTTAAAGTTTTGCTAAATAAACACAATTTTTGACACCATCTGTTACTGAACATGTTAATGTTTTTGTTAACATTTTTAACATTAAGGGCTCGTTCTTCACACCTTAACTGCAGGAAAACTAATGGGAAAACTGCAGTTGCAGGGACATCAGTTTCACATCTGCTTGTGAATGATGCATAAACTGCTGCAGTAGTTCACTCACTGCAATAATTTTAAATCACTACTGCACTGCAGTCAGTGCAAAACTGCTAGAAAAAAAAGCTAGACAGTGGATTGGAGTCAGTGGACCACTGCTGCACTCACTGCAATGATTTTAAATCACTACTGCAGTCAGTGCAAAACTGCTAGAAAAAACTAAACAACTAGATAGTGATTTAAAACCATTGCAATAAGTGCACTACTGCAGCAGTAGTCCACTGACTCCTCCAATCCACTAACTGCAGTCAGTACAAAACTGCTAGAAAAGAAAAGCTGCAGCAGTAGTACACTCACTGCAATGATTTTAAATCACTACTGCAGTAACCTAAAATTATTGCAGCAGTGAGTGGCGCACTCCTGCAGTAGTAGTCCACTGACTCCATTCCACTGTCTAGCCTTTTTTCCTAGCAGTTTTGCACTGACTGCAGAGCAGTCAGTGCAAATCTACTAGAAAAAAAAAAGCTAGACAGTGGAATGAAACGGGGTGGAGTGGACACTAGGGCTGAATGATAGTCGATATGATATCGACTATCGTTCTGCGGCCGTAGGCTATATTCATATTGCCGAGGTCACGATATTTGTATAGGCAGGGGGAAGGGACTCGGAGGAGGACAGGAGGACTCTCAGACTTCCGTGTTAGGCAGGGACTCGGAGGAGAACTCACACATCCAATCCAATCCACTGCAGGCTGCAGCCCGCCCCACACGTTCAGTGAGTCTCACTCTCCGCCCTAGTTTTCTCAATGGCACATTCAGGGAACCAATCATGCCGTGAGCAGCTGCACAGCTAACCAATCATGCGTGCCTGCACACCTGATTGGTTCGCTGTGCCGCTACTCACGGCGTGATTGGTTCCCTGAATGTGCCATTGAGAAAACTAGGGCGGAGAGTGAGACTCCCTGAACGTGTGGGGCGGGCTGCAGTGCATGAGTGAGTGAGTCAGTGTATGCGGCTGTGCTCCTTTCCCGGCTACTAGTCCACCGCTCCAGCCTCCAACCACCACTGCCAGTATATATGTGAAATACACTAAATAATCTATATTGACATGGTGTGTATAAAAAAAAAAAGGGGAAAAGTAGATGTATGTAGAGGAAAATAAATTATTAATTCAGAGGTGATTTATATATTTTATTTTCCTCTACATATACATCTACTTTTCTTTTTTTTTTTTATTATACACACCATGTCTATATAGATTATTTATTGTATTTCACTTATATACTGGCAGCACCAATCACTTCCTCTTCCTTTTTATAATCTATTATATAACCCCTTCCAGGGTTATATTCTGAAGTGGGCTGCAGCCAACCTCCTTTATATTTCTCCATATAAAGGACGGGTCCCTCAATATCGCAATATATATCGTTGGGAAAAAAATATTGCAATATATTTTTTTCCAATATCGTGCAGGCCTAGTGGACATTAGTACTATACTACTACACTTTCAATACTCCCAGTTAAGTAGAACAATATTATAGTGTAGAAAGCATAACATTTCAGCATGTTCACCTGTTAAACTGTTTCTTTTTTTTTTTTTTTCCATAAATTGCTACCACTTCATTAAAAACAATCTCAATTGGTACCGAGGCAGGAGGAGCAGAAATGTATCTTCTAGCATGAGCCGCAAGTCTTTTGTAGCGTGCTTCATTTTCTTTCCACCGCTGAAGAGGATCACCACTTCTGTCAATTACTGGTTTCTTCAAATAGAGATGAAATTCATTATCCAGGCTCATTATTGCAGATTCAGAAGAATCCTCTGCATGAGGCTCAATAAAACACTGAACATTGCATCTATTCGACCACCATGAAGTTTCTCTTCTGTCCGTTGTCTTTTTGCACATTTTTCTTTTTGAAGCATCCTGCTCTTCCGTATTAGAAACCTGCTATTCTTGACTTTCCTTTTTGGCCTGAACCTCCTGTTGAATATCTTCGGTCAGCCATTGTTTTGCCTTGGCCAATACAGCATCAGAAGAGAAAGGATGGTTCTTGTATCGAGGATCCAAAAGACATGCAAGCACAACATTTTTATTCTCCATGTTTCTCAAAGCCTTTGGCGAGGCTGTCCCCTCATGGCCTGCCTACATGTTTTAGTGCCACGTGTGTTGGGTCCTTCATTCTCTTGAAGAAGCATCTTCAGCACTCTCACACATGGGATGACATGACACAGATGAGTTGTAATGACTCCCCTCTAGTGTCATTTCCTCTATGGGGAGGAGGGTCTCAATGACATTGGCTACAATGTCCCACTGATCAGCAGTAGGAAAAGAATATCCTCCATATTCACCTGAATATATGGTAAGAGCTTGCTTCTGCTCTAGCATTCTTTGCAGCATGTGAAGTGTTGAGTTCTACCATGTTGGAACAGCATTAATCAAGTTGTTTTTGGGTTGGCCAAGGTCTTCCTGAATGCATCTCATTCACTGCTTGGCAAGGATTGAATGGTTGAAATGGCCTGTGCACCTCTTCAGCATGCTAATTATGTCAAGCAAAGCTCTCTGGTTTGACAGACCATCATTTACCACAAGTTGGAGGATGTGTGCCATGCAACTGAGGTCTGACACTTCAGCAAGTCTCATTCCTTTTACCATGTTTGCTCTGCTGTCTTGAAGCATAAGCATCACTTGGTCTTTGGTGATTCCCCATTCTTCTAGCATGCCTAGAGAACTTTCTCTAATGTACTCCCCAGTGTGGGATCCTTGCATCACTTTTGTATTCAACACCAAATGCCTTCTTGTCCATCTACTGTCAATGAAGTGGCATGTAAGACTAGTAGCGATTCTGTTTGTCCTGACCAGCAGTCAGTCGTGAATGAGAGTGAGTTGCCAGGATTCTCTGGTTTCAGCATTGCCTTTACTTTCTCAATGACCTTTTGGTGAATCTTTCCCAACATTTCGGTTTGATAATACCTGTCAGTCTTCCGTGTATACATTGGCTCAACTATGGACATCAACTGCTTAAATCCAGTCAGACACCATTGTAAATGGCTGGTTTTCAGTGACCATCATCTCTGTGATTACTCTGTCCAGCAGTTGGGATCTTCCATCCTATTTTAGCCACCTGTTTTTTTTCTGAAACCTATCTGTTATTGTTGCCTGGGATAATGATGTTTCACCTTGTGATTCATTCTGTTTTTTCTGTGCTGGATTATATAATTCATGATGATGAACTCTTAGATGGGCCCAAAGATTTGACGTATTTTTGGTTTTTGGAGTTATTGATCCTATGCTTATATTGTGCATGTGCTGCTGATTTTCCTGGAGATGAGAAATAGTCGCAGACCACACTTTTAATTTTTTATCTGCATCCATCTCCATTGAAATTTGAAAGACACTACTGAAATTGAATATAGGTTTAAAAAAAAAACTGGCTGGCAGGCACCCTGTGGTGGGTGGGTGGCTGGCTGGCAGGCACTCTTGGCGGCTGGCTGGCACGCACCCTGTGGTGGTCGGCTGGCACCCTGTTGTGGGTGGGTGGCTGGCTGGTACAGGTCCAGGGCCTGTGGCTGGCTGGTACAGGCCTGTGTGGGTGGCTGGCTGCCTGGCACCAGGCAGCTGTGTATGGGTGTATGTATGGCGGCTCTGTTACACACTGTGTGCACTGCACAGGCCTGAGATTCCCCCACTCCAGACAAGGCTGAGGGAGGCAGCCTAAGAAGGCAGAGGCGTGTGGCGCAACATACGCAATGACGTCACGGCAATATAGGTAACCTCCAGGGCCGATTCCGATATATCGGGGAAAGTGCATATCGGCCTTGCACATATATGGCGGGGTGGTAGCGCAACACCGTTCAGCGGGAGGGCCCTGTGATTGGCTCTTCTGCTCACATGACAGCTGTGTCCAATCACAGCCATCATGTGATGTCAATTGAGCCGTTGTCACGGCGATCGGCTCTGCTTCTCATATAGTGAGTTGTAGAGCGGATCGGTACTGGCAGGAGGCGGTTAGAGTATAGAGCTGTTTTACTTTCTGATCACCCTGCTAGTGGTGTCCCCAACACCATAAAAACACCTGTCCCACATCTGTCCCAGTACAATAATCTGTTACAGTAATCATCTGGTGCACATCATCTGCCCATGATCATTTGCCACATCTGTTTATGATCATCTAGTGCACATCATCTGGCGCATATCATCTGCCATATCTGCCAGTGATCATATGGAGCATATCGTGTACAAGTGGTCATCTGGCGTATCTGTCCATGATCATCTGCCACAACTGTCCATGATCAGCTGGAGCACATCATCTGCCAGGGATCATCTGGCGCATCTGTTTATGATAATCTGCCACATTTGTCTGTGATCTGCCACATCTGTCCCAGTGAACATCTGCCACATCCTAGTGATCAGCATCTGTCACAGGGCCTTCAAAAATGTGATAGGTACTCAGGAAAGGAAATGTGTAATTTATGCGCCTAGAACACTTGAAGGTGCTACTTGGATGTTGGGGCTCTGTATGAGGCCCGGCAGTGGAAACGTGTTACACATGGGGTATCACCACACTCGGGACAAGTAGCAGAATGTACTTTGGGGTGTAATTTTTGCTATGTGTTCGAAATATCTTCTAAATTGACAACTTTTTTTGTGTAAAAAAAAAAAAAAAAAAAACTTTTCTTTCCACATTTTTCAAAAACTTGTGGAAAAAAAAGACGTGTTCAAAAGACTCATTATTCCTCGTAGAATATACATTGGGATGTTTGCTTTCCAAAATGGGGGTCATTTTGTGAGTAGTTCCATTGCCTACTCAGGAGGAGTAGTGGAATATATTTTGGGATGTAATTGTAAGTTTATCTATGCCATGTGTAAGAAATAACTTGCTAATATGACAATTCTGTGGGGCGAAAAAAAAAATCTTCGTTACCCAAGCTATTGTGGGCAAAAAATTGCAACTTAAAAAAAACTCACTATGTTTCCTACTAAATACCTTGGCCTGATCTCTTTACAAAAACGGGGCATTTGGGGGGTATTTGTACTGTCCTGACATTTTAGGGCCTCAAGAAATGAGACAGGCTGTCAGTAAATCAGGATTGATCAATTTTCAAGGATACGTAGCCTAGCTTGTAGACCCTATAACTTTCACACAAACCTATTATCATACGCTTATCAGAATTTTTTTTTTTCTACCAAAGACATGTAGCAGAATGCATTCTGGCCTAAATTTATGATGAAATTTGATTTTATTGGATTTCTTTTGAAACCGAAAGTAGAAAATACTGTTTTTTTTTGTTTGTTTTTTTGCTTATATCCCAAAAAATAAAAAACCCATTGGTGAATAAATACTACTAAAAGAAATCTCTATTTGTATGAACTAAATGATAAAAATTTAAAAATGAGTACAGTGTAGCATGACTGAATAATTGTCATTCAAATTGCGAGAGCACCGAAAGCTAAAAATTGACCTGGGGAGGAACGGGGGTGAAAGTGCCCAGTATTGAGGTGGTTAAGGGGGGAACACAAAGGTGAACTTAGGCTTTAAAGTGAAATAAACTTCTTCTGGCTGAGGGGGCTCTTATCCTAATGTACAATTTTGAACCGCATACAATTTTGTGCACGCCTCTGTGCACCCTCCAGCGGTTACAAGTCCTTCCTCCAGTATCCACTCTGGCTACTGCTACCATCTCCCCCTGCCGCTTCTTCTGTGTCTCACAATGCAGTTTTTACAGTAGAACTTTACTTCTGCTTTAATTTAGGTCATCAATTTGGAAGGTATTGAAACATTCTATCAGCATGACAGTCGGATAACTGGCATTTTCATATGGAGAGATCAGCTATAGTGTGTGTGTGTGTGTGTGTGTGTGTGTGTGTGTGTGTGTGTGTGTATATATATATATATATATATATATATATATATATATATATATATATAAAAAACGGAATTTTTGAAAAATCTTACCGTAAAATTCCTTTCTCTGAGTCCTCCGACAGTCGCCGCCCATTCACACAGTCTTCACTAATGGGGTATTGCTTCCTCTCCGCAGGAGTTTCTAGGCAAAAGACTTGTAAAAGAACAATCCATCTACATAGTCACACCCATGGGGCTGTCCTTCTAGTCCAATACCCCCCTGCAATAGCCATCCCAACTCAGTTTGGTCGCAAGCAGTATTAGTGTAGAAAAAAAAACCCAAAAGAGGGGCGGGGGCGGCGACTGTCTGAGGACTCAGAGAAAGGAATTTTACGGTAAGATTTTACAAAAATTCAGTTTTCTCTTACGTCCTCTGACAGTTGCCACCCATTCACACAATCTTCACTAATGGGGATGTCCCAAAGCAGTGTAGACATGAGGGGTGGACAACGCAACCGCCAGAAAAGCAACGCAGTACCCACATCAGGGAAAGGAACCTTAATTGCATAGAAAGGTAACCTTCTGGGTAACAAAAAAGGGCTCAACATGAGCAACAACCCAGGAAAACAAATAACCATGGGGAAAAACAACCCTAACAGCCAAGGACCCGTACAAAAAACCAGGGTTCCCTATGGCACTGCCGCACAGAGAACTTTGCGGCCAAAGGAGGCATCAGCTGATGCCAGAACATCAATTTTATAGAATTTTGAAAAGGTGTGGACCGACGACCAAGTCGCAGCCTTGCGCACCTGGGCCACCGAAGCCTGATGCCGGAAGGCCCAGTACGCACTCACCGACCTGGTAGAATGCGCCTTGACAGGGAAGGGAGGAACCCGTTCCCGCAACGAATAGGCCTGTACAATGGTCTGTCTGATCCATTTGGCAATGGTTGCCGCAGACGCAGCCATACCCTTCCGAGGCCCCTCAGGAAGTACAAAGAGAGAATCCGATTTCCGAAAGGATTCAGTAGACGACAGGTAAACCCTGATCGCCCTGACAACATCCAAAGAATGCAAGGCAATCTCTTTTGGATGCTTAGGGTTCGCACAAAGCGAAGGTAAAACAATGTCCTCATTGAGGTGAAAATCCGAAAACACCTTTGGCAGAAAGGACGGATTAGGTCGCAAGACCACCTTATCCCTATGAACCACCAGGTAAGGGGAGCGGCAAGACAACTCCGACACTATGTGAGCAGAAGTGATCGCTACCAGGAACGCAACCTTCTTAGATGGCATAGGTAACGAAATTTCCCTGATGTTTTCAAACGGGGAACGCTGCAACACGGACGGAACCAAGTTCAAGTCCCATGGAGGTAAGGGCTCCCTCCTGGGAGGGGCAAAGTGACGCACACCTTGAATAAAGGTGCGAATCAAGGAATTAGACGCCACAGGGCGCTGGAAAAGAATAGCCAGTGCAGATACCTGGCCCTTAATCGTGGCCAACGCAAGGCGCTGGTCTACACCAGTCTGGAGGAAAGCTAACACCCTCGCCACCGAGTAGGAACGAGGAGAGAAACCCCTGGACTCACACCAGGAAAAATAGGCTTTCCATGTACGGTAATACATCTTACCAGAAGAGGCTTTTCCAGCCTTGATCAAAGTAGGAATGACCTCAGGACCTGGCTTTCAACAGCCATGCCGTTAAAGCCAGCGATTGTAAAGCAGGATGGAAGATCGGTCCCTGAGACAGCAGATCTTCTCGCATTGGCAGCCGCCACGGAGGCTCTACGGCCAGGTGAACGATGTCTGCGTACCAGGACCGGCTAGGCCAGTCCGGCGCTACCAGAATCACCAGTGATTGTTCTGAGGCCAACCTGCGAAGGAACCTGGACAACAACTGAATCGGAGGAAAAGCATACATCAGATGATACTGATGCCAAGGCACCACTAGCGCATCCGAGGCGTCTGCCAGAGGATCGCGCGTTCTTGCCACGAACCGTTCCACCTTGTGGTTTAGCCGAGACGCGAACAGATCCACATCCGAGGATCCCCATTTCGCACACAGCATTTGAAATACCTCCCGGGTGCAAAAACCATTACCCCTGGTCCAGGGTCTGGCGGCTCAGATAATCAGCCTGCCAATTCTCTACACCCGGAATGTGAACTGCCGATATCGCCCGGACATGAGTCTCGGCCCAAGACAGAATACTGGTCACTTCCTGGGCCGCCCGGGCACTCCTGGTGCCCCCTTGGTGATTGATGTAAGCCACCGCAGTGGCATTGTCCGTCTGCACACGTACAGGACGGCCCTGAAGATGATCCGACCAGTGGAGCAGGCACAGCCTGATCGCTCTTAATTCCAAAATGTTTATCGGGAGGGAGGATTCCTCCTCCGACCAAGTGCCCTGGGCAGACAGGTTGCCCAGAACGCCACCCCAGCCCGACAGGCTGACATCCGTGGTTATCACCGTCCACAGAATCGGCCAGAAGGATTTTCCGTCCGACACCGCCGGGGACTGAAGCCACCACAAGAGATCCATTCTGGTTTGGCGACTCAGAGACACTCTCAGGTCCAAGGACTGAGGCAGTCTGTCCCACCTGGCCAGGATCTCCGCTTGGAGAGATTGCGTGTGAAACTGTGCAAATGGTATCGCCTCGAAGGCTGACACCATCAACCCCAGGGACTGCATACAGGTCCGGAGTGACGAGGATTTGTTGTCCCGAGGGACCTGACCTCATCCTGTAGGGTCCGGAGCTTGTACTCCGGTAAGAACACCTTTGCTGGAGCAGAGTCCAGGACCATTCCCAGATATGGGAGATGAACCGAAGGCGACAAGGTCGACTTCTGAAGGTTGATTGTCAAACCGAACTCCTGGAGCGACAGATCGCGCAACAGGCTCTGAACGGAACTTGATCTTAACAGGAGATCGTCCAGATATCCCAAGACTGCAGTGCCCGCAACAGGCCCAGAACAGGCACCAACACTTTGGTAAAGACCCTTGGAGCTGAAGCGAGACCGAAAGGTAACGCCACAAACTGGTAATGATCCTCCGCGATAGCGAATCGGAGGTACCTGTGATGACCCTCGAAAATGGGGATGTGCAGATACGCATCCTTCAGGTCTATAGAGGCCAGGAACTCCCCCCGTATTCAGGGAGGCCACCACCGAGCGGAGTGATTCCATGCGGAATTTTTCGAACGCGCACGAAGCGGTTCAGCGCTTTCAAGTCCAGAATCGGACGCACTTTGCCCTCCTTTCTGGCCACAGTGGACAGATTCAAATAAAACCCCCGTAACCTGTCCCGACGAGGCACCAGGACAACAACCCCCTGGACGAGGAGATCCTGCACCGCCTGATGCAAGTCCTGCAACCGCCCTGGGGTCAAATGAAGATTTGAGGGAAAGAATCTGTTTGCCGGCCGAGAAAGAAATTCGATCTTGTACCCTGACCAAATGATTTCCTGAACCCACCTGTCCGTGATCCGGAGCAGCCAAAGTTGGAGGAAACCGCGCAGACCTCCCCCCACCCCTGAAACGGGTGAGGGCGCCTCTTCAGGCAGAGGCGGACTGAGCCGCCGTCCCAGCTTGGCCGGATTTTTGTTTGCTGAACCAGGGCTTCTGGCCACCTTGGCCCTTGAAGGGTTTTCCCTTGTTCTGTGCCTTGAAGGCACGAAAGGACCCCTAATTAGGTTTAAAGGAGGAGCCCCGCTTACCGCGGAAAAATTTTCCCTTAGGATTCTGGGGCAGCAAAGTGCTCTTACCCCCAGTGACTCCTTTAACCAATTCATCCAGGGAGTCTCCAAAAAGGCGAGACCCCGCATAGGGGATATCAGCCATCGTCTTCCTGGATTTCTGGTCAGCCGACCAGCTTTTTAACCAGATTAGTCGACGGTGAATTACTGCGACACTGGACAGGCGTATCGCCAAAGGGGCCTCATTTAGGGCCGCATCGCACAAATACATGACCCCTTGATAAATCTGATCCACCATCTCCACTGTAGTGGAGGGGGGAGCAGAGTCAGCCACGAGGGTGCGTTTTAGCACCTTGGTCCAATCCGCCACAGCCTGAGCCACCATTACGGAGGCAAAAATAGGCTTGATCATGGAACCCGCCACCATGTAGGAATGTCGGGCAAGAGATTCTAGCCTCCTATCAGTAGGGTCCCTAAACACCGGAGAGTCCTCGGTGGGGACCAGAGTAGCCCTGTTCAATCTGGCTACCGTGTGATCCACTTGAGGAGGCACACACCAGAGCGCAATCGTAGTAGCCGCAAATGGGTAGAGAAGTTGAAACTTCTTAGGCACCACGAAGGTGTGTTTCAAATTACGCCATTGCTCATTCACCTTATGGTGAAATTCTTTGGGGCAAGGAAAAACCTGCGCCGTCTTGCGGGTCCTGTGTGTACCAAAAGAGGACACAACGCCCGGAGGAGTGGGCTCATCCTCCAAATGTAGTGTTTCCTTCACGGCAAGAATCAGCGCATCCATAGCTGCGCGTTCCTCGGGCGACCCAGGGGGGGAATCATCCACCCCTGCAACCTCCGCCTCCCCCTCAGACTCTTGCGGGTTCAGAGAAGAGCGAGACCCCGAAAGGGCCACGCTACCTACAGCAACCATGTCACACTCAGAATCAGAAGAAAAAGAAATCCTAGGCCTTTTTCTAGCAGCACGTTCAGTCATCAGCACCTCCATCTTTGACACCAAAGTTGCCACAACAGCAGCCAAATTAGTGACCGTAGAGCATTCAGAGGAACCGGAATCCCCCACCAAAGCTGGTGGGAATTTGCTGTCCTGGGATTCCATTGCAGAAATAAAAAAGTTTTTTTTGTACTGGCCCTTTTAAGAACGCCGCGGACCCCCGCAGCACACCGCAAAAAGGACTGTAGAACACAGACCACCCGCAGGGACAAAAGCTGACCAGGAAGATTGCACAAGTAGGAAAGTAAAGGCACAGCAGGACAGGACCCCACCAGTGTGTTACCAGCTCCTTCGGTCGCTCTGTGAGAAAGAAGAAAGTGATGTCACCGCCGGAGGCTGAACTGAGGCTGCAGACCCAGGGAAAATGGATGCCTATTGAAACTAATGGGAGGCTTCGGCAAGATGGTCGCCGACATGTGCTCGGAACAATCGTTCGCCACACGCAAGATGGTGCCGCAAGGCGCCAAAAACACTACATAGCATGCTGTATAAGTGCCCACAGTGAAACCAGACATGCTGCCCACACTTAAAATGGCGAACCGGCGGTTTTTAACCCCGCTGCGGTCGCCGCATGTGTCTGCACCTCCAAGCACCCTAAAGTGACATTAGGAGAGGGACCCCCAAAACCCCACACAGCGCTGCTGTGAGAGAATAAAACCCCCGCAGGGAGCCCAAAAATGCACAGACATAGGGGACACCACAGACACACAGGACTGCCGACCCCAGACAGAGGCCCCACACAGAGTGTACTTACCTGTACCCGATGGCGTGGGGTGCCTCATAGAAACGGAAAACCGCCCACCTTCAGATGGCAGGGGAGTGCCGTCAGCCAGAAACGCAGGACACAAGTAGTGCACGGACGAACCTACGCTGTGTCCAGTGAGGTAGCCACCTCACAGGGCTGCATCCCTGAGGACAGGGATGGGTCATTTGCGAGGCCAGGGCGAACACATAGCCTGCGAAACGCTGAATGGCAGGCTGGGATTCCATTTGACCCTCTGTCCTGGAGAACCAGGACGGTCAGTCCGATTCCCAGCTCCGCAAACGCCGTCTTCATCCGAAGATCCAACTAACTAGCGCTGATAAAATAAACAGCTAGCAATGTAAAGAAAAAAGACATTTTTAGAAAATAAATCATAAGAGAAAAGAAGAAGGCTGAGACTGTAGCCTCAGCACAGGGAAGCCTATCCACTCCTAAGCTAGGCAGAAGACAAACTGAGTTGGGATGGCTATTGCAGGGGGGTATTGGACTAGAAGGACAGCCCCCATGGGTGTGACTATGTAGATGAATTGTTCTTTTACAAGTCTTTTGCCTAGAAACTCCTGCGGAGAGGAAGCAATACCCCATTAGTGAAGACTGTGTGAATGGGCGGCGACTGTCGGAGGACGTAAGAGAAATATATATATAATTAGTGGTGCGCCGAAAATGGACCTATCCCATTTTGGCCGAAAACGGGTCAAAGATGACAAAAATTAATGGCTGCTAATAGCTGTAACGAAGTGAGCCCTTCACTTCCCTGTCAGGTGGGTATCTCCGCTGACTGCTCCGCTTTGTTTCTCCGCCGGGCGCTGGCCGCTGTAGTCTGACCTACACTGGTTGCTAGGTGGGCCAGCCGACTGGTGTCTAGCAACCAGTGACGTCCCGAGGAGAGGACCCAGCATGCAGAGAGCGCAGGAGGTTCTTCCTCATCATCCTCCATGCTATTCCAGAATGGCTCCACCCACCTCCTCCCTTCATGTGTTGGCGCTGCGGAAGGTAAGCTGGCCTCTCTCTCTCTCTCTCTCTCTCTCTCTCTCTCTCTCTCTCAAAGAAACCAAGTGCTCTACTGTGATATACAGTAAATAATGAATACATAATTGTTAGTGATAACAATCATTCCATAATCAATATATTAGAAACCAAGTACAAAACATTAATATGGAATAAATTCGTTGCAAATATAAACTGTGCAAAAAGGTTTTATTGTGCAAAATTGTGTGTTAGCATGCAAAAACACCCAAAAAATGAAATGTCCTGGAAAAAAAAAAATATATATATATATATCACAATAAACAGTCCAAATGTTGATCCCATGTGCAAATAAGAATAGCAGCCAATAGGTGTGACTTCAAGATGTGCATACAGTGATGGTGGCACCCTCCAAACACTGCAGGTGGTCTCAGAGGATATGAACCAGATAAAAGAGGGAGCTCCTCATTGTGTAGTAGGTTACAAAAATCCAAATTCATTGAAGAGATTACAAATATTGCTAATACAAAAAACATTCAAGTGGACAGACCCGCTATGCTTCCCATAATCAGCCAGGCTCCCCTGCGGTTGCTCAGGCTGTCTGCCGAGAACCGTGCCGCTATCGGACGTGTACCGAGAGGCGTGCGTTGCCATCATTAACTATTTGGGGGGGGGGGGAGGGCTGAGGCGAGGTTAATTACCAATAGTATTTGTATTATGCAGCATGAGGGGGTTAATGTATTGCCACTGGTCACTGATGCATTAGTGACCGACCAGTGGCAGTTAATTAACCCCTTTGTGCTGCATTAGTGCAATCAGTATCAGTGTCAATGCAACTAGTGTTAATTAACACTAACACTGGTGCCACTAATGTGACACTAATATATAACACTAAGATATATATATATATAATATATATATATATAACACTAATATATATATATATATATATATATATATATAATTTTTTTTTTTGTTTACATTCATATTTACACTTATGTTAACCTTGACACAAAACTTCCATCATCCCCGCCGTATAAATTAGTAGGTTTTTGGTCCTGTGCCATTTTGTGTGTTTTTTCTTTCCCCGGTGTGTATGGCTGCTTTTGAGCATTTCGTTTACATTTTTACAACTCTATTACAAAATAATGTGTCTGTACAAAACGTCACCCACATATTTTCAGACAAAATTCATGTTCAACACTATAGAAAGTTTTTAGTAGTGGCAAGTTTATTCTGTCTTGTAAGCAGCAGAAAAACAGCTTTGCTTTAACCACTTGCCGACTGCCGTACAAATACTGTAGCTGCTGACTTTTCAATAGTAAAACTTACCTGTCCAGGGAGCCCGCAATGTCGGCACCCGAAGCCGAATTACGTATCGTCTCTCGGGTACCGCCGCCGCCGCCATCCAGGGGAAGGGAACCCGGCAGTGAAGCCTTCACTGCTGGTTCACTACTGCGCATGCGCAAAGCGTGCTGCGCTTTGTAATTGGCCCAGCTGCGGAGGAAAAAGGAGGGAGCCGAACTTCCGAGGGACAGTGCCGCGGCGCTGTCTCCCAGGAAGTGGGGAAGGGAACCTGTCAAAAACAGGTACCCGTCCCCTCTTCCCCCTCCCCCTGAAAGGTGCCAAATGGGGCACCGGAGGGGGGAAGGAAGCAGATCAGCGGAGTTCCACTTTTGAGTGGAACTCCGCTTTAAGTGAGTGCACACAAGGAGTCCATGTCTAGGTGCACGACAGGACCCCATACCAGTACTGGGAGTGAGGTAGCGGTGATACAGTCAACAAGTGGGGAAGGCGTTAGCTCTGCGTGTCTCTCCTAAATGCATAAGTGACTGGAATGGTGTATATTACACTGAGAGAGTTAACTAGAGTTCAGTCATCTGTTTAAGTAAATGTACCCAATGTTTAAGGCAATGACCCTATCTAAAGTGCCTAGCGTAGCCCAGAAGAACCTACGCTGGGGTAGGCCTCCCACATAACCCTTACTTGGTGCCCAACAATGAGGGAAACATGGAGGACGTAACCACCACCCCACAAACTCTAAACTACATATTAATTATGAATGCCACCCCAAAACACATATACAGTAAAGATAAATATACCTATACAACACATTGTTCAGGTGTGCACCGTAATTCCAAAAATAGTGCAGGTAATTTTTTTTAATGCCCTGAGGTTTGT
The DNA here is from genome assembly GCF_965119305.1 of Pelophylax lessonae. Lineage (NCBI taxonomy): Eukaryota > Metazoa > Chordata > Amphibia > Anura > Ranidae > Pelophylax > Pelophylax lessonae. The sequence goes on from NC_138769.1 coordinate 410,993,503, forward strand.
CAGTTGGCTGTGAAAAAGGAATGGGTTGTCGGAACATAATGTATGTCAAAGCATGAAAACGTATGGTAATTTTTATGTTATTACACAAGGAGAGGTATAAATGAGCCCAAAATGTTTGTGCGAGTAAAACTATTTATTTTTAGAAGTCTTTAGAGAAATGTCTGTTAAACAGAGATGTTTATTCTTCATTTAAAGGTGGAATGAGCAGGACAGTGTACAAGTTCACTAATAAACTCACAGTTATGTTGAGTATTGGTTCTTTAAATAGGTTGTACTACATTAACATATATCCAAGAGTCTACATGAACCTCTTCCAATGCTGGACATTTAAGTCATTTTATAATAATCAGTGGAAGAGCTTTTAATCAAGCCCTTCCTAACTGCTGGGAGTAGCTGCATGCATTGTGCAGCAATTCATCCTATAGATTCAGAGCAGAAAACAGTGGCGGCTGGTGCTCGGTAATTGGGGGGGGGGGGCTGCAAATCAATGTGCACCCCCCCGGTGCATCAGTCAGTCAGTCTCAGTCAGTCAGTTGGCAGGTGACACGTTCCTCCTCCACCCGACGGTCTGCCTCCTTACCTCCTTCTTCTTCCTGTCCGAGTCGTGGATTGCTGGATGGCTGAGCCGCTGTCCTTCTCCTCCAGCTGTGTCTCTTCTGCCTCTTCCTGTCCACTGACCAGTAAGATCGCTTCTCCTTTTGGCCAATCAGGAAAAGGGTCTCACAACCATCTTCCTGATTGGCTGGGAGGAGAGTCAGTGTGACAATAGTGAATATTCATTCACTATTGTCACACAACTGGGTGGGCTCAGGGCGCAGTGCTCTGCCCCCCGAGCCCACCCTTTTTTGAAGCCTATTAGAGCCTCTGGCTCTATTCACGTGCTTAAAAAAAAAAATCCCCATTGGAATCCATGTTTCCGGCATCCCGCATGTAGATTAGGGGGCCAGATGCATGGATAGGGGGGGTGGCGCCCCTGCGCCCCCAATGGACAGGCCGCCCCTGGCTGAAAAGCTGAAATACCAACCATACTCTCAGCTCAGCTTATTCTGCTTTCCTCTTTCAGAAGTGACTCAGCAGCAATCCAGCCTTTCAATCTTTAATGTGGAACAAAACGAAGGATACGCTACTTGATTTGAAGGTGTGAAAGCGACAACATGTTTCAAGTTGAAAGCGGAAGTTTATGTATAGGAGGGTAGGCGGCATAAACTCCAAACATACAAAAGACACTAGACTAGACACTAGACGCACCAAACGGGATCAATACCCTCCACTGACTTGTTTATTGATTTTCACAAATATAAACAACTAACAATTCACCATAAGTGCCCGTTCACATACGAGCGACGCTACTTCCCGTGGCGACCTCCGAGATCGCGGTGCGAGCAGCGCGCCGCGACCTCGGAGCGGCCGCCACGGACTTCATATCATTGAAGTCTATGGCGGTCGCCTCCTTGTCGCCCCAAAGAAGCTCCGGACCCTTTTTCTAAGTCGGAGCGACTTGTGTCGCTCCTATTAGAACGGGTCCGCAGCTTCCCTATGGAAGGCGACCTACGGCGACCTGTGAGGCGACCAGGTCGCCATAGTGTGAACGGGGACTAAGGCTTCACACTTGTACAACTCCAAAATTGCACCAACTTTGGGATGCAACTATGACACAACTTTGGATGAGTGCAACTTGAATATGACTTTGGCTTTGATCAGTGATAATGGATATCTGTTGCACAACTGCTGCATAACTGTTGCATTGTATGACACTCAAGTATGACATTTATGCAACTTTTGAGGGTTAACATTGAAATCTATGGCCCTCAAGTTGCATGAAAGTTGGATCAAAGTAGTGCATGAACTACTTTGAAGTTGCTGAAATTGTAAGTCGTGCATATATGAATGGTGGTACGACATGTGGTACAAGTTGTTATGCGACATTGATGTCCAAAGTTGCATGACAAGTCGCACAAGTATGAATGTAACCTAACTCTTTTAATCAATAAAAACTGTAAACAAAGTCAGCCAAAATCAGTGGGGCACTTTTCAAATATCCCTCTGGCAACTGGCAAAGACCCCCCCCCCCCCCTTATCCTCCTGAATAAATATGTCCTGGGAATTTCTGGAATGTTCTGGGGGGTCAGATGAACTTAAATGACCTATCCTTGAGGATCCCCCAAATTTCCAGAACATTCCCAATCAGCTGACCTTTCACAAAGCCCCCCATTGAAATCAAGCAATGGGGGGCTTGAAACTCATACCTCCACCATCCCATGAGGGAAAGGGGGCCTTAAAACAGGCCTTTCCTAACATTCTTTTGCTTCCGCCGTGTGATGAGACACCTAGCTAACAGGTGGGAGGCCTCACTTTCGCTATTCACTGCTTGTGCTGCTAGTAATACGGAGTCATGTCAGAGCTTACTGAGTTTCAAAGAGGGCAAATTGTTGGTGCCCACTTAGCTGGGGCCTCTGTGACTGAAGTTCCCAATTTATTTGTGGTGTCACAAGGTACAGTATCAAAGGTCATGATGGCATAAACAGTTTCTGGGAAAACATTGTCTGATAAGCATAAGCGCAATTGACATGGTCAACTGACCGAAAGAGACAAAAGGACATTGTGCAGAATTGTGACCTGGAATAATATTGGTCAATTCCCAACAGAATTAAGGCCATCTTGGATGCCAAAGATGGTCCAACACATTAGGTAAGGATTTCCTGGTGTTTCCATATTTTTGTCCAACCCCTATATATAGCAGGTGGAGGATGGGGGGTAATAAGAGAATGACTCGAACAACTTCAGTTGAAAAGAATGTATAAATACTTTGCATGTCCATAGACTGACCACAGGTTTGCTTTAAGCTTGGAAAATATATTATTGGCTAGTGTTTGTTACAATAATAATGTCTACGAGGTTTCATGATGTTGCTTACCTTAATGTCTGTCTTTATTCACTAAGAAACTGTATAAATGGTAGAGAAAAGCAAACATATAGAGGAAACTGTCCCAACCACAAACCCAGTTAAAAGTTGTCAATAAGCACAATTAAAAGCATACTAAATGTCTGCTACATATCTTCTAGAATAGAATACAACAATAACAAAATCATAGTATGCTAAAATGAAACAGAATATACAACCCATCACAGGGACTGGGATAAAGAGATTGGGGATTTACAAACCTGCATCCCCCACAGCATACAATATTTATTCATTTTTGAATTCTAATTAGTACTATGGTAGATGAGGATGTTTTTTGTGTTATACAACAATAATCTTACTTTTAAGAATTTCTCATTACCCAGTGGAAAATGTAGGGCATATAAAACATTACAATAAACATAATTCTGTTACAGTGTAATTCCACCTTAACCGTAGCTACTCTTAAAACTGTCCCCTACCGCCTTCTAACACCTATGCTAGCTAATCTGTGTAAGAAAGTTGTATTTACAGTGCATCCAAAAAGTATTCACAACACTTCACTTTTTACACATTTTGTTATGTTACAGCCTTATTCCAAAAAAGATAAAATTTATATTTTTCCTCAAAATTTTATAAACAGTAACCCATAATGACAATGTGAAAGAAGTTTTTATGAAATCTTTGCAAATTTAATAAAAATAACAAATAAAAAAAATCACATGTACATAAGTATTTACAGCATTTGCTATGACACTCAAAAGTGAGCTCAGGTGCATCCTGTTTCCACTGATCATCCTTGAGATGTGTCTACAACTTGATTGGAGTCCACCTGTGGTAAATTCAGTTGATTGGACATGAAATGGAAAGGCACACACCTGTCTACATAAGGTTCCACAGCTAACAGTGCATGTCAGAGCACAAACCAAGCCATGAAGTCCAAGGAATTGTCTGTAGACCTCCGAGACAGGATTGTATCGAGGCACAGATCTGGGGAAGGGTACAGAAAAATGTCTGCAGCATTGAAGGTCCTAATGAGCATAGTGGCCTCCATCATCCGTAAATGGTAAAAATTTGGAACCACCAGATTTGAACCGGGCTGCCCGGCCAAACTGAGCAATTGGAGGAGAAGGGCCTTAGTCAAGGAGGTGACCATGAAACCGATGGTCACTCTGACAGAGCTTCAGCATTCCTCTGTAGAGAGAGGAGAACCTTCCAGAAGAAAGACCATCTCTGCAACACTCCATCAATCAGGCCTGTATAGTAGGGTGGCCAGACGGAAGCCACTTCTCAATAAAAGGCATATGACAGCCCAACTGGAGTTTGCCAAAAGGCACTTGAAGGGCTCTCAGACCATGAAAAACAAAATTCTCTGGTCTGATGAAACTTACAGATTAAACAAACTCTTTGGAATGAATGGTAAGCGTCATGTCTGGAGGAAACCAGGCACCACTCATCACTTGGCCTATACCATTCCTACAGTGAAGCATGGTGGTGGCAGCATCATGGTGTGGGCATGTTTTTCGGTGGCAGGAACTGGGAGACCAGTCAGGATTGAGGGAAAGATGAATGAAGCAATGTACATAGACATCCTTGATGAAAACCTGCTCCAGAGCTCTCTGGACCTCAGACTGGGGCGAAGGTTCATCTTCCAACAGGACAATGACCCTAAGCACACAGCATGATAACAAAGGAGTGGCTACCGGACAACTCTGTGACTGTCCTAGAGTGGCCCAGCCAGAGCCCAGACTTGAACCCAATTGAATCTGAAAATTGCTGTGCACCGACACTCCCCATCCAACATGATGGAGCTTGAGAGGTCCTGCAAAGAAGAATGGGAGAAACTGCCCAAAAATTGGTGTCCCATACATCATACTCAAAAATACTTGAGGCTGTAATTGATGCCAAAGGTGCTTCAACTAAGAATTGAGCAAAGGCTGTGAATACTTATGGACATGTGATTTTTTTATTTTTTTTTATTTCTGATAAATTTGCAAAGATTTCAAACAAACTTCTTTCACATTGTCATTATGGGGTATTGTTTGTAGAATTTTGAGGAAAATAATGAATTTATTTAATTTTCTAATAAGGCTGTAACATAACAAAATGTGGAAAAAGTGAAGATCTGTGATGTGAATACTTTCCGGATGCACTGTACTTACCTATTTTTTAGCCTGCTCTAGTCCAGTCATGTGATCCTGCTGTGTCAGCCAGCGGCTGCAGAGGAGAAGAGCTAGCACTGAGAACAGATGAGCCTTTAAAGCCTATGGGTGACATCACTGCTTCAGACTTTACTAGCAGGTGTTGGAGAGCTCTTTGTACAGAGGGCGATAGCAAGTGCTATTGCTAGACAGAAGTAGCCAGTGAAAACACAAAAACAAACAGGGTGCTGAAATCATATTTTTTAGGGGGTCATTGAAATACTGGGCACTGGGAACCAAAAGCTGAGAATCCACATACATACAGTTGGGGATTTGCTAAAACAGGAGAGTACAAAATCTGGTGCAGCTCTGGATAGAAACCAATCAACTTCCAGGTTTCAAAGCTTAATCGAACAAGCTGAAGTTAGAAACTGATTTGCTACCATGCACAGCTCCACCATATTTTGCACTCCCCGGTTATAGTAAATCAATCCCATAGTTAAAAAAAAAATCAATTGTGTTTCTGGGTCCAAACATACTTCCCCTTCATTAGAGTTTGGGAGCTGTGAATGTGTCCTTTGAGGCAACACTGGCTTAACCTGCCCTCTTGAAACTGTTCAAAGCAGTAAACCACAGCGCAGATCTAATTGGAATCTGCTTACCAAAAGAGGTAGCCAGTGTGATTGTCTTGGTGGTCAGGGAAAACCAGTGGTACTGCCTTTGGTTGGCAAAATAGCTGATGGTACTGATTTTGGTGGTAAGAAATAGATAGTGTTCATGGTAGACATGAAAAGCCACTGGTGCTAAGTACAACTTTATTATGGTTGCATCATGCTTGTAAGGTTCACAAAACTACTTAGTGGCACTTATACTATATCTTAAGCGGAATGAGCAGTAGACATCCGAAACACGTGCTTTTAAACTCATGCGAAAAAGATGAAAGCTACTGTTGATGTTTGACAGAAAGAGTCTGTAGAACTTCCTTGTTGGACAAGGGCAGCTGGTGGTGGATACTGCTCTTGGTGGACAAGTAGTTTCTGCCCTTGTTTGAAAATGAGAATTGGTGTTTCTGTTTTGGTGCATATAGGAGTTGCTGTTGGCAGGGCTAGCGCCAGCAAAGGGCTGCCAAGGCGGCTGCCTTAGGGCTCTAGGAGAGGGGGGTGCTAAATCCACAGGTCCAGAAATGACACGGCTCATGGTGACAGGCAGCACAGCCCCAGGCGATGTCAATTTCATCTGCTGCCTCCACATGTGGCCACTCTATCTGCTCTCCCGGCCTTTACTCCTTCTCACAGTTCAAACAGTCATATGCAGGGCAGACAATGGCTTTTCAATTCTAAACATCCCCTTCTCTCCCTCAAGCTTGCCTATGAACAAAACAGTCCCACCTCCAGTCCAGCACAGAGACATTAGCCGCTGAACTGGAGGTAAGTGAGTTGAAAGGGAGCCTGGTGTACTGCCGAAAACTCCAAGAACTCCAACCATGTCACTTCCGGTGACTCTACACCAGGCATAATTGGAGATTTGGACCACTTGGTGTTTTCACAGAACAGGCAGCAGCATATACTCCGGTAAACGCTATAATGAGTGGACATTTTTAGTCTGCTAGTAATCAAAAACATGGCAGCCTCCAAGGCAGCGACAACAAGCGGACAGACTAACAATGTTCACTCATTATAGAGTGTACCGAGGTGTATAGGCTGCCGGTGTTCTGTGAAAACACCAAGTGGTCGAAATCTCCAATCATTCCTGATGTAGAGTCAACGGAAGTGAAGTGGTTGGATTTCTCGGCAAGTTGGAGTTTTCGGCAGAACACTGGGAGATTCCACTGTCCATTTACATCGGACTATCCTCCGATCTGCCTAGACAGAGGGGAATATATCTGTTTGTTTTTAGTGGACCAGATCCGTTTACATCGCCTGTTACATGCAGTAGAATGGAGGGTCTGCTCGAGTCCACCTGAAAAACACACGGGTGGACCCGATCAGACCGCTCTTGTGAAAGTGCCTAAAGTACAATGTGATAGCTATCCAGAACAATACAGTGGCGGCTGGTGCATTGGGGGCGCAGGAGCTCTGCCCCCCCCCCATCCATGCGTCCGGCCCCCTAAGCTACATGCGGGGCGCTGGACGCATGGACTACAATGGGACTTTTTTTTTTTTAGCCATGTGATTAGAGCCAGAGGCTCTCATAGGCTAAAATAAAGGATGGGCTTGGGGCGCAGAGCACTGCGCCCCGAGCCCACCCAGTTGTGTGACAATAGCGAATGAAAATTCACTATTGTCACACGGATCCTCCTCCTGGCCAATCAGGAAGCGGGTCTTGAGACCCGTTTCCCGATTGGCCAAAAGGAGAAGCCATGCCATTGGGCACGGAGGAGGAGAGAGGATACGCAGAAGACAGGAGGAAGAAGCCGAAGCCGTCACTGCCTGCTGCTGCAGATATCCAGGCAGGGTGGGTGAGTGAGCGCGGGGGGTCCTGTCCTCTGCCCTCTCTCCTGTCCCCTGTCCTGCTGTGGTCCTGGGGGGTATGGTGTGCGGCCTGGTGTGGTCCGGGGCGGTGGGGGGGGGTATGGTGCGGTCTATCTGCTGCCCCCCCGGCCCATGGAGCATATGTATATATACTGTGTGTGTATATATATATATATATATATATATATATATATATATATATACAGGGCTCAAAATTTCAAGTCATGAGCTACTAGCCAGGCCTTAAGAGTTACTCGCCACTTGTTGCCCCACCCAAACCCTACCCTGCTCCGCCCCTAAACACGCCCTCGTAAAATAGCTCATAAGCGTGCCCCCTTTCAATGCAGAGTGACCACAGCGTGCCCCCTTTCAATGCAGAGTGACCACAGCGTGCCCCCTTAAATGCAGAGTGACCACAGCGTGCCCCCTTTCAATGCAGAGTGACCACAGCGTGCCCCCTTTCAATGCAGAGTGACCACAGCGTGCCCCCTTTCAAGGCAGAGTGACCACAGCATGCAGAGAGACCAGTGCACTTACCTGATGCAGCGACGGCTACTCAATCCTCCACATCTCCCGAGTCCTCCTCCTCCTCCTTTGCCAATGGAAATTGTTCGCCTTTCGGCCAATCAGGAAACCCCGCTTCCTGATTGGCCAGGAGGAGGATCCGTGTGACAATAGCGAATATTCATTCGCTATTGTCACACAATAGGTGGGCTCAGGGCGCACTGCTCCGGGCCCCGGGTCCACCATTTTCTGAAGCCAACGCACCAGCCGCCACTGATCCTCGCTCTGCAAGCCTGTGAGGAGCGGGGACATTCAGGAGGCGAAGAGGGGCGGTCCCAGGTGCAGGAGGTGGAGAGGAGCTGTACGAAAGAATGCAGGCTGCGCTATGAACGGCGGCGGCGGCAGGCACTAATACATTCCCCATACAGCACAGCCTTTACTCGCCATCCTCATCATTTCACTCGCAAAATGCGAGCAGGCGAGTGGAATTTTTGAGGGCTATGTATGTATATATATATATATATATATATATATACTGTATATATATATATATATATACATACATTCTAAAGTGCTAGTACAATAAATAATATACATAAAACGCACAATTCATACAAAAAGTCCAATAAAGTTGTGCCGTGATAAACATGTGCAGATTCACTGCAAGCTGTTTGCACCAACTTCGGTGTACCATTACCAATGCAGAACACACATCATCTGCTTATGAAAAAAATGTGATCTCTTAAACTTTTGCACTATAGCGTGCTTTATTCTTTTGAGGCATGGAGTTGCTTGCGGTTGGTACTGGAGCAGATGGAGTGGTGAAAGGCCGCTCTTGGGAGAAAGCTACTATACCTGTATTGTCACTTTTTTTTTGTATAATCAATTTTTATTGAAAAATAAAAGTGCAATATCAAACAACGTATCACAAACAAAAGACAATAAAGAACAGGACTTCGTATGAACATGTCAATGGCGTATGAGGAAACCGACAGCATAAATTCGACAGTCCACAACAACAATGCATATGAAGAAAGTAACTGGGTGAGACGGGGGCCCCGGAGCCGGGACAGGGGTATTGTCACTTTTTTAATGAAGTGGCTGCAAAAATCCAGCAGAAGACAAGCACACATGACCTCATAAGTTTAAGAGGTCAAATGTTTTGATAAGCAGTGTTCTGCCTTGGTGATGACACTGAAGTTGGTGCCAACAGCTTGCAGTGGATCTGTACATGTTTATCACAGCACAATTTTATTGAACATTTTGTATGAAATGTATGTTTTATTCATATTATTTATTGCACTAGCACTTTAGAATGTACATATGATAAATATTCTTTAGATAACATTGCACTAAATATTTTGTGTGGCCACCATTATTTTTCAGCACTACCTTAACCCTCTTGGGCATGGAGTTCACCAGAGCTTCACAGGTTGCCACTGGAGTCCTCTTCCACTCCTCCATGATGACTTTACAGAGCTGGTGGATGTTAGAGACAAAAAGAAACGGAGTGCTGTAACTTTAAGAACGCCGATCGCGGCTGCAGGGAAAATGGCTGCCCCATACAAGTCTATGGGGAAAAATTCCCCCTTCCGTTTTTTGCAAATTGCACTATGGAGTCCCAAACTGGAATTTCACCCTCAGACCCACTCTGTGCGACTCCCGAACAGTCCGGATCGCAGTCGCTGGCTGCGATTTCAGCTGCCCTGAAAAGCCTGGCGACTAAAGTTGATTTAGTCATGAAAAAGGTTGATAGCCGCAAACGGCCGCTGCCTTCCTCATCTGTGGAGGTGTCCTCTGATTCAGAGGCTGATGTGATTGCCCCGGATGCTCCCCTTTCCTAAGGTTTCGCTGTCCTCGCAGTCAGATGGTGAAGAGTGAAGAGGCGTGACATTGACATATGTTCTTCCATTTTTTTATGTTCTTACAATCTGTTCTATTACTGCATCCATTTTGAATACACACTTTGTCTAAGATCGTTTTAACCAGTTTACCGCTGCTCTACTGCGGCAAAGTGGCTCGATAACGTCTGGCGACGTAGACCTACGACGCCAGACATTCCCCTCTCGCCGCCGGGGGCTCGCTCCTGCTGTATTCAGTCACAGCGGGAGTCGGGCCAGGGGAGGAGCGGCGGTGATCACCACCGCTCTTCCCCGATCGTCGGGGAATCGAGTGTGGAGATCCGCCCGCTTGTGTAAACAAAGCGGGCGGTTATCCTAAGTGACAGGCAGGGACAGATTGCAGGGTTCAGCATAGCTGAACCTGCGATCTGTCCCTGTGTCACTCAGTCCCCTCCCCCCACACACGTTAGTAAGCACCAGGCATACATTAACCCCTTGATCACCAATAAAAATTAACCCCTTCCCTGCCAGTGTCATTTTTACAGTAACAGTGCATATTTATAGCACTGATTACTGTAGTAATGTAACTAGTGCCCCCAAAAGTGTCAAAAATGTCAGTCAAGGGTCCGATCTGTCCGCCGCAATGTCGCAGTCCCGCAAAAAAAAAAAAAATCGCAGATCGCCGCCAAAAATGACAGAAATCTTTCCCTTAGTTAGTAAATGCAATAACTTTTGCGCAAACCAATAAAAATACGCTTATTGCGATTTTTTTTACCAAAAATATGTAGCAGAAAACAAATTGGCCTAAAATGATAAAAGATTTTGATTTTTACATTTTTTTGGGGGGAATTTCATATAAAAAAATGTGAAAAATATTGTTATTTTTTCAAAATTGTCGCTCTTTTTTTGTTTATAGCGCAAAAAGTAAAAATCGCACAGGTGATCAAATACCACCAAAAGAAAGTTCTGTTTGTGGGAAAAAAAGGACGTAAATTTAGTTTGGGTACGGCGTTGCATGACCGTGCAATTGTCAGTTAAAGTCGCACAGTGCCGAATCGCAAAAAGTGGCCCAGACGTAAGACAGCAAAATCCTCCGGTGGTAGAGTGGTTAACTCAGTTTCAGACAGATAATATCACACATATTTTACATTTAACACATTTTCCAAAAATACACTTTGCTTCCTGTAGACATTGTACCCCTAGTTCCTCTTTTAGAACTTGAAATCAGTATTGCTTAACTTTCATGTTTTACCATTTATTTGCACACATAACCTACCCTAGACACCCCCCCCCCCTTTTACTGTGCATCCTGTATTCTTTGTATAAGATCTCTGGATATGTATTAAACAGACGAAAAGTCCTGTGTACCACACGCAGACTACTTGATTTATTCCAGTGGCAAAGGACACTCCTGGAGGCTCCGCCCTTACACAGAACCGACTAGACTTGTTAGTGGTCCGGGACCACAAGAGACAAATCACCAACAAAAGGACCTGTCTTTTTCAGCTGCAGCGCGGGAACGCACTTTGGTGGAAGCCCTGATTATTTCAGTGCGGGATAGTTTAAAATTGGCTGATGAGCCCACGCAGGCAGGGACGCAGGTTGCATTTGGCTCCCAGAAGTCTCCAAAAGCTGACACTTTTCATGATATTGTGAATGACCAATGGCGGCATGTTAAGCACGTGTTAGTGGTGCCAAAATGCTTTAAACGCCAGTATCCTTTTACTGAAAAGGTTTCCAACCGTTGGAAGGTGCCACCTAAAGTGGACCATCCTGTTTCCAGATTAAACAAACCTACTCTTGTGCCTGTGGAGGATTCCCCAGTTTTTATGAATCCAGTGGACAGGCGGGTGGAATCCCTTTCCCGCCATCTTCACGTGATGGCGGGTTCCATTTTGAAACCAGTTTTTGTGTCTGTGCTAGTCTCACAGACGGTGACGGAATGGATTAGGGGTTTTCGGGAGACTTTGGACCCCGAGACTGTTCCTCCGGAACAGCTGGAACTGTTGGACCAGGTGATCCAGGCTCTGGCGTTCCTGTGTGATGCGTCTATGGTGGTCAGGGTCTTGGTCGTGGGCATTGTTTTAAGACGCATGATCTGGTTGAAGAGCTGGTCGGCTGACCAAGCTCCAAAAAAAACCTTAGCTGATCTCCCCTTTCTGGGAGACAGGTTGTTTGGCGATTCATTAGATGAGTTGATCAAGGGCCTGACTGGTGGGAAGAGTACTTTTCTTCCTCAATCCTCTAAGGGTAAGACACCCTGGACTAAGTGGGTTCCCTCCTTTTCTGCTCATAAATAGTTTTTTCGTGCCTCCAGGGCGCCTCTTCAGCATGAAGGGGCACCCTCACCCATCTTAGGGGTGGGAGGAGGTCTGCGCTTCTTTCAGGAACCCTTGACTTCCTTAATTCAGGACAAATGGGTTCGCAAACTGTTTTTTTCCGGGTACAAGATCGAATTCTGGTCCCGGCCAGGGGACAGGTTTTTTCAATCAAATTTCACCTGTCACTGGAGCGTTTGAAGGATCTGCGGGAGGCTGTGCGAGATCTCCTGGCTCAAGGGTTGATTGTGCCAGTTCCCCAACAGGAACGCACTCAAGGTTTCTATTCAAACATGTTCACCGTGCCCAGAAAGGAGGGCAAGGTGCGTCCAATCCTGGACCTCAAGGCTCTGAACCGCTTTGTGCGGGTGCAGAAATTCCAAATGGAGTCTATTCAGTCCATGGTGGCATCTTTGAATCAGGGGGATTTTCTGGCTTCCATCGATCTGAAAGATGCTTATCTCCACGTCCCCATATTCAAGGGAAATCAGCGATTCCTCCACTTTGCGGTGGCAGAGGAGCACTTTCAATTCGTGGCATTACCCTTTGGTCTCGACTCGGCTCCCAGAGTTTTTACCAAGGTCGTAGCCCCTGTGCTGGCCTTGTTGCGTCAATGAGGTATCTCTATTGTGGGGTATCTGGACGATCTCCTGTTGAGAGCAGTTTCCCATTCGGATCTGCTGGAAAACATCTCCATCACAACTCGGACCCTTCAGGACTTCGGGTGGACGAACAATGTCACCAAATCTGTTCTGACGCCATCCGTTCGGGTCGCTTACTGGAGCTGACTCTCGACTCTGCTCTGGGGAGGGTCTTTCTCCCCTTGGAAAAGCTTCAGAAGTTGCAAAGGGCGGTCCAATTGCTGATGGAGGCCGATCAATCCTCCTTGCGGGCTTACATGAGGGCCCTGGGTCTGATGGTCTTGACCTTCGAAGCAGTCCCGTTTGCTCAGTCTCACACGAGACTGCTGCAGAAAGAGATTCTTTCACAATGGAACAAAGATTCTTGGTCATTGGACCAGAAAATTAGCTTGAGCCATCTCACGAAGTTGGCTCTCTCTTGGTGGATCCAGTAACCTGTCCTGTGTCATAGCAAGTCCTTCCAGCTGGTGTTTTGGATGGTGGTCACCACGGACACCAACCTATCAGGCTGGGGTGGAGTGCTGGGGAAGCTCTGTGCTCAGGGGACTTGGGTGTCTGAAGAATCTTCCTTGCCAATCAATATTCTGGATCAAGCTCTGCCTGCTTCACTGGACGAGTTGGCTACACGGCTCTCCAGTTCAGGTCCAGTCGGACAATGCCACGCCTTTGGCTTACATCAATCATCAAGGGGGCCGCAGAGTCTCTGAGTTGGCAGCGTTGTCCTGTTGTTCGCCTTATTTGGTGGTCCACAGGGATAAAGTGGTCTTCTGACCGAATCCATCTTTTCTTCCTAAGGTGGTGTCGGATTTTCACCTGAATGCAGACATTGTGTTGCCTTCCTTATGTCCTAAGCCTAAACATCACAAGCAAGTGGCTTTGCACTCTCTGGATGTGGTTCGGGCGATAAGGGGTTATCTGACGGTTACTGAGTCCTTCAGGAAGTCGGACTCTCTCTTTGTCCTTCCGGGCGGTTCTTCGCAAAGCTTTGGCTATGTCCGCTGCGACCATTTCGAGATGGATCAGGCAGACGGTTGTTCAGGCTTATTCGATCAAGGGTCAGGTTCCTCCTTTCCTTGTGAAGGCGCATTCTAATAGAACGCTAAGTGCCTCTTAGGCTTTTCGCCATCAGCTCCATGTTGCCTGGTTGGCTACGTTTAGCCTTTTTGAGTTGACGTTACTGTCTGGTTGCGTTTTCCCACCCCTCATGCCTATACTGCTTTGGGACGTCCCACTCAGCTCATGGAGATGAAGCTGCGTCTGTCGACAGACAATAGAGAGAATACGATTTTTGTACGGTCTTCCTGTAAAATCATTTTCTCTGATGTCCGTCAACAGACACAGCACTCGCCCCTCTGTTTAGGGTTTGTTCTGTTATCTTCACTGCTTTTAAACTAAACTGATGTTCTGGGTTGTGCAGTGGGGGTTTATGCCTGGAGGGACAGCCCCCTGGGCGTGTGTATTCAAATTTTTCTGCCTAGACTACTCCTGATGGGAGGAGCATAAAGCACTCAGCTCATGGAGATGAGGCTGCGTCTGTTGACGGACATCAGAGAAAAAGGTTTTATGATAAGATCTTACAAAAATCTTATTTTTTCAGATCCGCAGAGAGTTCTTTACCATGAGGTGCCATGTTGAACTTCCAGTGACCAGTATGAAAGAGTGAGAGCGATAACACTAAATTTAACACACCTGCGCTTCATTCACACCTGAGACCTTGTAACACTAACAAGTCACATGACACCGGGGAGGGAAAATGCCTAATTGGGCCCAATTTGGACATTTTCACTTATGGGTGTACCTAACTTTTGTTGCCAGCGGGTTTAGACATTAATGGCTGTGTGTTGAGTTATTTCGAGGGGACAGCAAATTTACACTGTTATACAAGCTGTACACTTAGTGCCGGGTCACACTTGTGCGATGCGGGAAGGCTGCGAATTCGCAGCCTGTTCCCGCATCGCAAACGCACATCTGACAGTTCACACTGCCATATGCGATACACTGGGGGTGTCAATGAAATGTTAACGACACCCCCAGTTTGATCGCATATCGCAGTGCGATCTGACAGTTCACACAGGATCGGATCGCACAAGTGTGAACCACTGTGCGATCCGATCCTGATGCGGCTGAAAAAATGCCTCATGTGCGACTTGTGTGGGTGCAGTGCGAATTTAGCCATACAAAGTGTATGGCTGAATTTGCACTGCACATCCGATCGCATGCAATGAAGGAGCAGTGCGCTCCGATATTACATGCGATCGCCGCACACGCTATAGTGTGAACCGGCACTCACTACTTTACATTGTAGCAAAGTGTAATTTCTTTAGGGTTGTCACATGAAAAGATATAATAAAATGAAAGATAGAGGTTGTGGATCTTGTGTTGGAAGTTAGTTAGTAGTTTTCTGCCACCATCCCAACAATTTATATGTCGTTTGTGGTGCCTCAAGTCAGGTGGGGGGATTTTATGGGCAGGAGTAAGGATATAGAAAAATAGTAATATATAATATAATAGTATTTATTGAAATAAAAAAGGGGGGGGAGAAAAGCACAAAATATATACAACATTGGAGTGTGAATGGGTAGAGGCCCATTGAGTGCTAGTGAAGAAAAGGTAGAGTGTGTTTACACGTGAAAATTATGTGACTTCATCGTTTTGAAAACAGGACAATCCTGCACTGTTGATCCCTGTAGGATAGGGATTGGTTCAGAGCGGGTGTCCGATCGGTAATCCGACGCGTTTCGGCCAAGATTAGGCCTTTATCAAGGTTGTATCACCGATTCTATAATTATTGAGATATAATGTGTGAGTAGCTCAGTAACACTATATATATATATATATATACAGAGGAATTTTTTCTTAATTAGCATTTTACATACACTTTTGTATCCGATTTCTTGTGAATGTGTCTTCCCGAGATTTTCTTCAGGTGCTGCAGGAACTATATGCTGTGTAGGATAGACGGATAATTTGAGTATTGGGGCTGGAAAAACAACCAAATGGAAAATAGTGATTTGTAGTAAGTGGTTTTATTTACTTGGGATCTGAGAATTCAATTCAAAGTCCAAAGGGGGGTCCAGGATATATCTAGCAGTGGGACCAATCTGAAAAGATATCAATTTGTTGTTGGTTTTTTGTTTTTGTGCCAGTCCGCTTGGGTGGTGATTTAACATAAGAATTGGTGACTTTCAACAAGGAAAAAGAAACGGCTGCAAAGGCCGTAGGTTCTGAGGAGGAGATAGGTTCAAGGAGAATCTTCTCCACCAGAGAAAACTTACAGTTTTGTAGGGTTGTAGGGGTTAAAGGCGTCCGTCCGCAGCATAAGAGTCTCCAAGATGCTTCCTCTCCCTCGGTTGGATAGAGACTGGAGTTCCTGGAGCGTTCCCCGGCCTTAAATAGGCTGTCACGCATGCGCATAAGCGCTGTGTGAAGCCCTGTGACAGCAACCGTGCACGGTCAGTGGCGCGCCTGCGTGTATGACGCGGCGCATCCCTTGACACCCTCCGGTCGTGACACTTAGGCCGCCGACACGGAGGAAGAAACCGAATGATCCTGTGGGGATCTGGGAGGATACCAAAGCATCGACCCTCGGTTCTATTAGCCCCGATCTCAAGGATTCGGGGCTTTCCGTGCCGGGAGCTCCTGAAGTTTCGGGAAAGGCACCAAGAAAGGGGATTAAACATAATGATTATTTTGTAACACAGAAAGACAAGTACATGAAGACAAAAAAGCAAAAAATGGTGGTGATACACATTAGTGGTCACCTAAGTCTCACTAAAAGCGATAATTAGCAGCAGTAAATTGTATAGAAGCAAGGGGCACAAAGTGTGCCGGGATAGGGCCCGAGAGGGAGACGTAGAGGGGAGAGGATCATTGTGTCAGGCATTCCAGGCATTCCAGAAAAAAAGGAGGGGGGATCAAAAAATAAAATTGGTAAAAAACAGTTTGATTGGTACCCCGATCTCCTTAATCTAATAGGAGTCATATGTGTGTGGAGAAAAATCAAAGTTGGGGTGATGTTGAAATTTAATCAGTTTTCCCTGATGAAAAGCCCTCCAGGAAAGGGCGGAAGCTTTGGGCTTCATTGAGTCCTGGTGGGACTGTCGCTTTAAGTCTAGTAATCCAGCGCATTTCTAACTGCAGGAGGATCTTATTCCAATCACCTCCTCGTAATGGAATATGGATCCTATCGAGGGCCATAAAGTTGACCTTTGGCATTTTGTAGTTGTGGTGGTTTTTAACGTGTCTGCCAAGTGGAACGTAAAAATTGCCAACATGCATAGTTTGTAAATGTTGGTTGACACGTTTCCCAAATTCTTGTCGGGTTTTCCCGATGTAGAAAGCCCCGCACTCGCAGGTCATCATGTAGACCACACCTCTGGTCTTGCAGTTGCAAAAATGATTCGGTCTGAAGGCATCTCCATTCGGTAGGGTAGTATCTATCGTTTGGCGGATTACGTAACATTGGGCGCAACTCCCACATGGGAAGGTCCCTTTTGTTTTACACGGGTCTTTTCTGGACCCTTCTTTGTGTTCACTGTGAACCAGTTTTTGTTGTAGCGATCCTGCCTTCCTAAAGGTGATAGGAGGGTGTTTTGGTATCAGTTTAGAGATGTTTGGTTCCTCGGTGAGAATGGACCAATGTTTTGTGAGAATGTTTTTTATTAGTTTGTGTTCGTTGGTAAATCGGATGATGATCCGAGTGGTGGGTTCTTGAGTCGTAGGTTCTTTGTTTTTAAAGAGAAGTGTTTCTCTGTTAGTCAGATTAGCACGGTTAAAGGCCTTTCTGAGTGAGGTCTTGGTGTAACCTCTCTGAAGCAGTCTAGTTGTTAAAGCATTGGCTTCTAGTTGAAACTTGGTTTGATCTGAACAGTTTCTTTTTAATCGTAGGTACTGGCTGTAAGGTATCGATTTGATAAGTGGTTGTGGGTGGAAGCTGGAAGCGTGTAAAATGGAGTTTCCTGCTGTATCCTTTCTGAATAGGGTCGTGGATATTTTGCCAGTTGGTTCTTTATATATAAGAGTATCCAAGAAGGAAATCTGGTATTTGTTGTATGTCATCGTAAAGAACATATTATGTTCATTGGTATTCATTTTAAGAAGTAAATCGGGTATCATGTTTTCTGGTCCGTTCCATACAATCAATATGTCGTCAATATACCTTTGCCAAAGAAGGATTTTCTCCGAGTAGATGTTGTTCTCTTCTTTTGATAGAAAGTCCTGTTCCCATGATCCTAAAAAGATGTTTGCATAGGAGGGGGCGCAGCTGGTCCCCATTGCTACTCCACAGATTTGGAGGTAGTAGTTCCCTCCAAATTTGAAGACATTATGGTTCAAGATGAATTCTAGCATTTCGACAATGAAATTGTTGAATTTTAGGTCATGTTCGCTGTGGCTGCGTAAAATATTTTGAACTATATTTAGGCCTTTGGTGTGTGGGATATTATTGTATAAAGATTAGACGTCAACGGTAATCAGGTATGAGTCTTCAGGTATAGTAGTGTCATTCAGGATTCTCAGAAGATGGAGAGTGTCTTGGGTATATGAAGGTAATTCTTGAACGTGTGGACGTAGATGTCTGTCTATTACCTTACTTATGGATTCTGTGATGCTGCCGTTGCCGGAGATAATGGGTCGTCCGGGGGGTTTCTGTGGGTTTTTGTGGATTTTTGGTAATGCATATAGTGTCAGAGTTTTAGGATGTGTGGTCCTGATAAATTCCCACAATGTTTGGGTAATGATACCTTGGTTGAATGCCTTATCTACTTTGGAGTAGAAAATTTCGTCATAGGTTTTCGTCATTATAGGGAGAATTTGTTTATAACATTGTTTGTTGGCAAGTATGTTAAGGCACATAGTTTTATAATTTTCATTATCCATAATTACTACATTACCACCCTTATCTGAGGGTTTTATAGTGATGTTGGCATTGTCTTTTAATTCTTGTAGGGCTTGCCTTTGTTTGTTAGTGAGGTTGGAGGTCTGTCTTTTCTTTTTCAACTGTTCAATCTCTTTGGTGGTTTGTCTCACAAATAATGCGATAGCGGGATTGGTGTTGTTGAGGGGTGGAAACTTGCTTGATTTCTTTTTGAAGGATGGTGTATTAGATGTTTCTGTTTCTTCTTCATTATCACTATCATGCATTAGGTCTGATTCGGTTAGGTCGTCCCATTCATCAAGATCGCTTTCTTGAAGAAGCAAATTGAGGTCTCGAATGGCTCTAAATTCGGCCGCGGTTAGTTTGGTTGTTTTCTGTGCAGGTTGTGGTTGTTTTTGGTAGAAGCTTTTAAATAATAAGTTCCTCGCAAAAAGATGAATATCCTTGATGGTTTCAAAGGTATCGGTGCTGGTGGTTGGGCAGAAAGAGAGTCCTAAGGATAAGACCTCTTTTTGTTCATCTGAGAGTGTATATGATGACAGATTAATTATCGTTTTTCCCTGGCTTCCTCCAGTTTTTTCTCTGATTGGTTCAGTTTCTTTGGAGGTTTTGTGTTTGGTTTCCCTAAAAAAACCTGTTGTTTTTGTTGTTGTTGTTGTTGTTCCACTTGGGATCTGGTGAAGATAAGATGAGATCTCACGGGTTGATTAGTGTCTGTTGACTGAGTTGCTGGCTCATCTTGTGTGGTGATGATATCTTGGGGGTCTGTAGTTCTCTGATTCTCATTATCCATTCTGTGTGGCTGTTCTGTTTGTTTATATTGTTCTCTTCTCCTTTCTTTGTTTTGTTCAGAGCCAGAAGCATATGAGGATGAGTCAGATGAATAGTATGGTTGTCCTGTTCTGTTTTGAGGTTTACCGTATTGTGTTCTTCGATTTTGTCTTTGGTTGGCCCATTTGTAGGCCCTTCCTTGTGCAAAGGCATTTTTATCCCGCCAATACTTTCTTTCTTTTTTCCTTAATATTTCTTTACCAAACTCTTCCAAGTGGGATTTGAGTTTGTTTTTTTGTTCGCTATAGAGTTGTTCTTTCTTGAGGGGGGCCAGTTGTTCATATAGTTTTTTAATATCGTTGTCCAGTGTTTTAATTTGTCTTAAATATTCTTCTTGTAGAAGAATCATCAGGTTACGAGAACATTCGTTGAGTTGGTCTTCCCATTCTTTTTTCATTTGAACTGTTATGTTGTCCATGGTGGGAAAAATTTGGATCCTTAGGCCAACGGGATTGATTTTCTCACTTATGTAGCGTTCGAAAGTTTTTATGTGCCAATGTAAGGCATCCCCCGGGCAGACCCATCATTGCAGCCATGGAGAGTGTCTCCAGTTATTTTTCCATCTATATCGACCATTTCCTTCAACCGATAGTCCAACAACTTCCGTCATATGTCAAGGATGGCATCAATCTACTGGACCTATTATCCTCTTACCCATGGCAACCATCATATCTCTGGCTATCTTTGGACGTAGTCTCTCTCTATACATCTATACCACATCACATAGGACTTCAGGCCGTACGTTTCTTCTTGAATGATGAATCTGCACTCAATCCCCGGCAAACACACTTTCTCCTGGATCTCATAGAATATTGTCTCACCCACAATTACTTTGAGTTTAATGGCGAGTTCTACACCCAAATCAAAGGCACGGCCATGGGGGCCAATTTTGCCCCCAGTTACGCCAACTTAACTATGGGCTACTGGGAGCAGCAATACATTTGGCACAACAATCCCTTTGCTTCTCATCTCATCTTCTTTGGTTGATATATCGACGATATAGTTATCATCTGGGATGGCCCTGCCTCCCTCATACCACCATTTCTCGAACACTGCAATAACAACCAGATGGGGCTATCCTTCACATCAGTCTCAGATGCTGAAAAACTCACTTTCTTGGACCTCGAGTTATACCATCATGATAATACAATCAGTGCTCAGAATTACGTCAAACCCACCGCTGGAAATTCATACCTGCACTACAATAGCTGTCACCACCCCAGATGGATTCAGAACATACCAAAGAGCCAATATTGCCGCCTTAAACACAATTGCACTCCGTCCCAAACATATCTCCACCATGGAACACTACTCAAACAGAAATTTCTTGAAAAGGGTTATCCTGAAGAACTCATAACAAAAGCCTCTGACCACTACCTGCATGAAGATTTAAAGAAAAGTAGAGCGGAGTATACAAGGAAAATAAACAATCATCCCACCTCTGCACGATTCACTACCCAGTTTCACAGTAAATTCAAGCACATGGAACGCATTTTCCATAAACATTGGGCAATCCTAAAGGAAGACACTTACCTACGTGCAGACCTCACCGAGCGCCCCCGTTTTTCATACAGGCGTGCAAAAAACCTCAAAACTCTAATAGCACCAAGCCAGGTCCGCTCCTTTAGACCAAAAACTAACTCATCACTCACCTCCTTTCTCCAAATCAAGGGAATGTACAAATGTTGTAAGACCAGGTGCTTAACATGCAAACATGTGAGACACGGTCTAAAGGAATTCACAAACAATGGAAAAACCCATCACCTCACTGACTTCTACACTTGTTCGACGGAATATGTCATCTATTGCCTCGTGTGCCCCTGCAACCTACTTTATGTAGGCCGTACAATACGGACCTTACGCAAACGCTTTGGAGAGCATCGGAACCTTGTTGAAACAGGTTCCGATAAACATAGCGTCCCCCGACACTTTACTGAGTATCATCCCAAGTGCTCCGATGGACTCAAAGTGTGGGTATTGGAAGCCATCCCTGCACACTTTCCCCCTACTGAACGGTTCAAGCGACTGTGTACCAGAGAAAACTACTGGATTTATACCCTGGACACTCTAGCGCCAGGAGGCCTAAACGAGGGATTAGAAATCAATATCACACTCTAAAATATTGCACATATACTTGTGACACCTCATACATTCACACATCATTCCCTATCAGTGACATATATATATATTTTTTTTTTTCCATCAATATAATTTTTTTATATATATATATATATGTATATATATATATATATTTTTTTTTTATGTGTGTATGTGTGTATATATATATGTATGTGTGTATTCTATTCTCATTTTCATTTTTATTTTTATTTTTATATTTATTTTTATTTTTAGTGTTATATTTATTTTTATTTTTATTTTATTTTTACTTTTATTTTCATGTTTATTTTTATTTTTATTTATATATTTTTATTTTTATGTTTATTTATTTTTTTTTTTTTTATCTTTACATTTATTTCTATTTTTATTTTTTCCCTCCAATACCGTTTTTTCATGTAGATGTATACACACATTACCGATCTATTTTCCCCATGGCCATGTCAGTATTGTTTTTATGGGATTTATTCTTATAAGTCCTCTTTTATGTAATACCATCATGTATTTTTATGTACTTTTATGGATTTCCTAGAGACATGTATCCCCAATTGTGTTTTTACTGAGATGACTTTCTTAGAGTCTTTTGGCTCCGCCCCCCCACAGACAGATGTCTTTGCAATTAGTCCGGCAACAGGGTATAAATTCCCTGCCCCACCTGAGACACTCCCATCGCCTGACGAAGGAGCACGGATGCTCTGAACGCGTGCAACCCCTATTTTTCTCCTGCCAGGAAGTGATGTCATCAGGGATCAGAAGTCGGCAGCCGGAGCCCTGTTGTGCATGCTCCGCAGCGGCCAGTGACAACTAGCAGCCCCACAGCGGCTCGGCTATACCTCTGGAACCTCACCACCTTCTCCTATGACCACTATCCTGGAAGAGGAAGATGGATGACCCTAACAGTCTTTGTGTACCGGTCTCACCCAACCTCGGACAGTGAGTCACCAATTTTAACAGTGTTAAATAAACTTGTACTATACTAAGCTGGCGCCGCTCTCTCCTTTCTTGCCAATGTAAGGCTGCCTTTCTCTCCAGATGTTTTTGGAGAGATCTGAATAATGCTAGAATGTCTGAAGCAGTTTGCTCCTTGTTTTTGAAACTTGTCTGGATGCCAGACATGAGACTCTCCCATTCGTCTCCAATCAGGTCCCCCACATTCCTTGCTTCTTCTTCAGTCATCCTTAATTTGTAAGGGAAGGATGAATTAAGCCGGGTGCAGGAGGGCCCTTCTTAAATTGTGGTGGAAGCCACAATGAGGGTCGTCCTGTCCAGGGAGGAGTAGGTTATGATGCTCTGCTGGTCAGCAATCAAAATAATATTTGGGGCTGTTTTAAGATAGTATTCCAAAGATCCGTGAGGGCGTGGATGTGTTGTCCATCCGGGGTATTCGTTGAAAGATAGAGGTTGTGGATCTTGTGTTGGAAGTTAGTTAGTAGTTTTCTGCCACCATCCCAACAATTTATATGTCGTTTGTGGTGCCTCAAGTCAGGTGGGGGGATTTTATGGGCAGGAGTAAGGATATAGAAAAATAGTAATATATAATATAATAGTATTTATTGAAATAAAAAAGGGGGGGAGAAAAGCACAAAATATATACAACATTGGAGTGTGAATGGGTAGAGGCCCATTGAGTGCTAGTGAAGAAAAGGTAGAGTGTGTTTACACGTGAAAATTATGTGACTTCATCGTTTTGAAAACAGGACAATCCTGCACTGTTGATCCCTGTAGGATAGGGATTGGTTCAGAGCGGGTGTCCGATCGGTAATCCGACGCGTTTCGGCCAAGATTAGGCCTTTATCAAGGTTGTATCACCGATTCTATAATTATTGAGATATAATGTGTGAGTAGCTCAGTAACACTATATATATATACAGAGGAATTTTTCACACTCCAATGTTGTACTATTATATTATATATTACTATTTTTCTATATCCTTACTCCTGCCCATAAAATCCCCCCACCTGACTTGAGGCACCACAAACGACATATAAGATATAATAAAATATTTACAAAAATGTGAGGGGTGTAATCACTTTTGTGAGATACTGCAGGAGGGGCTCTGTCACCAGAACCCCCTTACATCAGATTTGCTAGTGGTTCCCCTTAAATCATGGTGCCCAGAGCCCCTTTCATCAGAGTTCCCCCTTACAGTATAAAGGAGCCTAATGAAAGGGCTCATTTAGACAGGCGCTGAGTTCTACATTCTCCTCTACATATCACTCACATCTTCCAGTGTAAGATAATATGTAATCACCAAAAATAACATATTTGTCTTACAGGGTTTTCTGGAACTTCATCAAATTCTAATACATTTTAACAGAGATAGACTGTGTGCAATATTTGTATAACATGCAATCAAAGGCTACTGAAAATATTACATTTTACATCTACCTTTTTGGTTTGTTTTATTAATTATGTATTTCCTTATAAATTCAGAGTAACATTTAAACATTATTTTATGACATCTTCAGCATTAAAAAGACTTTCTGGATCATTTTAACAATATGAAAAAAATCGCCACCTGCAAAAGATGGTTGTTTATACTGACTTTGCCCACCACTTGTTCCTCTTTTTCTATCGTGGAGCTATGACCTCCAGCAGAATTTTCACATTTAGTACACTTACAGGTTTGTTGGATGTTTGATCCCCTGCTGTATTCTATAATTATCCTGCTGGTCTCTATAAATCGCTTTAGGATGTTAATGGGATACCTCATTGGTTAACCAAATGTCCTTTCATACTTAATCTTACAAACATTTTGTATGACACTTTTATATAATTTTCAGCCCAGTGAAAATGCAAAATTAAAAAAAAAAAAAAAAACATAAACAGGTTATAACATTTTAAACTCACAAAAATATCAGGTGTCAAATCGGCTTTATTGAGTCATAGGCATAAATGTCCACTTGTAGGCAGGATGTGGCTCACTGTCAGAAGTACAGGAAATTTGGGGCTTAACTTTTTTTTTTTTACCAAATCAACCATCACACCTACATTCACGATGGGACTTCATTGAAAAAAACCTGAATAAAAGCAAGCAAGTAAGTAATATATTAATACTCTTTGTAGCAGTTATAGTATAATGTGCATAATTTCATAGTGTAGTATTAGACTAGGACAAAGTTTTCTAATAATTTTCCGTATAACTAAACAATGTGTTAATGATTATACACCTACTTTGTAGTAATAGCAAAGTGTTAGTAACTGGTCTTACAAAAATAGTTAAAAATGTAATCTTAGATGTTAAACTAAACATTGACCTAATTATCCTGCTGTTGATTTATTTTTCATAGAACATGAAATTCCCATAATTATAAAAGGAAAAGCTAGTGTATTTTTTAGAAACAGTGATAAATTCACCTGTAATTTTACTGAGGTGAAGGGGTCCTTCTCCAAATTACAATGACCGCCAATGTAAAGCAGGCATTTTTCCATTGATCACAGATGTAGAGATGTTGCAGTTTACACTGTGTGGGTTCCTTTTCTGATCATTATTTTTTGTTTTATTTCATGATTACTACTTAAAATAGATTTGTCATATAGAGTATAAAAAACGCCTTAGACGCTTCATTATAAAATATCTACTATGAATCTGATGCTGAAGTTGACCCAGGCTGACTGTCTGGCTCTCTCCCAATTCTTCACTACCCTCCTACCCATTTTTACTCCATCCCTCTTTTTCTCTACCTATTTACTTTGAAGGTAAAATTTAATTATTCTTTCTTGATTTTACCAATCTCTACTGCTGACATCTATCACCAAGGCATGTAGCCAGGAGCATAGCATTAAAGTTTTAAATTCACACCTTTAAGTATATACTAGGACTAAATGATTCCTTTGCAGAAGAAGTTGTGAAACCTTTGCTATACAGTGTTGGTAATACCCATCACACTCTAATACATACTACATAAGAGTTAGGCTGCATTCGAAACTGCTGTGTTCTATGTCAGTATATGGACCTAAGCCATATTTTGTTCTGACTTTTAAAAACTTACAAAAAAAATACATTTAAACTAAAAAAAATGTCCTTATTGGGTGTCAAATATCCTAAGTATGCCGCTATGTTAATGCTTTTCTATACACCAGTGGTGAGTTGTGGCTGTAATCATTTCTAGCAGATGTTCCCTGGGACCTGACAATTATTTCAATTAGTTCCTCACCTGTAAAGAGATTCAGGCTAATTTTAGGATATTTCTTTATATACTCTCCTTATAATTCCCACATAAGGAATGCAAGTGACAATTTCAGATTCGTGATCTTCATGGAGTCAAAACATAATTTAATTTTTCTTGTACTTAGTTTTGCGTCATTCAGATCTGTATTTAATTTTTTTCTTAATTCCAGATTTAGGGCTTGTTTAGACATCTGTTGGCATTTTTATCTGTCTCCCATAACAATTTAGGAATAACTGAATAAGTGAGAGATGGTAGACAGAAGTAAAGGATAGTAGAACAGCATAAGGAGATGTTTCCTAAGCAATAATGTATTTTGTCTTTTTAAGGATGTATTCTGCAAATCTTTAACTTGTTTTTAATACCACCTGATTTGATAAGGGGAGACCAGGCTACGGATGGCTATAAGTAAAGTCCTTATTAAGCATCAAGTGACACTGTTGCATACGGCTAACATTTTTATATAATTGTGCAACTAGCTCACAATATAGAGGGTGAAAAAAAAGATGTTGGAGAACTGACCAGTGACTTATTGATCACTGTTGCACGAACAGAGATAAAGCTTTTACTCATTATGTACCACCTCCAGCATTCATGGAATAATAAAATGTGCGCTGAGGATAAAAGAATTTCCAGAGGGATAGGCTAGGTCTCCTTTTGTATGTTCAGCTTCATTATAATCATAAGGGATTCCCATGCGTTATAGCTTTTAGTAGTTTTCATTAAAAGTTGAACTCCAAGCACGTAATTCAATACACAGCTAACCTCTTTTACCTGCCAAATGGTTTGTTACTTTGTCCATTTAGGCTGGGCATACATTATACAGTTTTCTTATTCGATTTTCCTTTTAGATTTACCAAAATCATATAATATGAGGTCTTTCTAAGTGAATGCACTTGCACTACATAGTTGATGGTAAATCTAAAGAAAATTGAATAAGAAAAATATATAGTGTATGGCCAACCTTAGTCTTATGGTTTAGACAACTCTGCCAGACAGCATAGCCAGGTTGGTGTCCTCAAAGTTTTATTGATGTATTGTTACCAGGTAACACCTTGACGCTCCAAACAAAAAAATAAAAAAACAGGTACATATGTTTTTTTTTCTTTAACAAGTTTTGTTTATTAATTTTAAGGCATACATGTACAAAATACAGCACAGTACAACGCAAAAAAAACAATAATTTGCAGTTCAGTGTAACCAGGGAACTGCCGGCGGTTGTGTTCAGCTCCAAAAATCTGCCATGTAATAATGCATTAGTAGGCACTTGGTATTGACATGTCATGCCAAAGAGGGGCCGTAACAACTATAGCCCCAGGTTCCAATGTATACAAGACCAGCAGGATCTCAAGGAATAGTGCGGTAATAACAGAAAGTGTGATTCAATGATTAAAGATGCGAGACGGAAGGGGCCCTTGTACAGATAACATAGGCAAGAAAAGGGTAGGGTCTGACAGACATCCAGATGGATTTGAATAGCCCAAAAATGAACTATGGTGCAGTGCCGGTAATAGTGGAGATCTGAGAGCACAGTCTGTGGATGCATAACAGTTATGTAAGCCAGGCGTAGTCGGGTTATAGATACTGGGTGGTCCCAGAGTGGTTCCCCGTAATTTAACTTCGTACTGCCAAAACCGTAAAGGGTGGTAAGTACTCACTGCTAGAAGTCCACGGTCTCAGTTAGATCCAGTAGGGAGAATTATCCAGAGCAGTATATCCATGCTACTCACTCATCTCCAGTCTGGCCAGTGGCGGCTGGTGCTCAAAACTTTTTGGGGGGGGGGGAGCACAAGCAGAAAAAATCAAATAGGCATTGCTTTGCGGCAAAAAACGCTGCAAAAAATTGCATGACTTTGAGGTCACAAAAGTGTGAAAGGGGCCTTCAGTAATCAAAGTATAGTGTGCCCCCTTTCAATGCAGAGTTACCACAGCATGCCCCCATCAATGCAGAGTTACTACAGCGTGCCCCCATTCAATCCAGAGTTACTACAGCGTGCCCCCATTCAATGCAGAGTTACTACGGCGTGCCCCCATTCAATGCAGAGCTACTACAGCCTGCCCCCATTCAATGCAGAGTTACTACAGCGTGCCCCCATTCAATGCAGAGCTACTACAGCGTGCCCCCATTCAATGCAGAGTTACTACAGCGTGCCCCCATTCAATGCAGAGTTACTACAGCATGCCCCATTCAATGCAGAGTTACTACAGCATGCCCCCATTCAATGCAGAGTTACCACAGCGTGCCCCCATTCAATGCAGAGTTACCACAGCGTGCCCCCATTCAATGCAGAGTTACCACAGCGTGCCCCCCATTCAATGCAGAGTTACCACAGCATGCCCCCCATTCAATGCAGAGTTACCACAGCATGCCCCCCATTCAATGCAGAGTTACCACAGCGTGCCCCCATTCAATGCAGAGTTACCACAACTTGCCCCCATCAATACAAAGTTACTACAGTATGCCCCCATTCAATGCAGAGTTACCACAGCGTGCCCCCATTCAATGCAGAGTTACCACAGCGTGCCCCCCATTCAATGCAGAGTTACCACAGCATGCCCCCATTCAATGCAGAGTTGCCACAGCGTGCCCCCATTCAATGCAGAGTTACCACAGCGTGCCCCCATTCAATGCAGAGTTACCACAGCATGCCCCCATTCAATGCAGAGTTACCACGGCGTGCCCCCCATTCAATGCAGAGTTACTACAGCATGCCCCCATTTAATGCAGAGTTACCACAGCGTGCCCCCATTCAATGCAGAGTTACCACAGCGTGCCCCCATTCAATGCAGAGTTACCACAGCATGCCCCCATTCAATGCAGAGTTACCACAGCATGCCCCCATTCAAGGCAGAGTTACCACAGCATGCCCCCCATCCATATAGTGACCAGCATGCCCCCATCAATGCAGTGACCAGCGTGCCCCCAATCAATGCAGTGACCAGCGTGCCCCCCATCAATGCAGTGACCAGCATGCCTCCCATCAATATAGTGACCAGCGTGCCTCCCATCAATGCAGTGACCAGCGTGCCCCCCATCAATGCAGTGACCAGCGTGCCCCCCATCAATGCAGTGACCAGCGTGCCCCCCATCAATGCAGTGACCAGCATGCCCCCCATCAATGCAGTGACCAGCGTGCCCCTCATCAATGCAGTGACCAGCGTGCCCCTCATCAATGCAGTGACCAGCGTGCCCTCATCAATGCAGTGACCAGCGTGCCCCTCATCAATGCAGTGACCAGCGTGCCCCTCATCAAGGCAGTGACCAGCGTGCCCCTCATCAATGCAGTGACCAGCGTGCCCCCATCAATGCAGTGACCAGCGTGCCCCGTTCAATGCAGAGAGACTTACCTGCAGCGGCGGCTTCTCCTCAGTCCCCGGCGTCTCCTTGAGTCCTCCCGCCTCCTCCTCAGGCCAATGGCATGCGTTCGCCTTTCGGCCAATCAGGAAGCGGGTCTCGGACCCGCTTCCTGATTGGGCAGGAGGAGGATCTGTGTGACAATAGCAAATTTTCATTCGCTATTGTCACACAATGGGTGGGCTCGGGCGCACTGCTCTGCGCCCCGGGTCCACCCTCTTCTGAAGCCTATTAGAGCCTCTGGCTCTAATAAGGTGATTAAAAAAAAAAAACATTGAACGCCATGTGTCCGGTGCTCAGCATGCAGATTAGGGGGCCGGACTCATGGATGGGGGGGCGGCGCCACTGCACCCCCAACGCACCAGCCACCACTTAGTCTGGCTACTTCCAATATGTAGGGCGGCAACAGGCACAGGTGTCCATCTAGATTGGCCAGGTATATGGTCTCAGGATCACGCTGACATATCTAGGCTTCAGATTCAATCAGCTCAAAATCAGCTCAGGTCTCCAGCTGTGCATATAGACCAAGTATACTGGAAATCTCAAATCTCCAAGATAGAGGGTTGTCAAAGGGTCGAGCTAGAGTCTAGGACCTCCATGAAAATGAATTACTATTATATGCAGCCTTGTACAATAGTAGGACGGAATTTATCAGCCTTCCAATTATATAGGCACATAGTTTAATGTACAGATATAGGAAGTGCAGGGAGGAAAGTTAAATTCTGGTGTGAAGAAGATCTGCTTAAATTTCCTTTTAGATATACAGTAAAGGAAAAAAGTATTTGTTTCCCTGCTGATTTTGTAAGTTTTCCCACTGACAAAGAAATGAATGATGAGTCTATTATTTAATTAATAGGTTTACTTTAACAGTGTGAGACAGAATAATAACAAAAAAATCCAAATAAACACATTTCAAAAAAGCTATAAATTGATTTGCATTTTAATGAGTGAAATGAGTATTTGACCCCTTCGCAAAACATGACTTAGTACTTGGTGGAAAAACTCTTTTTCCACCAAATCACAGAGGTCAGACATAGTTATAAATTGATTTGCATTTTAATGAGTGAAATGAGTATTTGACCCCTTCGCAAAACATGACTTAGTATTTGGTGGAAAAACTCTTTTTCCACCAAATCACAGAGGTCAGACATTACCTTGTAGTTGGCCACCAGGTTTGCACACATCTCGGGAGGAATTTTGTTCCACTCCACTTTGAAGATCCTCTCCAAGTCATTAAGCTGTTGAGACTGATGTTTGGTAACTCCAACGTTCAGCTCTCTTCATATATTTTCTGTGGGATTAAAGTCTGGAGATTGGCTAGGCCACTCCAAGACCATAATGTGCTTCTTCTTGAGCCACTCCTTTGTTGCCTTGGCTGAGTGTTTTGGGCCATTGTCATGCTGCAATACCCATCTAAGACCCATTTTCCATCATCCCTTTGATGCGGTGAAGTTGTCCTGTCCCCTAAGCAGAAAAACACCACCAAAGCATAATGTTTCCACCTCCATGTTTGACAGTGGGGATTGGTGTTCTTGGGGTCATAGGTACTATTCCTCCTCCTCCAAACATGGAAAGTTGAGTTGATGCCAAAGAGCTTGATTTTGGTCTCATCTGACCATAACACTTTCACCCAGTTCTCACCCAGTTCTCCTCTGAATCATTCAGATGTTAATTAGCAAACTTCAGACGGACGGTACATGTGCTTTCTTGAGCAAGGGGACCTTTCGGGCGCTGCAGTATTTTAGTCTTTCAAAGCATAGTGTGTTACCAATTGTTTTCTTGGTGACTGTGGTCCCAGCTGCCTTAAAATTATTGATAAAAGATTCTCTCGTGTAGTTCTGGGCTGATTCTTCACCATTCTCATGATTATTGAATTTCCATTAGGTGAGATCTTGCATGGAGCCCCAGATTGAGGGTGATTGACAGTTATTTTGTGTTTCTTCCATTTGTGAATAATCACACTAACTGTTGTCACCCTCTCACCAAGCTGCTTGGCGATGGTCTTGTAGCCCATTCCAGCCATGTGTAGGTCTACAATCTTGTCCCTGACATCCTTGGACAGCTCTTTGGTCTTGCCCATGGTGGAGAGATTGGAATCGGATTGATTGATTGCTTCTGTGGACAGGTGTCTTTTATACGGGTAACAAGCTGACATTAAACAGTGCGCCTAATCTCAGTTCCTTACCTGTATAGAAGACACCTGGGAGCCAGAAATCTTGCTGATTGATAGGGGATCAAATACTTATTTCACTCATTAAAATGCAAATCAATTTATAACTTTTTTGAAATGTGTTTTTCTGGATATTTTGGTTGTTATTTTGTCTCTCACTGTTAAAATAAATCTACCTTTAAAATTATAGACTGATCATTTCTTTGTCAGTGGGCAAATGTACAAAATAAGCAGGGGATCAAATACTTTTTTTCCCTCACTGTAGATTGACTAGGATATTTTAGAGGAAAATTAATGTCTCTAATAATTTGACTGTCATTTAACAAAATCTGCTTGAAGCATTGGAAGACTAAAATAACTAAATGAATAATTTAAGGAAGCAGAAACATACAAAACTGACTTACAGTGCTACGACCAGATGATCTGACTATCATAAAAATTGAGGTTCCTCTAACAAATACTGCTTGCTGTCTCATCACCATTGCTTTAAAACAAATATACTGATTACAGTTGTTTCTTTAGAAATGTGCCTATTTTCTGCTGAATATTTCCTTAGTATTAGGTTTTAAATAAATAATAAAAATTTTATGAAATAAAAGTGTGGCATAGCATGTTTTTCTAAGGGCTTGTTCACATTATCTCTGTTAATCTGCATAGCTCAACGCAGGCTCAACACAAGGGCACATATAAAACAATTGTTTTTTATGTTCCCCATCCGTACCACAGTGGTGCATAAAGACACAAGTATGCTGCATTTTTAAACAAAAAATGTATTTATCCAAAATGTCACCATGCACTGGGTGAATAATTACACATTGAACTAAATAATTGGAGTTTTACTTTGACTTTATGACTTCAATGTTCAAGATACAGAAATAAATGGCCCTGGGCTAAATTATAGCTCACACATTGCTTTTTGCATATTTTATAGTGACCTTTTATATTTTTGAAATACAAATCTAGTTACTATGTGATGCACAAGCCTCATAAATTGACCAAAAAACGTATTTATCTTTCCTAAGTGAGCCAAACCCTTCTTCGTTTTTGTATCACATGCGCCTCCTCCCAGTCACTGAAGCTCACAGTGGGTAAGACTAATAGTGGCCAGGTGCTGAACAATGCTCATAGCCAAGCCCCCCTGCAACATGTGTTCACCCCACTGTAATGAAAGCCAGCACAGCTTACAAAATAGTGGCACCTCTGCTTTAAATTCAGGAGCATACAGCATTGTTGTCACATCATCACAGAAAGCTGCATTAGGTGGACGTTACTGGCAAGATCTACAGCTATTTGTGGGGCTTTGTAGGGGAACTAAGAGAAAACTGTAAGTGTGGGTGCACATATATTTAATTGCTGCAGCACAATTTTTTTTTAATGTAAGGCCAATGTTCTGCTTACTGTACTTTTTGGACAACCCATAATTAACACAAAGGGTATACAGCAGGGGTCTCCAAACTTTCTAAACAAAGGACCAGATTACTGTCCTTCAGACTTTAGGGGGGCCGAACTATGGCCAGTGGTAGAAGAAAATGGCCTGGCATCAGTTGGATTAAACAATGCCCCATCATTGGTATTAGGGGGTGTAGTAGTACCCGATCATTGGTATCAATAGGGGGAAAAGTGCCCCATCACTGGTTTCAGTGGGAGGGGTAGTGCTTCAACATTGGTGTTGGTACCCCATCATTGGTATCAGTGGGAGGAATATTGTCCCATCATTGGTATCAATTGGAGTAACAGTGCCCCATCATTGGTGTCAACGGAAGAATAGTGCCCCAATATTGGTGTCAGTGGGAGGAATAGTGCCCAATCATCGGTGTCAGTGGGAGTAATAGTGTTGTTGGTATTAAAGGGAGGAATAGTGTGCCATAGTTTGTGTCAGTGAGAAGACTAGTGTCAGTGGCAGGGACCATGCCCCACTGTTGCTAGCAGTGGGAGGAATAATGCCTCAAGGGCTGGGTAAAAGAAAGCAAAGGGCCACATCTGGCCCCCCGGCCGCAGTTTGGAGACCACTGGTATACAGTATAATCCATGTTTTATCAGGCTCCCAAAACTTGCTAAAGATTAATATGGACATAGATGCCTCAGTGTTTTGCTTGATGAAAAAGACTCTAATATTATATGGGAGATTGTGAAACAATCCAAAATTATTTTGCACATGTGGGGTGGTGCTGTGGACATAGCCTATCTTGATTTTGCAAAGCATTTGATACAGTTACCATAATGATCTAAAAAAAAAAAAGTTGTACAAGTTTGGTCTTAACCCCTAGCCAGTTCAGTGGATATGCAGTTGGCTAAAGGATGGATACCAGTGTGTGGTGGAAAATGGGTTGCTTTTGGAAAGAGACTAGTCTTTAGTGGTGTACCACAAGGCTCTGTACTGGAACTTGTGCTATTTAATCTTTTTATATGTGACAGAGGCGTAACTAGAACCTTCAGGGCCCCGGTGCAAGAAACCATTAAGGGCCCCTCGGACCCCTGGCCGGGGGGCCCTTCCCTTCAAGCCTGGGGCTCTTCCCACTGATCCTGGGGTCCTTTACTCACGTTGCGGGGGCCCTTTATTACAGTACCGCAGCGGGACCCTTTTCCAAATTCTGCAGTGGGCCCCTTTCCTTCCATCTTGGGGCCTGCAGCTACAGGAGGAAAAAGGAGTACAGTGATTTCTCTACATGCTGCCCCTGCCGCCCCTCCTATCCAGGTGTACAGGGGAGCTGCACAGGCCCCCTGGAGCATGGGGCCCGGTTGCGATTGCAACCCCTGCAACCCCTGTAGTTACGCCCCTGATATGTGATATAATTAAAAGGGTTGGTGGGTAAGGTATGTCTTTTTGCTGATGATACAAACCTGTGCAATACGGTTGATATCCCAGGAGGTGTCTGTAACATGGAACATGATTGGGCATAGTTGGAAGATCGGTCAAAGCAGTTCAATATTTCTAAATGTAAAATAATGCACCCAGGGAAAAACAATCCCTTAAAAGAGTATAACATTGGGGTACAGTGCTGGCCAGCACTACAGAGGAAGAAGATTTGGTGGTACTAATTTCTTGTTAAATTTGTTCATGGAAATTTAAACAAATTACAAAGACAAGTTTAAAAGCGGCATAGGAAAAAAACATGTCAGGATACACTAGAGCAGTGGTTCTTAACCTTGTTGGAGGTACTGAACCCCACCAGTTTCATATGCGCATTCACGAACCCTTCTTAATTGGAAAAATAAAATATGATTTTCAGGTCAGTAGTATGTAGGGCAGTGTACAGAGATCAGTAGTATGTAGGGCAGTGTAAAGAGGTCAGTAGGATGTAGGGCAGCGTACAGAGGTCAGTAGGATGTAGGGCAGCGTACAGAGGTCAGTAGGATGTAGGGCAGCGTACAGCGGTCAGTAGGCTGTAGGGCAGCGTACAGAGGTCATTAGGCTGTAGGGTAGCGTACAGAGGTCAGTAGGATGTAGGGCAGCGTACAGAGGTCAGTAGGCTGTAGGGCAGCGTACAGAGGTCAGTAGGTTGTAGTGCAGTGTGCAGTAGTGAGTAGTTTGTAGGGCAGTGTGCAGTGGTCAGTAGTTTGTAGGGTAGTGTACAGTGCTCAGTAGTTTGTAGGGCAGTGTAGTGAGGTCAGTAGCATGTAGGGCAGTGTAGAGGGGTCAGTAGTTTTTAGGGCGGTGTAGAAAGGTCAGTAGGATGTAGGGCATTGTATAGAGGTCAGTAGCATGTAGGGCAGTGTATAGGGGTCAGTTGATTGTAGGGCAGGATAGAGTGGTCAGTAGGCTGTAGGGCGGTGTACAGAGAATAGGACAGAGGACAGGAGTTGACCGGACAGAGGATAGGACAGTGTACAGGGATCAGTAAAGCCACACACCAGGGGGCTGGGAGGGCACACACCAGGGGAGGGTCAGGAGGGCACACACTGGGGGGGGGGGGTCAGGAGGGCACACACTGGGGGGGGGGTCAGGAGGGCACACACCGGGGGGGTTATGAGGGCACACACCAGGGGGTTGGAAGGGCATACACTGGGGGGAGGGTCAGGAGGACACACACTTTGGGGGAGGGTAGTGAGGGCACACACCAGTGGAGAGTCAGGAGGGCACATATCAGTGGTTGGGAGGGCACACACTGGGGGAGCCAGGAGGGCACACACTGGGGGGGGGTTGGGAGGGCATACCATGGGGTATCAGGAGGGCACACACTGGGGGGAGGAGGGCATACCATGGGGTGTCAGGAGGGCACACACTGGGGTGGGGTTGGGAGGGCATACCATGGGGTGTCACGGGGGCACACACTTGGGGGGGTTGGGAGGGCATACCATGGGGTGTCAGGAGAGCACACACTGGGGTGGGGGGTTGGTAGGGCATACCATGGGGTGTCAGGAGGGCACACACTGGGGAGGAGGTGTTGGGAGGGCATACCATGGGGTATCAGGAGGGCACACACTGGGGGGGGGGGGTTGGGAGGACATAACATGGGGTGTCAGGAGGGCACACACTGGGGGGGGGGTTGGGAGGGCATACCATGGGGTGTCAGGAGGGCACACACTGGGGGGGAGGTGTTGGAAGGGCATACCATGGGGTATCAGGAGGGCACACACTGGGGTGGGGGCTCGGAGGGCACACCATGGGGTGTCAGGAGGGCACACACTGGAGGGGAGGTGTTGGCAGGGCATACCGTGGGGTATCAGGAGGGCACACACCAGGGGGCATTCACAATGCTTTATTGAGCTAAATGAAAAGGACATGCATTTCCATTTGTCAGCTAACAGCACCTCTATGCTAAGCTGCAGTAACTTAGCAGACTTAGCATAGAGGTGCTTGTAAACGAATCCACCATGTACAGCTAGCTGAGCCTACCTCCAGGAACATTCACTCGGCTCCCTCTGCTCAGCTGCTCACACTTCCCTCTTCCAGGCGGGCGCGATCTCCGTGATCAGGTACATCCCCATCCTGCCCACTCAAGCAGCAAGCAGCCTGCAGGAGATAGGCTACAAACATGCTGGGGGAGGTACAGGGGGCGGAGCGTCAAGTGTCTATGTGTAATGCCTGTGAGTTGTCCTGACCGCAGATCTGATTTACCGGGGTGTGCTCGGCCTCACAATCAGTAATATTTTTTCGGGGGGAGCAATTGCCACGTTAGACCCCCCCCCCCGCCGAACCCGCGAGACTGACTCACCAAACCCCTGGGGTTCGGTCGAACCCAGGTTAAGAACCACTGCACTAGAGGATTATAGTCCCGTAATATAACTGACAATGGTGTATGTCGGGCTAAAACCTAACACGAACAATAGAAAATATAACGAAGCCTCAGGCTAACCGTAAGCTATGATTATCAATAATATTTCTTAAAAAGAGTGCAAGGGGTTTATCGTTTTTATAAAACATCAAGGAGCTTATGTCAATAACGTTATAAAGCCAAAGAGTAAATAAAGGAACTGCAGCTTGAACCTGCAGAAAAGAAAGACAAGAAAGGGGATAAGGGTGATAGAAAGATTTAATAGAAAGGAAAATAGAAAGGTAGGAAAAGGAAAGGAATAGAGAAAGAAGAGCGAGAAGGGGGATCCCCAGAGTAATGTGTGGTGCTAATCATAGGATGTTTATAGAGAAAATGACAATGTAGGTAATATTTACAAGGGCATCAACAAGGATTCCTCAAAATTGGAAGGCAAAAAGTGTGTCACCCAAGGGAGCGATATTTTCTTAAAGTTACTTATTTTGTCTTGAGTTATAGCCTCAAACTTGGCATGAATCATAGCTTGTTTGATTCTGTGTTTGGTTTCAGTTAATACTAGGGTTGGGGATTTCCAGGCTTTAGCAACAGTTTGTTTTGCGGCTGTGGTGACCTGTAGCAAGAGCTTGAACTGGTTACAGGTACGATTAGTCGGTTTTACATTTAAAAGTGCTATCAGAGGATCAGGAGGGATGGACACTGCAAATAATGTTGAAATCATAAGAAATATATCTGTCCAAAACCTTTTGACTACTGGACAGTTCCACCAGATATGTAGGTGAGAACCAAGATTCGTACAGCCTCCAAAGCAGGATGAGGAATAATTAGGGGCAAATTTTGCAATTCTGCCAGGGACCAAGTACCAGGGTGTGAGCACTTTTAGTCTTTAATGCAATTATATTTTGCAAAGAGGAATTTGTATTATTCCAAATATCATCCCATTTAGCTGTTTCCAATGAAAGTCCAAGATCAGATTCTCACTTAGCTACATATGAGGGTGGATCAGAATTAGGCTTAGTAATGAATTGAGCATAAAGAGTCGAAAAAAGTCCTTTTGTGTGGAGGTCATATTTGTATATATCCTCAAAGCGTGACTGTTTATCAAGTGAGTGCCCTCTTTGGATATAGGGCAAAAAAAAATGTTTTTTTATCTGTAAATACCGAAAAAGTTCTGAAATTGGGAGCCCATGATTTTTACATAGATCAGGGAATGTTTTAAAGAAAGGAAAGGAGGCATCACCGCATCACATTGCTACATTGCTACACTGTATCCAGGCTTCGAGCATACTACACAGAGACCAGGACAGTGGAGGATTTGTTTACACATGTAGATTCCTTCTGTCTAGCAGACACCGGTCCATGTAAGAGTAACTGATTGCATTAACTTAATAAACGATTGCTTTACAATTTTACACTATGGTCGGCATTCCTTTCTATGTTTATCTATATGGACCTTCCTAAGCCCTGATCCATCCAGGTGTGTTTTCAAGGAGAAGGTGTCTGGCTGTTTGCTGTGGGAGTTTATACTTGCTTGTTGGCTGGTTTATAATCTTAAGCCCCGTACACACGATCAGATTATCGAATGATCTGTCGTCCGTTTATTGTGTCATGCTAGTCTGATGTGGAAAGTGAAGAGGTTATTTTCATACGAATTTTCCCGTACGACAGAATTCTACTTCAGAAGTGATGTCATGTGTTGGATTGTTTTGTATGTGTTCTTTCGTCTCTGAGCATGCGCCTAGTCTTGCTCTTAAGATTTTTTTTTCGTCAAAATCTGTATTAATGAGACGAAAATCGGACGTTGTTTTGACGGACGACAAAAATTATATAGCCTGCACATCAGACGGAGTGGGCTGTTGAAAGCACCATACTAACAATCCGAAAATCGGCAGATCGGTCGTCGGACGAAACTTCCTTACAGATTTTCTTATCGTGTGTACGGGCCTTAACCAGCAAAGCTTCTGGTGAGTTTGATCTGTGCAAACTATTATAGCACTGTGGGTGAGAGGATCTTCACGTGTGAACACCGTGATCCCTTCGTTTGTAATTAAGCAGCACTTTGCACTTTATCACTGGAAGACTTTTTGGATTTGTTTGATGGACTTATTATTTATAATATTGATTGATTTTTTCACTGAATAATTTATATATATCATTTGAGTCATTTTTATGGCATTATCGATAGAGAACTTATATGCATTTTTGATATATCTCTGTTGATTAATTGTAGTTTTAAATATTTATTTATATGCTTTTTTCAATTGCACTAGCCCTTTCTTGTTAAATATTTATTGCACTAGCACAATTTAACATTATAGATTTATCTGGGCATTAATATATTTTTTCTATAAATAGACAATACATATTTATAGCACTGCTGTTGAAGATATATTCGCACAGTTTGCACATCCACTAGCACTTATAATTATTGTCTACATTTAAATTTTCACATAAAACAGATATCAGTATTAGGATTTAATATTTAAACCACATTGATTAGACACAACGGAGACTAATCTAGGGGAATTGCACTAATTATATACATACTTTTTTTGCACACATAGCACTGGCTATGCTTGATTGGCTGCATTTCTGACAGGTTATTCTCATTTTTGTAAAGGCTTTCTATTTTTCCCAAGGAACTCCTAGGCGCTAGCTTCCCTTACTATTTTTCATCTTAATGTTTCAAAGGAAGTAGAGGATATCAGGTGATGTAGTTGGGTTCATTTAGAGGCAATCTATGCTTTAATGGATTTAGGAAATATCCAGGCAGGATAAAAAAAGTGGATTTTGAAGAAACAATAAGAGTGGGATATGTGTAGATTGCATTCCATTTACCAATTTAAATCTATCCAAAATGGCAGGAGAATGTTTAGTAACTGGGTTAGTGAGTCTTTTACGATCAGAAGATCGTAGCCATAAGAGATGGGCTATAGATAATGGGTCACAATCTATAGATTCCAGAGCTTCCCAGAGTGGAATTTCATTAGTTGCATGGTATTTAGGTGTGCCAGATAAGCCACATGGTAGTAGGTGGGTAAATTAGGGAATCCGAGGCTGCCTTTAGGCTTTTGAAGGTAGAAGGTATGTTTAGGTAAGCAGGGTTTTGAAGAGCTGCAAACAAAAGCTGTTATCTTATGCTGCAATATTATTAGAACGTATGCTGGAACAGGAATGGGCAGAACCTGGAAAAGATTAAGGATTTTAGGTAATATAGTCATTTTAATAACATTGATTTTACCTATCTAGGATAAGGGGAGAAAAGACCATTGTGTTAATAAATTGGTAATGAGCGCAGGATAGGAGGGAAATTAGCTGAAAAGAGTTCAGAAAGATTAGGCGTGAGAGTGATTCCTAAATAGGGGAGGTGGGTGGTGGACCATGAGAAAGGAAGAGATACTTGTTCATGTTGTGCAGCTGGGGGGTAGCGAAATATTTAGTGCCATGGATTTTTGGGAGTTAATGGTTAGGCCTGAAATGTGGGCAAAACGATAAAGTTTCTAAGGGGGTACTTATTTCAGATGATTGCAAAATGAGCGGTGTGAACAGGCAGTGGGAAAAGCAAAGAGAATTCTGGGTTGTATCACTAAGGGGGTCACCAGAAGGAAGAAGGAGGTCCTGGTTCCCCTGAATACAACAAAGATCTTTAGTGTCCAGTTCTGGAGACCTTACTTACAAAATTATATTGATAAGATAGAACAAGTCCAGAGACAGGTAACGAAAATAGTGAAAGGTCTGAGAGATAAAGAATATCAGGAGAGACTTTGAGAGCTTAATATTTACAGTCTGCAGGAAGGAAGGGAAAGGGTAGACATGATTGAAACGTTTAAATACATCAAGGGGGTGAAAAAGGTTTAGGAAGGCAGTATTTTCAATATGAAGCTAAGATCAACAACACGACGACATGACCTCAAACTAGCAGGAGGAAAGTTTAAAACTTATTTTAGAAAGTATTATTTTACCAAAAGAGTAGTTGATGCTTGGAAAAGACTTCCAGCAGATAGTGAATCAACAACAAGGGAATTCAAGCATTCTTGGGACAAACTATACTGTATATATATATATATATATATATATACAGTATATGCTGTGGGTATATATATATATATATATATATGAAGTGAAAGTGGATAGTAATGCGCTCCAATAGTAAACCAACAATATTAATGTGTAAAACAATC
Source organism: Pelophylax lessonae (assembly GCF_965119305.1). Classification (NCBI taxonomy): domain Eukaryota; kingdom Metazoa; phylum Chordata; class Amphibia; order Anura; family Ranidae; genus Pelophylax; species Pelophylax lessonae. The sequence continues at coordinate 411,034,225 of NC_138769.1, forward strand.
AAATCTTGTAGGTGCAAAAATAGTGCACAAAATTGGAGGACTTCAGAATCATGTGTAAACAAAATACAGTTTATCAATTAAAGTCCATAATCAAACATGTGCAAATAATATGTTCAGTGGCGAGTCCACATTTAGATGGTGACTGTGTTCAAATTCCAACGTAGTGAATGGCCTCTTACCATGTGTTAGACAAAACAGAGCCTCCAAATAAACTTGACAATGTGATAATAAAATAACGCCCAGTGATAAAGATGGACTCTTACCAGAGATGATGGAGGTAAAAACTTCAAGCAAAGTAGGTAGATGATCCCGTGTTAGCAGGACTGAAGAGGTGGAGCACTCTCCTGTCCAGATCACATCCACCCACAGCATTCAGAAAAAAACTTGGTGCGGCTCAAGATGAAATGGCCCAAAGATGCATTCCCAAAAGAAAGAAAAGGACTAACAGTGCATTATCCTTTAAAACCAAATTTAATAAAGGCAAATACACTTACAGCAATCCAAGTTAAAAAGATGCAACAAGCTAAAGAATGTCACGGCCGTCTGCAGAACGGTATCGTGACAAAATGACAGCGCGACCAGCTCCTTCCGACGTGTTTCCACACAAGGGGTCGTCTACTGGGACTGGAGCATAGAGGCGCACTGTCAACCTCCATGTTTAAATAGCCGCATGTAATGTGCAAATCTGGTCCAGCTGCGGCATTCCGGAAGTCTGATGACATCACTTCCGGTTTCATGAACCGGATGTACTCATTCCACTTCTGGTTAAGTGATCCAGGATATCAACACTGACTTTAACCCAGGAAGGGAAACGTCAGCAAATTGTTGGAGAACACCCCTAGTGTCTGCAAGATGTTAAATATGCAAACCTCTAGGGTGCAAAAATGTTCAGCCACACTTGCCACATCAAAAATATATTTTTTTTACACCTAGATATTTTTTATGTGGCAAGTGTGGCTGAACATTTCACCTACAAGATTTGATTGTTTTACACATTAATATTGTTGGTTTACTATTGAAGCGCATTATTATCCACTTTCACTTCATTTACATATTTTTCTAGTGCTGTTTCTACTTATTGATTTGCGCACCTTTTTTTGACTTTTCATATATATATATATATATATACACACACAAACCCGATTCCAAAAAAGTTGGGACACTGTACAAGTTGTGAATAAAAATGCAATGACGTGGAAGTTTCAAATTTCAATATTTTATTCAGAATACAACATAGATGACATATCGAATGTTTAAACTGAGAAAATGTCTAATTTTAAGGGATAAATCAGTTGATTTTAAATTTCATGGCATCAACACATTTCAAAAAAGTTGGGACAAGGCCATGTTTACCACTGTGTGGCATCCCCTCTTCTTTTTAAAACAGTATGCAAACGTTTGGGGACTGAGGAGACAAGTTGCTCAAGTTTAGAGATAGGAATGCTGTCCCATCCTTGTCTAATACAGACTTCTAGTTGCTCAACTGTCTTAGGTCTTCTTTGTCGCATCTTCCTCTTTATGATGCGCCAAATGTTTTCTATGGGTGAAAAATCTGGACTGCAGGCTGGCCATTTAAGTACCCGGATCCTAATTCTATGCAGCCATGATGTTGTAATTGATGCAGTATGTGGTCTGGCATTGTTATGTTGGAAAATGCAAGGTCTTCCCTGAAAGAGACGATGTCTGGATGGGAGCATATGTTGTTCTAGAACTTGGATATACCTTTCAGCATTGACGGTGCCTTTCCAGATGTATAAGCTGCCCATGCCACAGGCACTCATGCAACCCTATACCATCAGAGATGCAGGCTTATGAACTGAGCTCTGATAACAACTTGGGTTGTCCTTGTCCTCTTTAGTCTGGATGACATGGCGTCCCAGTTTTCCAAAAATAACTTCAAATTTTGAATCGTCTGACCACAGAACAGTTTTCCACTTTGCCACAGTCCATTTTAAATGAGCCTTGGCCCAGAGAAAACACCTGCGCTTCTGGATCATGTTTAGATATGGCTTCTTTTTTGGCCTATAGAGTTTTAGCCGGCAACGGCGAATGGCACGGTGGATTGTGTTCACCGACAATGTTTTCTGGAAGTATTCCTGAGCCCATGTTGTGATTTCCATTACAGTAGCATTCCTGTATGTAATGCAGTGTTGTCTAAGGGCCCGAAGATCACGGGCATCCAGTATGGTTTTCCGGCCTTGACCCTTACGCACAGAGATTGTTCCAGATTCTCTGAATCCTTGGATGATATTATGCACTGTAGATGATGATAACTTCAAACTCTTTGCAATTTTTCTCTGAGAAACTCCTTTCTGATAGTGCTCCACTATTTTTCGCCACAGCATTGAGGGAATTGATGATCCTCTGCCCATCTTGACTTCTGAGAGACACTGCCACTCTGAGAGGCTTTTTTTATACCCAATCATGTTGCCAATTGACCTAATAAGTTGCACATTGGTCCTCCAGCTGTTCCTTATATGTACGTTTAGCTTTTCCGGCATCTTATTGCTACCTGTCTCAACTTTTTTGGAATGTATAGCTCTCATTAAATCCAAAATGAGCCAATATTTGGCATGACATTTCAAAATGTCTCACTTTCAACATTTGATATGTTATCTATATTATATTGTGAATAGAATATAAGTTTATGAGATTTGTAAATTAGTCGATTCCTTTTTTACTCACAATTTGTACAGTGTCCAAACTTTTTTGGAATTGGGTTTGTATATATATATATATATATATATATATATATATACATATATACTGTGTATACATATATATATATATATATATATATATATTGTGAGGGATTAGCTCGGTGATAGGCGTGGATGACCCCTTTGGGGGTGCGTTTTCACAGAGAGATAGCCGAGAAGTGGTTGCAAACAACACTTTGATTTATTCATGCAATTTACTTCACACAATTGCAAGCCTCAAAACAGCCAAAATAAAATAAAACAAAATAAATCCTTGCCACGGTGGGCGGCTACCTTCACACACTGGAACCTACCTAAGAGTCTGTCCCCAACCTACTGTTGGGCAGACTTTGCTGATCCTACAGCAGACCATCAATAGTCCATTTATAATCTCTTCACACAGCAAACAGTTCATTTAACATGTCCCTTTTCCTCTTCATCTGGAACATGTCCCTTTGTTTTCACTCCACATGGCAAACATTCCTTGTCCTCACCTTTGAGTAGTCTTCACACTCGTTTACCCTCCTTAGCGCACATCACTTCAGGGGGTCTTCTCCCATGCTCACCAGCTTGTCGGGAGGCACTCATCTGTCTGTCCTCCTCTCCCAGCCCACACGGCGACAGGAGGCAGCAGTCCTTCTCCCATGCCCACACGTCGTCGGGAGGCACACGTATGTCTGTCCTCCTCTCCCAGCCCACACGGCGACAGGAGGCAGCAATCCATAGACTTCCTTTGGACAAATTATAGAGGCCTTAACTTCCTCATTCCGAACAGCTGAAGGCCTTTCAACTTCCTTAGACAGTTCTGGCTACCTCTGCAGCCGACACCCTATAGTAATTGGTGATTTGTCTAACCCAGGTGGAAGTGTAGCTCCTGTCTGACTACATTCACAGATTTACCTGACTTCCTGTCACAATATATATATATATATGAAGAAATAAAATCCTAAAGTATTTGGGATTTATTATAGCGCTTGCTACTACTAACCAGGAATGGACAATTGCTTGTCAATATCCTGGGTAGAAAAAATGGTGGGCAAAGTAAAGTGGTTAGGATGATAAATAAATAAACCCAATATAAATAGGTAAATGCGTATTGAATGTGACTGAATGGATAATATAATAAATCACAGTATAAATCACAATATAAAAATTAATAAATATGTCACATTTTTGGATAGTTAAAAAATTGGGCTGGAGAGTATCTTGCCAAGCAGAGAGTGGAGTAGTTATAAAATCACTGAAAGTATGGGTAACTTTCATAGGCAAGCGCAGGGATATGGGGACGGGGTTCCAGGTGTGCCTGGGCTCATCCTAGTCACTCTATGGGGTGCTGACTCCCCCTACTGCCTGGGTTGCCCCCTCCCCCCTCCACACACAATGCTGCTGGCTTCCCTCGGCTGCTGAGGGGGATGTTTCAGGACGGAGAGCAGAGGAAAGGGCTAGTAAATAGGTTATTTACTGGCCCCTTATTTTTCTAAATGAATACACTTACTCACTGTGTTCATTCATAACTGAAGCAAAGTAAGCTGTGTCTACTATTCTTCAGTTTGTGAAGGAACAGGATGCCGCTCAGAACAGAACATTTTCTATTCATTCACTGTCCAGTGCAGCTGAGGCTGCAGAGAAAGGCATGTGTGTTTTGAGCTGTGGGGTGCACACCCTAATACAATATGCTGTGCACACCTATGGTAACTTTTCAATATAATTCTAAGCATACTAGTGTACCCTTCAGTTTTTCAATATTGTACCATGTGGTATGCCTAAAGGTGGTCATGATGTCCAAAAGTTGGTCTGCAGATACTTCTGAGATTTTTTTTTTTTTTTAGTGTATAGGTCTTTGTTTCTCAGTGTGCCGGTTATGTCAATTAGGAAGAGCCTAAAGGGTCCTTTCACACGGGATGGAGTCCGTTCTGCTCAGCGGGGGATCAATCCGCTCTGTGTGCGGAGATGGAGCTGTCAGATCCCCGCTGTACTCTATGGGGAGATCGGATGAGAACGGACCGCCTGTCCGTTCTTATCCGATCCCATCCAATCCCATCTTTCAGACGGATGGAAAATAGAGTTTCCATCCGTCTGGATTTCACGGACAGGATCAGATCGGATAGCAGCGGGTGTCAGCGGACATGTCACCGCTGACACCCGCTGCCTGTATTTTCCTACAATTTGTTTTTCTTCTTTGGGGTCTGGATCAGGTCAGGGAAGACCTTATGTAACCTCCATGCACCTGTGCAGCATTAGATCATGTATAATATGTTGCTGATCTTTTGCTTCAGTAGAAGCAATGCAAAGTTGATCCATTTTTAAAAGGACAAACAAACTTTAAATCAGCTCAGTTTAAAATGACGCTATCAAATGGTTAATGCTAAACCGAAGCCCAACACTTTTTTGTCTTATAGCATCATATTTTATTTATTTTTAACTTATTTGTTTCTTTGTTAGGGCCTGTTCACATCACTGGGTTAGAAAATGCATAATCGTTAGAGTGCATACAGTAAAACCTTGTATTGCGAGCATAATTTGTTCCTGAAACATGCTTGTAAACCAAAGCACTCGTATGTCAAAGCAAATTTCCCCATAAGAAATAATAAAAAACTCAGATGATTTATTCCACAACCATTTCTTCATAAGTCCTTCAGTTTATAGTCCATATAAAAAGATTATAGCAATGTTGTGTAACCATAAAATGTCCATCCACAAATGGCAACCTCCACAAGGGGATTAGAGGCAAAATCCAGCAGGAGCTCCAGAGTATAAAAGAGATGAGAGGCGCCTCTAAGTGTAGCAATATGGTTACATTTAGTGAAGGTTCAACATTTAGCAACTCACATGGTTGATGATCAAAGGAGGCACATCTATGTATTCAGGCATCCGGGGTAAAGCTGTCCCCATAGACCATCCTCCTTACCGCCAACTCTCACCTCTGTAAGTCTGCAATCCCAGTTGATGCCTTCTGAGGGGAAACGCGTCGGATGGAGCCAGCCGAGCCGTCACCACAAACAGACCACACTGCAGGTGGCAGTGCTTCAGATGTTTGTTTTTTCAAGAGCTTGATGTAAGTGCAATATTTTAATAAGTTTAGTTTTATGTGGAAGATAATGCACTATGAGTCCTTTTCTTTCTAACACTGAGCCAAGATCTCCTGAGTGTTGGAACAAAGCGATATCCACGTAGCCCTCTCTGTGGAGCATTTCTAAAGGTTGGTTGATTGCTGGAGCACAACGGGACCCTTGGTTTGTCTGGTCTGGTGATCCCTGTCGAGTCCTCTCTGTGAAGCTCTCTAAAGGCTGTGTAATTGCCTGTTTTTGGTTAGCGGCCACTCTTTTCCTTTTTTGAGCACCTTGGGATGCATGCAGCACTCGGAGGAGATCACCACTGACATCTTCCACAGTTGATTTTCATGCAGAGACTATTTGGTTTGCCATTTTTTTCAGTGGGACTTTCTATATGCTGCCTAAGTGCTTTATTTTTTTCACAGTGATTCATAATATCATTTACAATTTTTTACCCTATACTATCTTTGTATGTTTAACAATTTTATGTTTTTTTACACAAGTGTTTTTTTGAGAAGTGATAAGGTATCTTTTTGGACCTTGTCACAGTTAATTGATTATCACTAGGTGTGTCACGTCACATATATGTCACACTTATTGAGTTCTAGATAGCGCATTTGTTTCTTTTTTCTTTCAATATATGTTACTCCCAGTGTTCAGGGAGTCCTAGGTGCTGCAATCTTATTCGTTAAGCCAGCACCTCCTTTTATTTTAATATTAAAGTCTGCAATAGTGACCGGGAAGACTACCCTGCAGTTGAGCGATCTGAAATTGAGGCTTGAAGCGCTCATGGAGCGCAGCGTGGAAGGGATGACGTCAATGGAGGTGCGGAAGATAATCTATGTGGACAGCTTTACTCCGGATGCCTGCATACTTAGATGTGCCTCTTTTAACCACTTAAGCCCCGGAAGATTTTACCCCCTTCCTGACCAGAGGGTATTTTGCGATTCGGCACTGCGTGACTTTAACGGACAATTGCGTGGTTGTGCGACGCTGTACCTAAACGAATTTGCCGTCCTTTTTCCCCCACAAATAGAGCTTTCTTTTGGTGGTATTTGATCACCTGTGCGATTTTTTGATCATGCGCTATAATCAAAAAAAGAGCAACAATTTTGCAAAAATAACAATATTTTTCACATTTTTTTATATGAAATTCCCCCCCCAAAAAAAATTTAAAAATCAAATTTTTTTTTAATTTTTGGCCAATTTGTTTTCTGCTACCTATGTTTGGTAAAGAAAATCACAATAAGCGTATTTTGATTGGTTTGCGCAAAAGTTATTGCGTTTACTAACTAAGGAAAAGATTTTTGTCATTTTTGTTGTTTTTTTTTTTTAACGAGTAATGGCAGTGATCTGCGATTTATTTTGCGGTACTGCGACATTGCGGCGGACAGATGGGACCCTTGACTGACATTTTTGACACTTTTGGGGGTACCAGTGACATTACTACAGTAATCAGTGCTATACATATGCACTGTTACTGTAAAAATGACACTGGCAGGGAAGGGGTTAACTTTAATAGAGATGCAGTGACTATGTGTGTCCCTAGGGGCGTGCTTCTTACTGTGCAGGGATGTGTGTTTAACAGCACAGATCAATGGTCCTACATAGCAGGACCGTTAGATCAGTGCTTTTACACAGGGAAGAATGACAGGCAGCTTTGTTTACATTAGCCGCCTGCCTTTCTCCCTTCACAGTGGACGATCGCGAGTGACCGGCGGACATCGGGTCCGCCGGTCACACGCACGGAGGTGTCCGTGAACGAGCCGAGGCGGGAGCGCGCCTCTGGCGGCGCGCGCCCGCCCGCTATTGGCTCCCAGGCTAGTGACGTATATATACGTCACTTTGCCTGGCCGGGGCTGACCGCCGCAGTAAATAGTCGTGCGACAGTCGGCAACTGGTTAATCATCAACCATGTGAGTTGCTAAATGTTGTTCCTTCATTACATGTAACCATATTGCTACACTTAGAGGCACCTCTCCTCTTTTATACTCAGTTGTGACATGACGCTGCTTGTATTTAAGACATTGCTTGTTTATCAAGTCCAAATTTATAAAAAAAACTTTGCTGGTCTTGCAAAACGCTCTCAAACCAAGTTACTCCCAATCCAAGGTTTTACTGTATTGTGTTTTTGGTGTGCTTTTAATGCGTTTTTACAATTGTACAATTTGCCTTTTTTCAATGGTAATTTTTAGCAATTCCTGTTGGCATTGCGAGGGTGGTGTCTGTGTTTGTTGGAAATAAGAATATGCGACCTGAAAAAAAGGATCTAATTACATGGGAAAACGTGCCCATGTACATGAAGCCTTATAGCTTTCCTATAGTTATCCTTTAATATGTTAAAAAAAAAAAAAACTATTACTTAATGCTATTTCTTGTCCAATATAGGCAATCAACATTTGCTTGTTACTAAGAGCCATATAATTATTCTTTTTCAGAAACAGCGCACAGAAGACAATGACCAACGGCGAAATCTGGCTTGTCTTAGCCATTGTCGTAATGCTCATAAGTCTGGTGGCCTTAGTCATCTGCTGTCGGTTTTACATCAAAAGTCTGTATATCAGCCTCCTAACGAACATTGCTTATGAGAATTAACTTCTGTTAAGAGTTGACAGCTATGTGACTACATAGGGTTATTTTTAATGTAGTCAGCAAAGCAGTGTAAAGTGCAGTAATACATAGAAAACAATCAGAACTCATCACTCACTTACCTTACTACAGTATACTGCAATGTGATTGGTTGCTATGAGTTTCTGCAGTTTACATATCATTATCGTTATATCAAGTTTTAACAGTTTCTGGCCATTTCTAGTCCACACTGACCAATGAAATAGTTTTACCTCAAAATCCATTCATGTAAAAGGAAAAAAAAACAAAAAAAACACAAGAACGTACCTTGCAAAGGACTTATGTTTTATAACAGCCCGCTGCAACTTATTTAGTATTTCAGGTCCTGTGTGTCTACTAACACAGGCATTTTTGCTGATTTTACCATAGAATGATCCAGTCTTTCAATTGTATTTACTGTTCACATTTCTTAACATTTGCACAAAAATAAATAATTGAAACAAAGAAAATATGCATGAAAAGTTACCCAAAGACATTAAGGTGTCTGCTTATTAAGCAGTGGTAGATCACCACTGATAAGATCGCCGGCAGTTCTCTGAATGCCAATTTATATAGCAATGTGGATTACTTCTCTTAAAGTGGTTGTAAACCCTTACATATACCCAGTGAAGTGATTGGCCTCAGGTGATACATAGGGATTAAACAAATGCTCCTACATAAGTTGTACCTGTTTATCTGCAGCTATCTATTCTCTGCATTTGCGTACTGAATTTAAAAGCTTGTCTGAGAGTTCAGAAACAAGGGGGTGGAGAGCTGAAATTACACAATGCAGAGCTCACTGAGAAGGGCTCTGAGAGCTGATTGGAGGGAAGAGACACCCCCCCCCCCTTTTCATGCAGCTCACAGGACCAGAGCTGAGGTTGTCACTCTACTGGATATCCCTTTCCCCGCTTCTGGGTCACCTCTGGGTTTTTTATTTATTTTATAGTGTTTTACTTAATTTTGCGCTATACTCGAAAAAAGACTGACAATAAAAAAATAAAAAAAAAAACATTTACTTTCTGCTATAAAACATATTCATTAAAAAAATGTTAAGAAATCAAATTTTGAGTGAGATCGCACTTTCCTTATCATCCCAGTTACATAAACCGCTAATGATTTGGGATGAGCTGCGATCATCAGGATGGATCGCAGCTCATCTCAGTTTTATAAACGGACACCTAAATGAAAAATCCCTGATACCTACAATTTTAGAGGTTGTCTAGGATGGCAACAAAATGCAACTTCACTGAAGGAAAAGGCCTGATCGGAATTGATTGGGTAATAAATGATGGATTCCATTAATTTAGAGGGGTGCCATGGACTTAAGCAAACATGTACACCCATTACATTGGAATGTCCATGTTCATGAATGAACTAGCAGGGAAAAAAACACTCAAATTAGTTTAAAAAAGGAGCAAAAACCTAGAAGCTATTGTATATGTAGAGAAAAGGGGGTTGATTTACTAAAGGCAAATGGACTGTTGCACTTTGCAAGGGAATTTTCTCAGTGAATGAGGTAAAGCTCTGCTGATTTTATTTTCATTGTATGTAATTGGGTATTCCTTGCAAAATAAAATTTTACGGCATTCACTAAACTCTGTGGAAAATTTTCTTGCAAAGACCAACTTCCCTTGCAACATGAACAGCTTATTTGGGTTTATTAAATCAACCCAGAGATATTTAAAGAACACCTATCATGAAACAATTATGGCTACTACCATTGCTGAGCTCACATTTCGACAAGCTAAGTTACCTGGCTACCATACTGATGCTCTTTAAGACACTGATTTTGGAACACGTAGCTGTTGGAACCTACTGAACTTTTCTGACACTTCTGAGCATGCTCTTCTGGATCTGTGACTTAAAGGATAAGTTCATCTTTAAAAAAATTTAAAAAAAATAAATTAATAAATGTACATCTTTTTGCAGGTAAAAAAAATGTGCATTTAATATTTTTTTTTGGCTTGGAGACTAAAGCATTGCTGATCGTGGGTGCCATGAGGACTCCTGCAAACTTGTCAATGTAGCTGTCTGCTCGTACCTTGTCCAGGCAGGCCGATACACACTGACAGGAAGAATTAATGAACTACCAGAGTGCTCAACAGCACCATGGTAGTACATTGGGAACCACAAGCTGATAGTGAGTGGTTGGAGAAGATAACATGTTACAAAAGGTGAACTTATCATTTAAAAAGTCAAACACTGCCAGGTAACTAGTAATTTTATAAAGAGTTACCCATGTACAGTCATGATAGGTGTGTGTTTTTTTTTTAACAAAGTGATTTTATTGAGCATTTAAGGGTTTAGTACAGATGTGCACATATCAGAAAGGTAAACATAACATATGTCCATAGAGCAATGAACACTACAGCATGTCGGGTGAGAGTCACCTGGAGTACTGATACAGAGGATGAACAAAACAGAGAGACACCATCAAATAAGCCATAAATTCAACAAAACCATACAGTAATATTCCAAGGGGGGATAAGGAAGGAGAGGGGGGAGGAGGAAGGAGAAGGGGGGAGGGAGTGGGAGAAGAGAAGTAGGGGGAAAGGTTGAGGGGGGGGCACACAGAACAAGGGAAAGAGGTGAAGGTGCAAGTGATCTGGGGCATCCACTCATCCAGAAGGGGATCACCCCTCATTCAGCATGACACCCCAGGAGTCTATCCACGCCATCCACATTTTACTCAAATTTACCTGGGCATTTATGGCTAGCATAAGTCATTTTATACAAGGGTAACATAGAGTTAATTGTAGTACGCCAAGAGTCAACAGTAGGGTTCAATGGCGACTTCCACTTACGTAATATTTTTCTTTGGGCATAAAATGATACAAAAAAAAACCAAATAACTTGCTGTAACGGCTAAGCTCCACGCCCTCCAATGGTCCTAACAGAAGTATCCTGGGGTCTCAGGTTAATGCCAGGTCAAAGACATCATTAACAGTTCTCAGGGCCGACGACCAGAAGACATCAAGGCTAGGACAGGTCCACACCATGTGATAGAAGGTGTCATTGGCTCATCGACATCTAGCACACAGTTGACTGGCCGTGGGATAAATATTAGTTATTATTTTATTTTAGATTTTATATTAGAGTATAATAAGGTGTATTTTAAGACATTAACACACATTGAAAATATTGTTCACGTTGAGTGGCTCTCTTTTACATTAATATTTAAAAACATGAAGCATCCTTTTTGTACTCAGGTGATATTTAAATAGTTTATGGTTCTAAAGTGGGACGCTTTACATTGTGTCAGTCCAAAATCAGCATCTAATGATATCCTAATGAAAATAAAGAAAATAATTCTTCTTAAAGAAAATAAAAATGATAACATTATGTAAAAATATACAAGTCCATGCTGAGATATGTCATTGATTTTATTTATTTTTACACAGACAATTGGATTTGTAAGAATGGAAATACCGTCATGTAAGTTTCATATTTAGTAGTAAATTCTATCATCAGAATTTTGTCTTTTTAAAGCACTTGAGTTTGTTTTCTCTGCATGTAAAGGTCGCTGCGGGCAAGATATAACACTCAGCGTTGCAGCCCAGGTCAGGAAATCAGTCTGTTTCAGGCCACATGTTTCCTGCCAATATATCACATTCTCATCATTGACTAGAGGAGAGGGTCCCAGAATTTCTGTGCCTCCAGTACCCATAGCAGAAGAAACTTGCACTGTGAGAAATATGTAGGCGGTCATTGCTGACCCCCACTATCTTTGCTGCATCCAGCCTTGGTATTTTATGATTCATTGACACAGAACAAGAAAGTAAAGTCAGAATGAAGTAAAAATTCTTGATCTGGATGCCCTTTCTGAGCCAGTTCTGTAGAAATGTTGGAATCCAGAGAATAAACATCACAGAGGTCAACTCACTGACAATTATTGCATTCAATATTTGTGATATATTGTATGCAGTAATATAATTCATCAAAGTGAAATACTGAATTAGAGGTAAATATCACAAATTCAGTAAATATCACAAAAAATTATACCGTGCAATGTTATGTCACACTTTAGGTGCATGCTTGGATTTTTTGCCACTCTGGGACTGACTTTGTTTCAATATAGTTCTTCCTGATTTAAAAAAAAAAAATTACCTGTTCATGCTTCGCATATGTTCCCTGACATGTCACTTGAAACGTTCCTTGATTATGTTTCCTGTAATTTCTTATGCTGATATGTCTTAAAACTAATACAAATTTATTGAAAGTAAAAAAAAATAAAAAATACTGCAAAAAATGAAAAGTCAATTTATTAAAGAAAAACTCATTAGGTATTTATCTCATGATATAAGCAGTCGATATTTTAATAATGGACACAATAACAATTGTTATTGCTCCCGCTGCTGTCCCAGCCAATGAGGAGGGAGAGTCCCCAGAGAGCTGCTGCTAGATCTAGGTGGGGCTCAGGTGAGTATAAAGAGGGGGGGTTCCTGCACAGAGGAGGTTTTTTATATAAATGCACGAATGTAAAAAATGTTGAGCCTTTACAACCATTTTAAGGCAAAAAATCATGTGGTCTTTACCTCTTAGTGAAGGGATTCCACAGCCAGGTAACTAAGTCAGCAATGGAAGCCTGTATGTGTCTCCCAGTGCAGGTTTTCTATAAATCGCTGTTGTTATTAGCATTATCCAGTGCACTGAATCTTTTGGTTTTGGTTTGTTGTGGAAGTAATTATTATAAAAATAAAAATCAGATATTAAAACTAGTGGAGTTTACAATCTCAAAAGCAATATTATGCTTTTTTACAGGTATGAAAATCCAGATGCAGGTATGTTATATTTGTGTGTATGTAGCACTAACCCCCGCAAGGGCCATCGATTTGTGTCCCAGGTTCTTCTCCCAGATATGTGCCACAGTAGCCAGGCAAACAGCAACATTCACACCTCTGGCTCAGTAAACAGTTTAAGGGTTGCCTTTTTAAAGTTTATTACAGAATAACAAGAATGTGAGGATCCTCTTTCCTTTGCAGCTACTTCTTAGAACAGTCTCTTAACCACTTAAGAGCACTAAAACCCTCTTCGTAACGAGACCAATTTTCAGCTTTCAGTGCTCTCACATTTTGAATGACAATTACTCAGTTGCAACACTGTACCCATAAGAAATTTTCATCCTTTTCTTTTCACACAAACAGAGCTTTCTTTTGGTTGTATTTAATCATCATTGGGTGTTTTATTTTTTGTGCTATAAATGAAAAAAGACCAAAAAGTTTGCGAAAAAAATTTTTTTTTTCTTTGTTTCGGTTTCAAAATTTTGTAAATTTAGTCATTTTTCTTCATAAATTTTGGCCAAAATTTATACTGGTACATATCTTTAATAAAAATAACCCAAATAAGTATACATTTTTTTTGTCTTTGTGAAGGTTATAGAGGCTACAAGCTAGGGTGCCAATCATTGAAAATTGATCACACCTGATGTACTGACGGCCTATCTCATTTCTTGAGACCCTAACAAGCCAGTAAAGTACAAATACCCCCCAACTACCCCTTTTTGGAAAGTAGACATTCCAAGGTATTTAGTAAGAGGCACGGATGAGCACTGATGTGGCACAGATGAGCACAGACATGTCATGGATGTGGCACGGATGAGCACTGACATGGCATGGATGTGGCACAGATGAGCACTGACGTGGCATGGATGTGGCACAGATGAGCACTGACGTGGCATGGATGTAGCACGGATGAGCACTGACGTGGCATGGATGTGGCATGGATGAGCACTGACATGGCAAGGATGTGGCACCAATGAGTACTGACGTGGCATGGATGTAGCACGGATGAGCACTGACGTGGCATGGATGTGGCATGGATGAGCACTGACATGGCAAGGATGTGGCACCAATGAGTACTGACGTGGCATGGCTGTAGTACGGATGAGCACTGATGTGGCATGGATGTAGTACGGATGAGCACTGATGTGGCACAGATGTGGCATTGATATGGCACAGATGCGCACTGACGTGGCATGGATGTGGCCCGGATGAGAACTGATGTGGCACAGATGAGCACTGACATGTCATGGATGTGGCACGGATAAGCACTGACATGGCATGGATGAGGAACAGATTACCACTGATGTGGCATGGATGTGGCACGGATGACCACTGACATGGCATGGATGTGGCACGGATAAGCATTGACATTGCATGGATGTGGCACCAATGACCACTGATGTGGCACGGATGAGCACTGACATGGCATGGCTGTGGCACGGATGAGCACTGACGTGGCATGATTGTGGCATGGATGACCACTGACGTGGCATGGGTGAGCACTGACATTGCATGGATGCAGCATGGATGAGCACTGACGGGGCAGTGATGAGCACTGACATGGCATGGATGAGCACTGACATGGCATGGATGTGGAACAGATGAGCACTGGCTTGGCATGTATGATAACTGATATGACATGGATGAGGGACAAGGCTGAGGCTGTTGTGGGGGAATACTCGACCTTAAAGCAAACTTCTGCACTGTGTACACTTGAGCCATAACCATCCTCCATTTAACTCTTGGGTCCCAGTGGCAACGTACACTTTCACTGTAACTTGCATCAGGGAGGGACACAATGAGCCTTGTCCACATACACCCATCCAGCGTATCACTGCTACCTCACTCCCAGCAAAGGTATGAGGTCCCAATGTGCACCCAGGGCAGACTTCATGCATACACTTAATTTCACTTAACTCTTTTGTACCTGTGCACAGGTTGGAGACCTCTGTGGCGCGAGTCTGCTCCCATTGCTATGGGAGACAGACCACTCACAGGGAGAGAGTGCCAACAACAACTCCCTCCTGCAAAAATGCTTTATCACCTGTCTCAGGCACATGCTTAATGACAGGCTTCTTGGTACCCTTCCATTACACTAGGTAACCACTTGTGTCTTCCTGCTGTATTAACTTCTTGTACTGATGTCTTCATACCCCAGAGTACCTTAGTGACCTAAACTGTAGAAAGGTACTGGTTACTTGCATTACACCCCTTTAGTAGCTTCAGATAAGGTGGGAACATAGTTTCAAAAGCTTGACTTGGAAAAGATCCATGGCATTTTCCAGTGCTGGAGTCTTCAAGGACAAGTCCTAGGTCCTGATGACCCTTTACACGACAGCGATAGCAGCAGGCGGCATTCTTTCACTCCTCATTGGTGCAGCATTCCGATTCTCCTACGGGCTCTGAGCCTCTCTGCCTGGAGCTCTCGCTCCAGACTACTGTTCCTCTTTTATATCACAGGATCAGTGGGTCAGACCCAAAGAAAACCTACCAAAGAAATGGGAAATACATTAACCCTTACCCTCCTGTTTGGGTCAGAATCTAACTTTCACAATTTAAATCCACTTACAAGTATGTCAGGGCAAAATAAAAAATAAAAAAAATCAGCTAATTTTCTTTTGTGGACTAACACATTCCCATTTGTGTAACAGAATTGAAAAGCTTGATGTGAGCTCTGCCCACTACAAACGACCAAACATTCTTATTATTTCCATAGCATAGGCACTAACTGTTCTGTAGTGCAAGATAAGAACTGAATGGCTGATAACACAGGAAGTGTGCGCAGTACACAAGACAGTTCTGAAATTCTGGCATGATCAATAGGTTTTTATTTGCACTTATTGAACAGTTATCACAAAATGCTTTAAATGGTTATTTACCAGACCAAAGGAGAGCTACTAAAAGAAAAAAAAAAAAAAAAAACGTCACTGTTAGGGTTTATATACACTACATGGCTTGCTGTTCTTATGGCTGCCAAGCAAGGCCAAATTGCATTAATTTGTAAAGCAAATAATATGTAACAGAATATGAGCAACTTATAAACAATGTTCAAGACTATAAATATGTAAGTAGAGGAACCATTAAATATATTACAGTCCACACTGAAATATATTGTTAACAATCTTACTAAAGTGAACAATTGCCAAGATTACCCTTTACTAATGTTGGCCACAGATGGATCAAAATTTGGACAGGTCAGCAGGGGCTGGCATAATTTTGATTCAGTTTGTGGCTGCCTCTGCTCGTTAAATCCACTTCTGTCAGACTGACAAATTGGAAAAGCTTATTTTGATCAGTGGCTGCAGTCATTGATCAGTATATTCTGTAAACTCCAGATTCACTGCCAGAATACAATGTCCAAGTAGTTTAGGTTTGACACTGAACAGTATAATAATTTGTTTCAAAATAAGAAAAGTTTTCTAATATAAACTACCTGTGTGTCTGTGTTTCCAGTGATCTAATTTTACTTTTTATCTGATTTTAGCTCAAGAAATAGTAAAAACAAGCGAAGATCAAATAAAGTAAGTACATATACATTTACCCAGTGATAAAAATATATATATATATTTTCTAAA
Source organism: Pelophylax lessonae (assembly GCF_965119305.1). NCBI lineage: Eukaryota > Metazoa > Chordata > Amphibia > Anura > Ranidae > Pelophylax > Pelophylax lessonae. Next base: position 411,050,943 of record NC_138769.1, read on the forward strand.
GAAACGTAGAAATTTATGTACTTCGTACTTGTTATAATGGCACTTTTGAAAACTGAATACATTTATTTAGCTTTACTCAACACTAATGTTTAGATCAAATATAACTAATAAATTAGCTGCTAGACATAACAGTTAGTGGAAAGTATGACAGCATAGACTGGGTCTGCAATGAAAATTGTCTTTACGAATTAGAAAAGCATTAGCAGAGCTCATTGTAAAGCCTGGTACACACCATTCGTATATTTCCGATCAACCCAGAGGGTTGAACGAAAAAAACCTGTTAGCTCTGGTTGAAGCCGCTGTACTAACGATCGGAACAAGGGGGGGAGGAAGGCGGGACTTTAAATGAAACGCATGGTGGGACTGGCCATGCGATTCCATCCCTAAATTCATATAGAAAAATATGGAGGGGTTGGGACTTTAATTGAGAGAAATGACCATGACAGGGTTATGGAGTAAAATATACATTTATTTCATACATAATGGTATACAAATAGCATAAAGCATAAAATTGCTGTACAAAGTTAGACATATGGTATAAACACAGCTGGAGTAGTATAGAAGAGTACATAATCCCCAGAACAGCCTCAAAGGAACCAACACAACAATTGACAACCCTAGGAGTATTTGAGTAAAGTCGTGACATCCATAAACTGACGCGTTTTGTGGCCTAATGCCGCCACTTCTTCAGAGTAGATGCATGATCCATATCTAAAAGTAGAAAGTATACATGTAAGGTGTTGCAAAGTAGGATGGTAGATGGAAGCTGAAAGGGGGAAGGGAAGGGAGGAATAGCCCCCATAATCCCAGCTTACATGGTAGCCGTGGCGACGACTGGTGATGGAGGCGGAGAGGACCCAGGTGTCTCCCCCGGGAGCTGAGGACGCTATAGGTCCGCGGCAAGAGCAGTAGTCACACACCGGAAAATTTGTGAAATAAAAGGGACTGGAAAATTCTTGATGGTATCATGTATCTATATCAAATAAATAGAGATGAGTAGTAAAAAAGTATATATTGTATGTGAAATCATAATATAATTTACATGATAAGAGTAGGAAAATGGAAGGAATGGAATGTATGTAGAATATGAAATATAATTTATAAAAAAGGGAATATATAAGAAATATCTGCAAAAAATGTATGACTGTGAAGGATATAGTGGAGTCAAAATAAAAATTGAAGAAAATTGGATACTGAAAACAGTGAAAAAAGTGTATGCTGTGCTGAGGGAGTGGAGTCGTAAAGAGCTTAAAGAATGAGTGTCTGGATAAAAAGGAAAAACAGGAAATAGAATGAATAGGGGTGATAGGAAGTTGATAATGACATGGGGGTGGTTACCTCTAATTAAACCAATGTGCCGAAAGAATGACCAAACAATATGAGTGAAGATGCAAAAGTGATATGTGGATAGATGAGAGAATAGGGAGGATAGAGAGGGGAAGAGAACCATACCAGGGATTGGAGTAGAAAAAGGTGTGCCTCCACTCCGCCAGAGCCGTCAAATCTAGAGCGCCCAGCGTCACGTCAGTGCACATACCGAGGGAGCCGCAGGAACGGCAGGCTTACCAAACCGTCCGGCAAGCTCCCTCTATATGCACTGAGGATGTACAACAGCCGTCGGCGTGGTGGCGCCAAAATGACGTCACACGTCAGCGCAGGACGTGGCGCCGATGCGTGGTGGCTCCGCCCACCCGATCCCCCGAGCCTGCGAGAGACCAGGGGGGGGAGGGGGGGCATACAGCAAGCATCGCAGCTCCCGGGAAGATAAACAGGGGTCAGCCCGTCAGCCACCCAGCAGCAGCCAGAGCGTCCATGCCAAGCAACAACAAGGAATAACCAAAGCCAAGGATATCAGACATATATATGATTGTTGGAAAAAAGCAACTTTATATGTAACAGCCTGTGTGCATGACTAGAATACGCAGAGCCCCCCACTGGTCCAGACAACAAGTCTGTGTGACACAGTGTATTTGGGGGACATAGGCCATTGCATACAGTCAGTGCACAATGAAAATGGCTGTATAAACCTGTCAGGCGAGGTCATGTCTCTCCATCCCTAAATCATTTGGAACAAGGGGGGGGGAGGAAGGCGGGACTTTAAATGAAACGCATGGTGGGACTGGCCATGCGATTCCATCCCTAAATTCATATAGAAAAATATGGAGGGGTTGGGACTTTAATTGAGAGACATGACCATGACAGGGTTATGGAGTAAGATATACGTTAGTACAGAGATCCCCCCCCACCAGAACACTCTGATGGGGAGCTGGTTGGATGTTGGTTTTCCAGCATGCTCATCCGACAATGTGCCATACACACAGGCCGATTTTTGTTTTTAAACAGGGCGATGTCGGCTGGCATTCGCCCCGTGTGTTTGGGACTTAAGACACCAAAATAAAAGTGCTGCTATTCAGATCATTGTCATCAAGCAGTGAAATCTCTCAGTAGTAAAGAGTAAATTGGCCATGTAGCCCTACATGTAAGAATCTGATTCAATGATTCTTTATAGAATCAAAATTTGTATGTTTGTATGGTTTTGTATGAAGAGTACCACGTCCCTAAATTTATACAATAAATAATGGGAACAAGATTCCCAAGTGTGCCGTCAGCTAAGACCTAAGGTGCAAAGGCGTGAGCTTAGGCAGGAAAGAAGCGCAAGACAAGGGGGGGAAAAATTGGAGAAGGGAAAGGAAAGAGAGAAAGAGAAAAAGGGGGGGGAAGGGGAAGGAGGGGAAAACAGGGGAAAAAAGAGGGGGGGAAGGGGGGGGGGAAAAGAGAGGGGGGGAAAGGGGGGAAAAGAAAGGCAAGGAAACAGGAAAAGGGGAAGATGGCCCCTGCTAGAAAGGAAAAAATGGAACAACAGTGCAGTGAGAGCAATGTAAAGAGGGCTGATGGGACTTTGTAGGTACCAATAGAACCAAAGACTAAAGATTACAATAAAATCATCGAAAATTTATTCATATAGCATATTAAAAACAAGATGGGTATAACAGAAAATATACATATTATCTAACATACGAATGAGCTGAATGTCTAAGATCATATGTAGAGACACAAGGCAAAGAATTATACAAATATTCCGGTCCAATGAGGAGCATCAAACCAATCCCGACATGTTTCGCGGGCATGGATAGTCCGCTTCTTCAGGGGAATAGAGATATGTTAAATATAAGTTGCCTTGATTAGCCTGTACAATACAATGGTAACAAAAATTAATACATATACAAACATATAAACAAGAGTAAGATAGATAGTGCATGCCAATATGGACCACCCATGTGCATCCAAAAACACCAACCACCGTGAACATGCTCATCACCAATCAGATGTGGCGAGGGTTCCCCCCTAGAAAAACGTCTCCCGAGCGAATGTGGAGGGATAGTAGAGGCGGGAAATGAGAAGGAATGGAAAATAGAATCAAAAAGAGCATATAAACAGCTCCACTGTGCTGGAAAATTATTCTGTACCTTTTGGGGTGTCTCGTTGGAGAAATTTATATACCCATTGGGGGAGGGGAAGAGTATAAATGGAGAGGGCAATTACTGTGCGGCTGGGGCTGGGATTCAGCGTGGGCAGATCTTCTACATAGATAAATAAAAATGAGAAATATATGAGCACTCTATGCCCTACAATGGGAGTGATCTCCAGTGAAGGTATCAACATAAGAAGGCAAATTTACCTGCTGAGTATCAAGTCGTGAAAACTGAATTTAGTGATGGTAAAATGGAGCAGAGTAAGTGAGCATATACATCATTGCGGGGTATACATAGAAATGCCGCATATTAGGGAATAGACCCAGGCTTTAAGGGAATCTATAAGGCATAATACAAGAAGGAAAGTTTGTTAAAAAGATGGTATGCCAAAGCTGTAGAATCCCATCGTGCCGAACATCTTACCCGCAACCCGCCGCCATGCCGGTGAACGCCGTCTCTATAGAATCAGATAATATTATTGGTTCTACAAATTATGTAAAATACATATAACGTTTCATCTTTTCGATTTTCATTCAAGCAAAACCAATGGACTTAATCAAAATGATTTTGACTGGTCTAGATGTAAAATTTTATAGTAGGAAACTAGATAATTTGATATGATTGTTAAGTATGTACTGAATTGAATGATCTTTTGGATTTTCTGATTATACTTCATGAGCGGATAGTAAATCTAATGAAAATACTATTATATATAACATCATTTGGCATATGGCCACCATTAGTTTAGAGAACAGGATAAAATTATTAGCATGGGATGTACTCTCTGTTTTACTATTTTTTGCATGACAACAACATTGTGACACTAACAGCACCAGAATACGCATTTGCAACTGCAACCTCCTGTACTATGAACACTGCTACCTGTCCTGCTGCTACTTCACCCTATTTTACCCAGTCACCCGATTACTCAAGTCAATAGCACACTTCCCATAAGATCATGGGAACATATTTTATGCATGTTATTTACCTGTAAAAGTCTACCTTTTGCAGATATCAAAAAGCCTTGAGACTGCTGCTAGGCACCGCCATCTTGGAGGAGATGCCAACAGCCTATCTGAGCACATATGACAATCATTTAAGCAGTACAGACAGTAATTAGACACGCCAGTAGAACGAAAGAAGAGGATGTCCGCACTCTCATGAACCATGCAATTAAATTTATTCAGAAGATTAATAAAAGCAAACACAATGGTATACAGGCAGGGGGAGGCAAGGTGATGCGTTTCACATGATGAGCATGCTTTGTGAAAACTATCATATTACTTAATGTAATAATTAATTGATTAGACACACCGCCAGAGGGGGAAAGAGCTATAACATGCAAGTAGGGGGCTGTGCATGTTATTAAGCATTTAACCACTCTGCAACCGCTCACAGTAATACTACTGCGGCAGAGTGGTTCGTTATCGTCCAGCCACGTAGTATTAACGTGACTGGACTCCTCCCCTTCTGGGCGGCGCTTGCGCGCCGCCGGAGGCTCGCTCCCGCTGTTTTCATTCACAGCTGGAGTCAGGCCAGGGGAGGAGCAGCGGCGATCGCCGCTGCTCTTACCCGATCGTCGGGGATCGAGTCTGGAGATCCGCCCGCTGTGTGTAAACACAGCGGGCGGATCTCCATAGTGACAGGGAGTGACAGATCGGACTGTTCAGCATAGCTGGACATCCGATCTGTCCATGAATCACATAGTCACCTCCCCCCCTACACGTCAGTAAGCACCAGGCATACATTAACCCCTCCCTCTCCAATAAAATTAACCCCTTCCCTGCCAGTGTCATTTTTACAGTAACAGTGCATATATATAGCACTGATTACTGCAGTAATGTCACTGGTACCCCCAAAAGTGTCAAAAATGTCAGTCAGGGGTCCGGTCTCTCCGCCGCAATGTCGCAGTCCCGCAAAAAAAATCGCAGATCGCCGCCATTACGCGTTAAAAAAAAAACACCAAAAATGACAGAAATCTTTCCCTTTGTTAGTAAACGCAATAACTTTTGCGCAAACCAATCAAAATACGCTTATTGCGATTTTTTTTACCAAACATATGTAGCATAAAACAAATTGGCCAAAAACTTTTAAAAAAATTGGTTTTTACATCTTTTTTGGGGGGAATTTCATATAAAAAAATGTGAAAAATATTGTTATTTTTTCAAAATAAACGCTCTTTTTTTGTTTATAGCGCAAAAAGTAAAAATCGCACAGGTGATCAAATACCACCAAAAGAAAGCTCTGTTTGTGGGAAAAAAAGGACGTAAATTTCGTTTGGGTACGGCGTCGCACGACCGCGCAATTGTCAGTTGAAGTCGCACAGCGCCGAATCGCAAAAAGTGGCCTGGACGGAAGACAGCAAAATCCTCCGGTTGTAAAGTGGTTAAATTACTTGATTTTTCTGGGGTTTTTACCTGCATTTTTTAAGTGGGTGACAGATTCTCTTTAACCAACAGTGCCCTTCAGCTGTCATTCAATAAACAGAAAAGAGGTAGGGGGCACAATAACTTTCATATTAAGTATCTGCAGGTTAATTGTCTGCCAGTTTATTATTTCATTTCATTTATTGCATCTGTTAATCTGAACTCTTTGATTTACAGAAATGACACACTACCCATTGATACTAACTGTAAGTATATCTGATGCAAAACATCGGAGTTCAAAGACTGAGTGTATTCCGATCATATCCATTTTTTTCAGGATACTGTAGAAAAGGGCATCATGATAGTTCCAGAGGCCCACACTATCTGATTGTATATTAATTTACTAAGGTAGCAATAACATGTTACAAAATCAAGAGCCTCTGCTAAATTGCTGTGAGATAGTAGAAGTACATAAATTAACCTTTTGTTTTTAGGCCTCAGTGAATTGTAGTTGCCCCTGTCCAGATTTACCAGGGAGGAATTCAATATGCCAACTTAACATGAAGGTTTCCTTTCTTTATCATGGTCAGGGCTACAAAAAGCTTTAAATATTTTAAGTCAGATAAATATGAAAAATTGTATGTAAATAGTATGCATTCATTTATCTGATCAGCAAGAGTAGCTTTAGACCTGTTCTCAAATTTTGCTCAGTAGTTTTGGCTTCCATGCTTAAAAAAAATAAATTAATTTTAAAATGGTTTATTCAAGAAAAAAATTCAAAAGAGAACACAACTGAGAAATAAAAATAATTATAACAGGACAAACTGAGGAAAAGGCAAAATTAGGTCATGCTGGTATCAGAAACAAAGCACTAGATAAAAAAAAGTCGCGCACACGAAAGAGAAACTAAAATAAATAACACCAACACTCAATGGCTAGGTACAGAAGATAGCAGGGGACGTGCTTAATGCAAACACCCTTATAGTATTTACAAGTGCATCTTCAGAGTAACCCAGAGGCAGAGTGTTACCAGTGAGAGAAAGGGCATTGTATGCCAGTGTATAAACAGAGTCAGGAACGATGGCAGGTGTCAGTGGACTCAACATAATCCCCCCAGCACTGGTGTCAGTGTACACAATGATAACCCCAGCATTGGTGTCAGTGGATGCAATAATAACCCCCAGCAATGGTGTCCGTTAACACAATATTAACCCCCAGCATTGGTGTCAGTGGATGCAATAATAACCCCAAACAATAGCGTCAGTGGATGCAATTATAACCCCTGGCATTGGTGTCAGTGGACGCAATAATAACCTCTAGCATTGATGTCAATGACTGTAATTATAACCGCAGCATTGGTGTCAGTGGATGCAATACCACCCAGCATTTATGCCAGTACTATAAATAATAACAGACATTGGTGGTAAGTGGCAGTGAAAGGTAACTCCCCATCCTTCCCCTGCAATGGTGGTCAGAGGCAGTGAAAAGTAACCCCCAATATCCCCTACATTGGTGGTTATGGCAGTAAAAGTTAACCCTCCATTACTCCCCCACATTGAGGGTCATGAGAAGTTAACCCTCCCACCCCCCTGTATTGGTGGTCATGGCAGTAAAACCTAATCTCCTCCACCTCCGCATTGGTGATTATGGCAGTGAAAGTTAACCCCCCCATATTGGTGGTCATGGTAGTGAAAATCTTAACCCCCATCCCCTCTGTGTTGGCAGTCATGGCAATGAAAGTGTTCAACCCCCCCCCCCCCTTCCTTTTGGTGGTCATGGCAGTAAAAGTGTTAACCCCAAATCCACCCCTGTATTAGTGGTCATGGCACTGAAAGTGTTACCGCTCTGTATTGTTGGTCGTGGCACCCTTGCCCCATTGTTAATCACTTACCTATTACACGCAGCTTTCTTTCCCTCTCCCCAGGCCAGGACTTCACTTAATGTGGGCAGAGATAACTCCACCCAGAGTACAGTCTCTCTTTCTGTGCTGGATCACAGTAAACGTGCCTGGCACCCCACTGCCACTCTGCAATTTGCTGGTGCCTGATAGCTCACAGGCTGTGTGTTGGGCACCAGGGATATAAAGTGTTTATAAACCGAAAAATCAAAAATAAATATGCTGCATCCTTTATGCCCCATTCAAACTTGCGAATGGGACTGTTACATGTGAGACACCCAACGCGGGTTCACAGCATTTAGCTGACAGCTCCCACAGCTAATCATGGCCATATGCCTGTAATCACTCATGGAGCTATTAACTTTTATGAATGGCCCTGGACACAGACTGTAATCAATACAGTCAATGCATTTAATCAAAAATGGCTCCATTTGCAAATGTGAATAGCGCTTTACCCATAATAAAGCAACAATGGCAACTTCTGGCATCAATTTAAAACTAAAAAAGTGGAAAGGTGCACATGGGCAGGGCAATATATAAAGTAATACAAAAGTTCCCCAGCACATCTTTCAGGTAGCCAGCAAAAAAGAAATCTTATTTATGATATGGAGAGACAAGAAAAATACAGTATGTATAAAATTTATATAATGCATAGCTAAAACCAGGTTACTGTATATTCCTTGACAGAAAAGTATACAACCATGATTCATTTCTAAAATCAGATAAACGATGTCTATGGTTTACAACAGAAACCTTTTTAACAAAGACATTGTCTAACTGAAAGTGAGCCTGTGTCAATGTTGTACGTGAACTTTACGATTTGATTTTACAGATTTTATTTGCTATACTTTGTTTTTTAAAGCTTAGGTTTACAACTAGGCAAATTAACCCTTTCTATTCTTTTTGTTGCACATATGGATTTGAAATATTTACCTGCATTGCCTTTTAGGTAACACAGAACCCAACTATTTGAATGACAGAAGTAAGTAGATATTAAATATTTATGAATGTTATGTTTTCTGCTTGCACTCACAACGCACCTAAACTATGACAACTTGCAGTGGACCGTGTGCTGACATTATTCGTGTTGAGAACGTCACTGTTTTAAATTCACTTTCTGAAGTATCATGGATATTTAGTGGACTCTTATTTGAAGAAGCATCCAAATATTTATTAAACTGCAAGTTTCAAATCATAGGTCCCTTCAGATTTTTAGGGTCCTGATGCCAAACCCTCAAATCATACCAATTTACCCAGTAAATAAATTGATTAAAGAGCCTGGGAGAAGGTTAAGAGTACTGGTACTAACATCCCAAATTAACGTTATACAAGAAAAAGAGAGGAGATACATTCCCCAATTAGCATATCTCCCCATAGTGGCAGGATGGGATTTTCTAGGTACCTAAATTACATTAGATTTTCTAGGTACCTAAATTGTAATTTAGGTACCTAGAAAATTCCGCCCTGCCCCTATGGGGAGATATGCTAATTGAGCAAAATATCTCCTCTCTTTTTCTTGTTTACAGATTACCCAGTAGGCATGTCCTGGAATTACCCGTCTGTACCAGCACAACTTTCTCCAAAAGGACCTTACCAGTCACTCAATCTCTCCCCAAGCAGTCTTGTCCTGTCTGCTAGCTCCCTTGTTCTCTCCCTGAACCCAATACCAACTCCCCGTTGCACAAAACACCCAGCAGCTCATATTCTCTATTTTTCTTCCTGCTTTTCTCCGCTGCACTTCATAGCACCCTGCTCCATTCCTATCATTAACTCACACCTCCCAAGCTCCCCCATTAAACTCCAACTTCAAGACTCTTCCCACCGACACCATGCTCTCAAAATCTCACAGCATCCCATTTCCCTCTCCTTACATAACCATTTCTCCACCTCCTGATCTAATACCCACTCTTATACTCCCACCCAGTATGCTGTGAGCTTTTGAGAGGGTGGTGTTGTTGAAAAAGTCTTGAAGTCTTGACTATTTTGATGAGCATTGCTTGTTTTTATGTTTATAAGTAGATACTTGCTTGTTTTTATAAATAAATGGGTATTTGGGATAATGTGCTAAGCTTGGGCGCCCTCTCTCTCGCCCCGTTTTTTTCTGGCATTTTATTGGGACTCTACCCAATCCTGAGAGGGCTGCAAGGCATGGTGCGTCTACTTCTACAGCCAAGAATTGGATGTGTAGAAAGATACTGTGCTAGACCACCACACTCATGCGCAGGAGGTGTACTGTTTAGTTGTACAGTTGATTTTGGATGGATAGATATTCTGTGCACAGAATATATAATGACTTTTTGTTTCCAGGGTTCAGCTCAGATTCCAGTAGAGGTTATATGTAAGTCAAAATTTTCTACATTTATTTTAGACACATTTACATTTCTTCTACAATTTATTAGCCTATTTATGAGCGACATTGTACACAATTAATATCACAGCTGGGAAATTTAAAGATGCAATCCTTCTTCAGGAAAGTGGTTTCCCCAAACAGTGCCCCAGCACACTCTTTGGGGGAGACTCCAAGTTTGTTATGTCCATACAAAAGAATGATAAAAGCAGAAGTTTATAATGTAACAATAACAGACAAACCTGTTGACAGTGATGTTGGGTTAAGAAAGGATACAAGTAAAATCAAAAGCTTACAGTAGACAGCACAGTTAGCTTCACTTTACAATGTACAAAAATAATTATAAAGAAAGTACCAACAACAATTTTTGCACTCTAGAAAAACATGCAATTCTTATTTGCAGCATAGTACCAGTAAAAATATCACAAAGGAAAGCTCATAATATTATAGAAGTCCCCTAGTGGACTGTTCATAAAAATGCCACTTCATGAAGTGTCTCCCTGCAGGGAGTTTTCCCCTTGCTAGGTCACCCCCCAAGATTGCAGGGAGGTGTGGGTTTAAAAGTACACTTTCCAAGGCTACCATACTAACTGGAAATTTTCAGAAACACATTTTATTATTTAGATGATTCTCTGGTTTACATAAATATTGGAGAGTCTGGTACAGTATATACTCTACCATAGCGATCGGTAGGTCTGGTTTACACCATTGTTTCACAATTGCCTACTTAGCTGCTGAAATGACAAACTGAAAAAAATTATGGTGGAATTGTAATAGCCAGATCAGGTAAATATTAAACAATGCAGACCACAGGGTAACGCATTTTGTTTCCCAAACACTGTTAGTAGGAAGCTTTCAATCTCTTTCCAATATGTGGATGATACCAGACAGTCCCAAGAAATATGCTTATGAATGCCAACCTATGGACGATTCCTAAAACAGTCTGGTGAGAGGGAAGGGAAGCTGTTATTCAGTCTGGCAGAGGTATAATACTTATTACTTAAGAGCTTATAGGCGCTTTCCTTAATATTCACATTTTGTTAAATACCTGAATTTATAGTCAAAATTTTGTTCCAAGTCACCGCTGAAGGGAAAGGACTTAGCTGTTTATTCCCTCTGTTGGTATAATTAGGAAGGCCAGAGTTTAACAGATGTTGCATATGTGTATAGTGTGCTACATGCATACTATAACATAGATTCAAATAGCTGTAAGGAAAAATCAGGGGTTTCACCACAATGAGGAGATATAAAAATTCCTAAAAGATTATCAAAACAGTTCCTCCCTGAACTCCCCTCTGTTATATAGTAATTGGAAAAAAGGCACCACTTAGCCACCTTCATCAGTAATTCAATCAATATTCAATTAAATTCAATCAAATATGAGAGTTGAAACGATGGGTTGGGAAAACACATTTTTAAAATCAGAAATTCAATAACAGAGAACCTAACCAAATGTGGTTTTATGCTGAATGAAGGTAGACACCAAGAGAACATAGAGACAAAAACAGATTGGTAGCATTTTCCAAGCAATTAGAAAAGAATGAAGACTTTTAAAAGCTACTTAAAATCGATGTATTGCCAAACTTTTTTTATTCCATTTCAATAGAGTAGGGTCCCATTGGGGAGATTTTCCTTTAAGTCCTGCTTTGTAGACCCAACCAGTGAGGCACATGCCCTCTTTAAACAGTTGCCCGTGTAACAAGGGTCTGTGTTGGGAGATTTTCCCTCTATTTTTTGTCAAAATTTAGGATTTCCCTTACTTTGAATCATGGTGACAATGCCCCCTGCCAATAGGAAATTTGCGTGGCAAGTCTCTAGCAAGAGCAAAGTTGCAGTGGTGAGTCTACAGCAAGAGCTCCGCAAGTCTACAGCATGAAAATTCAGCCACAGTGACCCCTGAGAGATACCGATCTGCCAGCAGATCTGCTAATGTGGAATTGCATATATCTTTAATTTGTACATATGGGAGTGGCATATTCAATAATATTTGTAAAAGGAATTATGCTATGTGACATAATTTTACCCTTACATGAGCAATATTTGAAATATCAGCAATATCGGCCAGTTCCGGGGCCGATACAGATATATCGGCAAAAGTCAATATAGGCCTTCAATATATCGGCCTTGCTGATAATTGGTCAATCCCTATTTTGAATACAGCAGACAGGCAGTCATTCAGTTGTGTGTAAATTTCAGCATGAGCTATTTAGCTTTGTAAACATTTATTACTCGCAAAATAGCTAAACCCAGACTGGAAAGTGTAAAAATAAGTCTAAAGCTTCACCAGCTGACTGGAATTGTAACTATAAAATACTCATAGGTGTGCAACTATTTCAGTGAATTATAATTGCCAAGCTCAGCATTTTCTTTCTTTTTAGTGTCCCTATAGCATCTGATTACTACAACTTTGGTAAGAAACTTTTTTGTACCTGTAAAGCCATCACACAACATAAAATAACATGTTATGCTTACTGTATTATTTATCAGTGTATCATTGGAATTTACATTTGGAGTTTTTAGCTGTCAGCCTTTGTTTGTATGTGCAAACCATAACTACTGTATGTAAAGCTACCAGGAATAGTCTTCTAGCAGTTCCTTGTGAAAGCTATATATATGTAAATTATGTGTATAGAAAGATCATAGAGGACCAAACCTGTTGCAAATCAGCCTACACTCAGTGACCATCCCAGTCTGCACATGTGTAAGTTGTAGGATGATAGACCAAATATGCTGTCACATGGCTATAGTGTATGCTATGTACAATCCTGCAAAGCGATGAACTACAAGTTTAACTTGTTAAAATGACTGCACGCAGCCCTCTATACTGTGTTTGTTGAGCTTTTAGTACTGTGAACTCTATTTTTAAATGCATAATGGCCATCAGCTCAAATTACTGGACTGTCCTAGTACATCTAAATTTGCTAATGCAACCAAAGTCAAAACACTGTACTTGTTCACTTAATACTTCACTGGCTTGAATCATCTCAAAAGGAATTCCCCCTTAAAACATATCTAAGCTCCAAAATATAAATGTATTTTGTTTCAGATTACAACTCCTTAGATAAGGTGTCCGCCTTTGCTTTCTTTTTTTTTTTTTTATTGGTTTTCCTTTATTTTCTGTTAACCCTTTGAATAGCACACTGCCTGTCACTGGGTGGCTACGCTCACTCACTCCACTGTATCTATGGAGGGAGCCATGGTATTCACCATGGTTGAACTTCAAGCTAGAGATGGGCTCAGGCGTGTTCGGATCGTAGTCCCAACCCACCTGAGCAATCCCGCCAGGAAGCCATCATTGCACACCTCCAATCATAGGCAGCGTGTGTATATGTAGCTGCGTGCAAGGAAATGCCTCACTTCCTATGATTGCCAGTGTGCAGTGAGAGCTTCCTGGCGGGATTGCTCAGGTGGGTTGGGATTATGATCCAAACACGCCTGAGCCCATCCTACTTCAAACATGTCTTCCTCTCTTCATCTCCATTACATGGGGGGTGGGGGGATTAGTAGCTTGCAAAAGGGGCATAGCATTTTTGGGCAGTTCAACATAAAGGAAGTAACACATCTTCTCACAAGATCAACAGGTATTTTCTGCATTTGCTGAATATGTCCTTAGCCTGAAATTTAAAAAAAAATACAGCCACAATGGTTGGGCAAATCTGCCCGGGTTCATTTTAACAATAGTTCAGTCAATGTTCAAAATTCAGCATATTTGAATTTAGGGGTGAATCTCATTGAACTTTCTGGGGGCCATTCTTATTACAATTATGGACATTCTTTAGGAATAAAAGGCAAATTACTGTTAAAAAGGCATGGGAACCTGGGAACTCCCTTCAGAAAAATGTACCAATGCAAACAATTATTTTACCATACCGTGGGTAGAGATTCTTTTCACGTGGCTTCAAAGGCAACATTAAACTTCAGAATGAACTAAATAACATTCTTAGGCATCCTTAAAGCTGTTCATGGTGTTACAGAACAATATGATTTTTACAAGCAGTGTCAGTAATAGCGAATGAAACAAAGCACAAATAGACTGGTATCAATGGTTATTGCACAAGCCAGAAGAAACCTCTGACTTGTGTGTTAGTAATGAACCACTAGAGAGAAGTAAACTATAACACAAGAAGGCCAAAGAACATAAGCATAATGCACAAGTTCATAAAAAGAGTGACAGTCCTTCCAATCCTCAAGCCAGATGGACAAAAGACAGCTGCAGTGGTTGAACCAATGGATACTGGTTCTGGAAGACCAGGGACATAGCCTCTGTGTGGCAGGTAAGGAAGCAAAAGGAGCTCCAATAAGTAGTAAAACCGAGATTTTTATTGAAAACAAATGGCATCCACTTATATGTACATGTGCACCTTGGGAAGCTGCTCGGATAGCGGTGGTCAGAAAATCTGCCTCCCCATTTGTGCCCAGTCAAGGGGAAGGAGAAAGAAAAAAGCCCTGGGAGTCAAATCAAAGAAGGACAGTGACACACGCTGCAGATAACATCCCTCAGGCCACGCAGGCACCACAAGCACCAAGTGGCCTGCTGAACAATCTCCCCACAACTTTGGAATCACAGAAGGTGTTCAGCCGCCTCCTTGGCAATGCGTTTCAAGGCCCTGCCTATTTTTCAAGCCAACTTAGTCTTAGTGACCTAGTGATACTGGCAGCATATAGTTGGCTGTCTGATGTTTTTTCTCTTTTAAAAGTAATTTGACTTACATACAGCAACACCCCAATCTGATAAATTTCAGTTTGAAAAAAGTTTTATTTTATTTTTTTTCTGGGTAGCTTTAGCAGTGATGCAGACCTGATCTTACCAGAAAATTGGTCAGTAATTCGCAAGCAGTTGGCCAACAGCAGGACAATTTTACTGAGCAAGATTAGGCCTAAATTTACTAGAGACAAAAAGCACAGGCTGGGATTTTACTACATGAATTAAAATATAGTTAGTCAGGTTGAAAAAAGACGCAAGTCCATCCGGTTCAACCATAAAAAAAAAAAAAAAACAGTATTGAAAACCTTACCATACAATCCCATATACACAATCCTATACCCGCTGTTGATCCAGAGGAAGGTGAAAATAAACCTTAGCAAAGCATGATCCAAAATGCTGCAGAGTAGAGTGCCTTGAAAAAGTATTCATACCCCTTGACATTTTCCACGTTTTGTCATGTTACAACCAAAATGTAAATTTAATTTATTGGAATTTTATGTGATAGACCAACACAAAGTGGCACATAATTGTAAAGTGGAAGAAAAATGATAAATGGTTTCACATTGTTTTGCAAATACATATCTGAAAAGTGTGGTCAGGGCCGGTGCTTCCACTAGGCAAACTAGGCAGCCGCCTAGGGCTCATTGCCACCTAGGGGCGCAGCCACGAGTCAGCACTCACGCTCCATCATGAATGATCCTTGTGAGCTGAGGAAAGGGGGGCAGTGGGGGAGGAAGAAGGGACAGAGGAAGATGCCAGGTGTCTGGGGCAGTGGCAGAACTACCAGGCCCTGGCTTTCCACCATTGTTGGGGGAGCCCTAAGGGGCAGGAAAGGAGCCCACCAGAGTGCTAGCTGCATAATGATCATCTTCGTCTGGAGCTGAGCAACCTAATCCCTGGGCGGGAAGTGACTCTCTAATCTGAGCTGGTGGGCAACCGTTCATTTCCCTGGGTCGGTATTAAGCAGGGAGTGGAGGAGAGCTGAACCTGAGCCGGAGCTTGGCACTGGAGGGCGGCACCTTTACTGGAGCAGAAGTGACGAGGCAATGGAATGGTCTGAGGATGTTGGTGATGAAGGAGGTGCGGAGCTCTCCGACTGCTGCTTCTCCCTCCACCAGGAGCCGGTTGGAGCTGTGGTGAGCACTGTGGTCCAGGAGAGGAGCATCCTGGGAGAAGGAATAAGCAGGATCATGGTGAAGGAGGGCAGAGTGCAGGCCACTCTCTTCATGCTGCCCAGTGAGTGTCCCCAGAACAGGGAATCAGGGTCCCTGGGTGTGACATGGAGTATCCCTGGTGTGAAAGAATTGCGGTCACCAGGTATGCCATGGGGAATCTGAGTCACCAGGTGTGACATGGGGGAGAGGGGTCACAAGTGTAACAGGGGTTTGGGGTCACCAGGTGTGCCATGAGGAATTGGGATCCATGGGTGTGCCATGGGGGATTGAGGTCCCCAGGTGTGACATGGAGGAACATCAGGGTCCCCAGGTGTGACATGGAGGAACATCAGGGTCCCCAGGTGTGACATGGAGGAACATCAGAGTCTCCAGGTATGACATCTGGGTCTCCGGGACCCCTGATGTGACATAGAGGAACATTGGGATCACTGGGTATGACAGCATTACATGGAGGAACCATCAGATCAGGGTCACTGGATATGACATAGAGCAGTTTTTAACTCCTTCCCTTTTTATTTATTTATTTTTTGGGGGGGCGCAAGTAGCTGATCTTGCCTAGGGCGTAAAAAAGTCTAGCACCAGCCCTGAGTGTGGTGTGCATTTGTATTCACCCCCCTTTACTCTGATACCCCTAACTAAAATCTAGTGGAACCAATTGCCATCAGAAGTTACCTAATTAGCAAATAGAGTTCACCTGTGTGTAAATTAAGTCTCAGTATAAATACAGCTGTTCTGTGAAGCCCTCTGAGGTTTGTCAGAGAACCTTAGTGAACAAACAGTATCATTAAGGCCAAGGAACACACCAAACAGGTCAGGGATAAAGTTATGGAGAAGTTTAAAGCAGGGTTAAGTTATAAAAAAATATCCCAAGCTCTCAACATCTCACAGAGCACTGTTCAATCCATCATCTGAAAATGGAAAGAGTATGGAATAACTGCAAACCTACCAAGACATGGCCGTCCACCTAAACTGACAGGCTGGGCAAGGAGAGCAATAATCAAAGAAGCAGTCAAGATGCCCATGGTAACTCTGGAAGAACTCTGCAGAGATCCACAGCTCAGGTGGGAGAATCTGTCCACAGGACAACTATTAGTCGTGCACCCCAAAAATCTGCCCTTTATGGAAGAGTGGCAAGAAGAAAGCCATTGCTGAAATAAAGCCATAAGAAGACCCGTTTGCAGTTTGCGAGAAGCCATGTGGGGGACACAGCAAACATCTGGAAGAAAGTGCTCTGGTCAGATGAGGCCAAAATTGAACTTTTTGGCATAAAAGCAAAACACTGTGTCTAGCAAACTAACACTGCATATCACCATGAACACACCATCCTCACCAGGTAACAAAATGGTGGCAGCATCATTTGGTGGGGATGCTTTTCTTCAGCAGTGACAGGAAAGCTGGTCAGAGTTGTTGGGAAAATGGATGGAGCCAAATACAGGGCAATCTTAGAAGAAAACCTGTTAGAGTCTGGAAAGAATGGAGACTGGGACAGCACGCTTTAAGCAGTTGTTCAGGAGTCAGACATGTTTACAAGATTCCAACTGCCAGTTTGGGGATACTTTTATTGTCAGAACTTATAATTTATTATGAATCCTTAACATTATGCTTAATTTCTAAAGCCTTTTCGTGACTTCTCTCATAGATTTCAACACAACGCCTACATATGGAAATGTCTTTAATTCTAAAAATCAGTGTGCTGAAGCAGGTAAGAACCAGCTATGTAAATATTGATTCTGTGTGAAAAATATATACAGGTACTGTATGAAATGTAAACATTTTCAAAACACCACTGTAGGATATGTAAAAAAAACTATTAACAAAATAGGATTTTTGTACTGACTGTAAAATCTATTTTTTGTTGGAAAACAGAAAGTCTTTAACCTTTGGGTTATACTGTCCCACCTACATGAAAACTGTACACTGGAAAACTGTAAGCTCGCCTATGATAACCCACCATACTACCAGATTGCCCCAGTCTTGTAGTAAAGCAGTACCAAGAGCATTGGATTATGTTCTGCATGCGCCACCTGGGATGGTGGAACAACAAGCCAGTGCACCCTTACAGGGCTTATCCAGGATCCCAAATTAAGAATTAGTCTTTCCAAAGGAAGCAGTGGCTGGGAAAAAATCTCAACAGTCCAAACCAAATTCAGACAAGGGAGGTAAAATTCCTTTTGGCCAACTGGAACCAGACAAAGTGATAAAAGAATAATGTCCTGGTCAAAAGGCAGAAAGGAAGTCCTGTTTCCCAACACAAACATGTCCCTATGCTGAACCAAAAAAGAGTCCTTGCAAAATAAAATCTCCAGACCAGACACTCATAGAGGTGACAACTACAAGTAAAAACACCTTGTGGGTAAGTGCAGAAAGAACCAAATTTTGATCCCATAAAGTTACAGGATAATGAATGGGGGGGGGGGGGGGGCTAAACAAGTGTGTTGGAGAGTGAGAGGCCAAAAGTCTTTAAAATAAAATAAAAATATAAATAAAAAATGAGAAAAACCTTACTCTTTATAGTGCTGAGAGCCAGATGCTGGTCCAGACCTATCTATTGAGAGAAGAGAATTATTTTCACTGAAAAACTCCTGGGGTAAAAGCCACAAGGCTCACACCAAGTAAGCCTTCTGATGGCAGACCTTGGAAAAGTGGACTTACTAGCTTATACCTTCATAAGAATCACAGGCTCAAAAATGGCTCTGTTCCCCAGAAGCTAGGCTTCAACAGACATGCCATTAAAGCAAGTGATCGGCAAACTGCATGACAAATTGGTATGTGGGACAGAAGATCATGATGATCCTGTAGTGCCAATGAAGTGCCTGCAAGGAGTCTTACAAGGTAAATGCCTCACATCTGTCTGGGCCAGTGTGGAACAGTGAGGATGACCGGAAGCCCCTGGAACTGTTCTACCACAGGAAGTCGGCAATAATTGATCGAGTAGATCCAAAACAGCTTAATAGATCTGCTGATGATCTCAGACTGCAGATATTGGCACTGTTAGAAGGTGAGCTTCAAACAACCCCAGAACAGTTAGTAGAATGTAAGCTGGGGACACCTAACACAGCAGGACCATCCCACATCTTGTGTCTAGAATCAATAGTGACTGTGTGGTGGTATAGCAGCATATAGACTCAGGGTAGGGCCTCAAGTACTCACAAATCCCAGACAGCTGGTAGCAGGTGTAAATAAAAAACTATCAGCGCAAACCTGATTCGTGATGTAAAAACACAAAAAACAAAATAAATCACTGTGCGTGAGATATGTACTAAATAGTGCATAAATATGAATCATCAATGTGCATAAAGAAATAAACGGCAGCATACGCCAATCGTGTTCACACCTCACAATAAACTCATATAAATACAAAAACGTGATGCGCCAGAAGTGCACCAAATACTCTTATGGTGATGATATACTATAATAATAATACTAATAAAATAAATGAAGTCCACATAAACAATCCACTGTGATCGTGCTCAAATCCAATGAAATGTGTATAAGTGTCCAAATCAAGAATTCAATCTCGTGGGAAATAAACACCAGTATGTGAAATCCCTCCACCTGATAGATTGGCCTCTCACCTCAATGTGGGACCCAAACGGGCCAGCATAAGCATGTATGAGGGTATTGGACTCCTAGGATGACTCTCCAGCCTCTCACCTCCGGAGGTCACGGGACATGTGATTGAAAAATATAAAGGCAAAATCTAGTGCTCTCCGCTTGTAAAATTGTTAGGCTTTATTAAAGTGAATTGAAATCGACTCACATGTTAAGGGCACTCAGCTGGAGGGATTTCACATACTGGTGTTTATTTACCACGAGATTGAATTCTTGATTTGGATACTTGGACACTTATACACATTTCATTGGATTTGAGCACGATCACAGTGGATTGTTTATGTGGACTTCATTTATTTTATTAGTATTATTATTATAGTATATCATCACCATAAGAGTATTTGGTGCACTTCTGGGGCATCACGTTTTTGTATTTATATTTAGCTGGTAGCAGGTGAAGGTCAGATGGCCAGGGGTGAGCAAAGTCACTGCAGGCAGGCAGGCAGCAGGAAAGATCCACATTGCTCTTTTCAAGCAGAACAATGTTACCTTGATGTATGGTGGGAAAGAGAACATACAGTGCACGCTCATCACTTGAACCAGTGGATTACATCAGCATTCAGTCCCACTCCTTCTGTGGCAAAAAAAAGCTGCAATAAGAGAAAAAGATGTCCATAGACTTATGTATTTGCAGTAGCTCCAGGTGCTTAGCCTGACTGGCCTAGTCCATATGTGAGTCTTCAGAGACAGGGAAAGCGCTGAGGCAATGTCAAAGGCTCTGTGAAGCGCTCTGCAACCAATCTTTACCATAACAAAGTACACAGGAAAATGCAATTAAAGAGACAAATCTCCAACAGCAATGTAGATAAGAGCCTAGGTTGAAGAAAAAGAACAAACAAGAAAAGAGGTGCTAACAAAGAAGTTAGTCCTGACACCGCAGAGCTGCAGAAAAAGATGTCCACCCTCGTAGGACACTAGAAAAAAAAAAAAGCATAACACAAAACTCAAAGGCTCCCTCAACACTGATACAAATTCAGTATGTGTATGTTTACTGATCTACATGCCAAAGGCTTTGCCTCTGTATTTAACCAACCCGGTGACTGCTCTACTAGTCCTTGAGTTACCTTTAATGCTGCCTGGATCACCTACCTGCTGTCTGGACAAAGGCTTTCAAATTGGTTTACTGTTTTCAGCCTGGAGCTGGAAAGGGTGACATGATGCATTGCTGAACCAGAAAATAGGGGTTTTAACCTGCCAGGCTTTGCAGTGTGCTAATCACAAAACTGGCCTTTAAAGAACTGCAAATCCTTTGGCAGGTAAAACATATACTGTTTCTATTTAAACTGCATACTTCCATTTGGGGCTTAAAAATCTTTATAGAGTTGGTAATAAAGTTTACTAACTAAAAAACCAACTGAAGGCAAATGTAATGTGGCTCTCTTTTATTAATCTTTCTAAATCCAATTACATTTGTTCCCTTAAGAATATGAAACAGTTACAGATTACCAGAATATCTGGACAGGACCTGTGGACATAAAAAGTAAACAAACAGGTATGTCGTTATTTTCAATCTACACTATAGCCCTTAGAGGAAATACCTTATTAATACACTGCAAGAAACTGTAGTTGGGGAAAGAGGTATGCTAGGGCATTTGGATGTTGCAGCCTTGCATGATAATATATCACATGATCTGGGAGTGCAAACACTTTCTGAGTTTGAGACAAAGTCATATTCCTGCACACACAATGTTTGTGTTGGACTTATTTCAGTTTACAATGAAGCATAATTCTTTCCCTTCAAAGGTGACATCTATAGACAGGTAGAATGGACTGCAATGGGCAAGTTTTGTGCATCAACTTACACAAACCTCTCTCTAGTGTATAGTGAGAGAAAACCCTATAGATGTATTCCATAAGATCTGGAAAAATATATTCCACATTTCATTGTAGTCCCGCTCCATCGATGATGTTGTCATATTATGGGATGGAAAGGGAGCTGGATTTATGGAGTTGGTGACAAAACTGAACTCCATTTGCATGTATTTTACGAGTGTGTACTCCTCCTTTTGCCTATGATGAGCTCACAAACAAACAGTTGGCGATCTCCGTCTTCGGAGGACGCTGCAGCTTTCTATAAAGCCTAAACTCTATTTGACCATTTAGGTCAAATAAAGGAGTCTTTCAAAAATGTAAAATGTGTAGTATGAATAAGCCATTAAGGTTGGCCAACAATTGGCTCTTAAGTCTACAAATTAGTGGGCCTGGGCCAAAACATTTTACAACCGCTGTTCACAATTTTCAAAAACGTGTTTGTCACAAATATACAGTCAGTAATTGGAGCTACATTCATGCTAAGCTGATATGACAAAACTGTGTTTCTATACAGTTTAAAAATGTTCCATGAAAGTATAGGACTTGGTATTTCTATAATTGCATGACTCGTTATTTGGTTGGGCTGAGTTAAACAGTCTTTTTTTGTATTTATAGGTTGTAGCGGGAAAAGATGATCTTCGGAGAAGAATGTCAGATTTTCTGGAAAAAAAAAAAAAGAATTGTTTTGAGTATATTTTTATACTCTCGTATATATGTATAACTACAGATAGTGTATTGTTTGATGTTAAAAAAAAATAAAAACATACTGTACATACAAAAATGGCTTAATAATAAAATTCAAGCCTAGTGCAGCAGGTGGAGAATAAGGAAAAAAAAAGCATTTGCTCACAGCTTATATACTCTTGTCACATATGCACAATTTGTTATAATAGAATTCTTATGGATTCTACTCTAAAGGTATGGGCCATGACTAAAGCAGGCCATAAATGCATTTTTTTTTTTCGTTCAACCACGCAGTGTTGATGGGCGAATCCCTCCTGCAAAACTATTGTATTCTGACAGCAGGGAGAGTTCCCTGCCATCAGAATACAATGAACAGTGTTGCAGGCTACAGCAGGCGGTATTAAGCATATAAAGACAGGTTGGTTGAGCGATCAACTTCTGTACATCCAGCCTGACCATAGATGTATTGAAATTCAGCCAGTCCCTGCTGAACCAGCCAAATTTGAATCCAGCTATGGCTAGCTTTAAAATGTATTTTCCCTTTTATAATGTTTTTTGTAAGCTGTTGAAATATATTTAAAGAAAAATATTTTCTTTAGCAAAGCAGGGAAAGCTGGAAACCTATGTCAGGCTTTTACTGTATATCATGGGGAAAAGCTTAGAATGAAGACCAAAAAGGGTTCTACAAAAATACTAGTTTTATTAGACAAAGTATTTTTTTACCCTATTACCTGTGGAAAATATGTGTTCTGTGATCTAAGGGACATATATAAATGTTCACATTTACTATATTGGAACAATGATGGATCTGGGGTGTTACATCCATTTGCCACTAGATTGTATAATAGTCTTTGGAGGACCTCTTTGACCACCATCAATACTTGACATAAATGTTAAATCTGGTGGTAAAAATCAACAAACTGGTGGCCACTTACACCACTAACTGATCATTAATGTTCCTGTGGAGGAAAAAGTACCTATCCAGTGCACTACAAGTATACGTATAAAATGCACCTTAGAAAGTTACCCACCAATCAGCTAACAGGTGGTAACAACTGGTTGAAGCTCAAAATCTTGCTTTCCTACTGGGTTTTGTCAGCTTTTCCCAGGGGCATTGAAGGCTGGGACTTCCACAGCACACAAAAGTACTTGCATGCTTGTTCCTCCACAGGAGCCTAGATGGTCAGTTAGTGACGTAAGCAGCAACAGTTGTTTTTAGCAACAGTTAACAGTTAAGACTGTGGAAAAATCTTAGTTTATGTGGGGGGGGGGGAAGGTATAGCATTTATATTTCTGATTTAATATGTGTGCTAGGCTTATTACAACATGGATTTAAAAAAGGTGCAGTAGTCATGTAAGTGTTTTTGTCTGCTTTTCAAGATCAATTTGGGAGTTCTACAAAGTGTAAGTTGAAATTGATAGTATTAATAGAAACAGGAGTTACATTTTCAAAACCATTTTTATTATCCTTGGTGAGAGCTTTGCAGATAAGACAAATTCTATTAACTGGGTTACGACCTGGCGCCTGGGCTGCACTGCATTAGATGTCTTGTGACCGTGCGCCCCCCCGTGGGATAAGATGCCGCACCGGCCAGTAATTGAGGCCGCGGCTTTGCGGGCTTCTTGAATGAGACGCTTCTATCGGGGAACTGGTGCCTTCTTGTGGTGGCTGGGGTTGAGACAAGCATATGTTATTTGTCTACATTAGTTGGACAGCAGAAGGAAAATGCCAAGTAAAGCAGGAGGGTTGCAGATCCATCCTGTTCACGTGTCAGGAAAGAACAACTTGGCACAATATAAAAAAGGATGTGACCCAGGGTGGGAACTGTTAACATGAAACTAAACCCACCAATTTAACTCTCCCAAAACAGTTACAACCAAGGCATGCCTCACAGTTGCCAGTGTGTTTATGATGGCTCTCACCCAAACTTTCCCAGAATGGCTGGTGTTAGAGCCGAACACAAGGCAGCACCATGGCAAATGTAGATCTAAATAGGAGGTGAAGATGTCACAACCTTAGGGTTGCACTGCATGAGGTGTCTTGTCCCCGTAAAGCCCCCGCGCGTGGGTGCACAGACTAAGATGCTGTGCCGGTCGGTAAATGAGATGCTTCTATCGGGGAACTGGCGTCCTCTAGTTGTGGCCGGGGGTGATTCCCGCTGAACAAGCAGATTCCGCTTAGGGGAGGTGCCCATATGAAAGGGGCCTAAGGTAGCATGAGTTACTGGATCACCTATTGCCCCCACCTTGCTGCACAGTCCTTCCCTAGTGAGCCACTGCCCATCACACCATTAGGCCAAGTACACATCGGCCCAATGCCAGGCAACATCAGCCGGTTCAAAAAAACTGGCCGCCATTCAGCCCGTGTATGGCAGCCGGTCTGACAGAAGCCGGCCATTTGGCATGCGCGACAAAAAAACGGTCTCCTAACTTTTTTAGCTGACTCCTAGATTCCAAGTAAATTTATCAAGCCCTGGCTTAATGGCATACCGATTGTATGATGTGGATTAACATCCCTCAGTATGATGCCCCACGTTGAAGGAATATTAATCTATAGTATGTTCCCCATTCAAAAGCTTGCAACATGCACAGATGCCCTCTGTCTAACAGCTCTTGTCTCTACTAGGGATTGAGATCAATCAACATGATTCCCAATTATGTGATGCGCCAGCACACACTGAAACTGCTAAACTTAGTCTGGGCATCTACCTATCATAGACCCAGATCATGAAATGGGTAATGGGAATGGTGCAAATAGTTCTTCTATCACAAAATCCAGAGATATAGACAGCTGAAGTTTCATACAAATCTCTTCCATGCCCCTGTAACAGTGAAGCTTGTCTTTGGCTCTTCCTGAGCATCATATTGGTCAATAAATTGCCCATTACATCCATGGTAACCACTGTCCAATACAGGGGGAGAAAAAATTTGCCCTGGCGCAGAGCTGGAGAGCGAAGCCACCAGATCAGAGATTTCCAAAAAAACAACAATATCTCTCCTGCGCTCGAGTGGTATGCGGGAAGGTGAATCTTCTAGGCGGTATTATGACACAAATTAAGTGGTCTTGCTGCCCCCCTCAGGACCAAAAAGGCACTACAAGAAAACAACAAGAGAAGGGCGCACCGACCTTGTGCATTACCACTTAAAAGTTTATTAAAAGCAAAGAAGGGTAGCGTACAATATACTCACAAGCGTAGCATATGAACAAGCATATAGGAAATGGGCACCGCTCGCTTACTGGACACTTCTCTACTGCTGGATAGCGTGATGGCGTCCTCAAAACCTGATGTGGCTTACGCGTTTCAAGGGAGGACCCTCTTCCTCAGAGCCAAAATCGCCACTCATATACACTGTTCATATGCTACGTTTGTGAGTATATTGTACGCTACCCTTCTTTGCTTTTAAGAAACTTTTAAGTGGTAATGCACAAGGTCGGTGCGCCCTTCTCTTGTTGTTTTCTTGTAGCACCAGATCAAAGACCCTTTTGTTTTTCGGCTCAGCCGGATTTGATATTCCAGAGACTTCGGACACCTGTCCCATTTGGCCAAAATCTCCCTTTGCAGGGACCTCGTATGGAACTGTGCAAACGGGACCACCTCAAAAGGTAGAGACCATCAGGCCCAGCACCCTCATGCAAGTCCGGAGGGACGATCAGGTTCTGGACAGCAAGAGATGAATCGCAGCATGCAATTTCTGGAGTTTGTCCATAGGAAGGAACATTCTGGCTAGAGCCGAGTTCTAAGTCAGACCCAAATAGTCCAGCTTTGTGGAAAATTTCCTCTCCCACGGTAAAGCAGAGGAAGCATTAATGACAGACACATATTGGAATGTTTAAGTAAACATCCTTGATGTCGATAGAGGCAAGGAAATCCCTCTGATGCAGGGACGCCACCACTGTGCAAATAGACTGCACTCTGAACTTCTGTACCCGCACAAAGCAATTCAGGGCCTTGAGATCCAGAAATGGATGCACCTTGCCTTCTTTCTTCGAGACCATGACCAGGTTTGAATAAAACCCCTGAAAATGTTTTGAAGTTGGAAACGGAACAATCACCCCTTGAAGCAAGGTCTTGCACCATCCCAAAGAGGGCTTGCAATTGGTCCAGGGACAGGTAGACATTGGAAGGAAAGAACTTTTCCAGAGGGTAAGAACGAAACTCAATCTTGTAGCTGGACCACATCACTTTGTGGACCCACTTGTCTTGCACCAAGGAGTTCCATGGGCCCGGAAACCAGCAAAGACGTCCCCCCACCCAAGGCACAGGTGAGGGCGCACCTTCATGCAGAAGGAACCTTGTCCGCAGATCTGGAGATACCCGCTTTGGACTGGCCAGACCAAGGTCGCTTGGATCCTCCTGAAGAGGCCTTGAAAGCCTTTGAGGGACGAAAAAAACTTCTTGTGAGCCGAGAAGGATGGGCCACGTCTGCGACGAGGTTCCTTACCCTTACTAGCCTGAGGACGAAAGGTGCTCTTCCCCTCTGTGAGAGACTCTTAATGATGTCATCCAGGCTAGCCCCAAACAGGCGATCTTGAAAAGGAAGATCAGTTAAGGCTTTGTTAGAGGTCTGGTCCGCAGACCCACATTTGAGCCACAAAACACGCCTAAGGACCACTGCCAAAACAGACAGTCTAGAAAGCAAGGGACCTGCATCCAAAGAGGCATCACAGATAAACTGCAGCCTTTGGACCAACTGGTCCGCTAGCTCAGCAAATGCAGGAGGGAGCTGCTGACCCTCCAGGGCACAGCCAAAAAGCTTAGCAAACTCGGTCAGAGTTTGTGACACCAGGGCAATGGTGAAGACCAGCCTGAGTGCCGAGCCCGCCACACTGAACATATTGCGGGCCACAGCCTCTGCTTTTCTGTCAGCCAGATCCTTAGAAGCCGGGATTCTTCTACCAGAATCATGGTTGCCTTATTCAACCTGGAAACCGGAGGATCCATCCACTGGTGGAAGAGTCCACTTTTTAAGGAGGGACTCCTCAAAGGGGTACTTCATTTCGAATTGCTTAGGGACCACAAAGGGACGTTTTGGACATTCCCACTCTTTTGCAACAAATCTGTTGCACAAGCCGCTCTAGGAGGTTTGTAAGTGCCAAAGGGAACCGGTGCCTCCACCACAGCTTCAGCTGTGTCCTCTATTTTCAGGTTATCATGCACAGACACAATCAATGCATCCACCAACGCCTTTTCAAGCACAGCTACAGGAGTGGAGGAATCATCCTCACTATCCGAGAACTCAGGGCGCGTGGCCGCAGACCCCTCTGGCCCCGTCCGCAGCAGCCAGCTCAGATTCAGGAGACAAGTAAAGCAGGGGAAGGCGTGGGATGCTTTTTACTACCCCACCGCCCAAAAGGCACCTCCACCCGGGACACAAAGGATAAGGAGGAGCTCCCACAGCTAAAATCGCCACCCAGAAGTCTCCACAGTAATGGCCACTATTGATTTCAATGCTGGACAAATGCAAAATGGCAGCCACGGCTACACAAACATGGCAGCCAGCATATACAGAATATAGGCTACAACATAATGTCGGCCCCGCGCAACTCCACGAGGCTCCCAGGGACCCAGGAGGGATCCCTGGGGCCTAGGCAAGGCAGAGAGCATGAAGGGGGGGCATGACAGAAGCCCCCACCAGGTACAGACCCCCCCATCACCAGTACAGCACCCTGTCCCAGCCCCAGGAGGTAGGCCAAAACACCATACAACCCCAAGTATAGGTGGAGGGGGGGTAGATGACCCACAGGACCACCAGACACAAGGGAGGGGTGCCTAATGGGAAGGACGGAAACCCAGGGTCTGACTGTCCCAGGGAGGGGCCCGCATCCATACCAAAAACCCTCAGGGGGGAGGGAGGACAGTTACTCACCATACCAGGAACCAGGCGGGCAGCGCTCCAAACAGAACCCCTCGCCATCGAAATAGGGGGCTGTCGGCCAGGAGGAACGCTGCGACGCGGGCCAAAACCCGGTCGTATGCAACCTTGCGAGACATTTAACTCGCAGGCCCCCGTTCGGTGGGGCTATGTCAGGGCCGACCTAGCACAGAGCTGTGGTCTGCGCTCGCTGGCCAGACTAGGGTGACCACTGGATCTAGATTAGGATTGTAGATCTCACAGGAAAAAAATCTAACTAAAAAGAAAAACATTGCCAGGACCAGAGATCCCAGCAAGGAACTAGGTCCTTACTCCTGACTAGGCAGAAAAAAACGACCTATATAAAAGTACCTATAGCAGAGAGGGGGAGTAAACCTCCTGGGACTGCCCATAGGCGTAGTTAAGTTCTTTTTTTGCCTAGTGTCCTACTCTTGTAGGGGGCAGTATAACCCAATGGTCAAGATGATCAGGAGCTGTGTCGGTCAATGAACGAAAGAAAAACTTTATTTTATTAAACTAATTTGTGAAGATTTTACACTATAGACCGGTGCTTCTTCTTTTACATGATATAATTTATAGGAGGAGAGATCCGGTAATAAACTTTTGGAGTCCATGCCATTGAGAATCTGACAGCTGCCCAAAAGAGCCCTATGATCAGTCTCATGCATGCTCGATATGACCGCTCTTAACCAGAGAGTTATAGTCTTTTGGTACGTGGCTTTGGAGCCCTATTTTGCACACAAGGTGGATATATACAGCGTTCCCTTTAATTTTGGGAGGCACGTTCTTTTTTCTATCGACTTTACTGGATATTTTTACTCTGCAATTGGGAGCACTCTGCACTGTTCACAAGTTGGGATGATTCACTATTCATTTTTCTGTGTAGCACATGGACTTATGTTTGCACAATATTTGAATATTCATAATTTTTGGTTTTTAAATCACTATTATAAATTTTATAGGTTTGCATAATATGGCTAACATAGCGCCGTCTATGTTCCCATGTTTGGGATTAATTTTTTTGTCATATGTTTTTTTACTTGCACATTATTTGTCTGTTATGCATTTTATGCCAATTCTATGTTTGCACATTATTAGTAACATAGCGCTGTCTATTATATATATCTATATATTTATGGTGTCTATTATACCTGGACATTAGGACAGCTGCTGGTTCCTTTTTAATTTTTAGTTTATAACATTCTCTGTGGGGAGCACGGTTTTGTTTTCCTTTTTTTTGTTTTTGACAGAATGTATCCTGCTACTTCTCCTGTATATAGATAGGTGTAGGACATCTTGTTTAATAATGCTCTATACATCAGAGAAATAATATCCCAGGTTTCAGAGACAAGCAGCCATGCTCCCATTTGCTTCCTTTAATGGAGAGTGTGGATGTCTCCATTACAGGAAGCAAATGGGAGCACGGCTGCTTGTCTCTGAAACCTAGGATATTATGGTTTGTTCCAGAAAGGACACTTACCTTTGAACAAGGACTTTAAAAGGACTACAAACACATACCCAAGGAACTGAAACTTGAAGCAGAGCAAACAGCACTGCTGATCACCCATCACTGTGGATATCCCGGATCCCTAAGTGGATGTGTTTAACATTGGGCTTGTTTGCTTAGTCACGAGAGTGGCTGGGCCAGTCAAGTTGGTGAGTGTGCATTCTCTCTCCCCCTTTTGAGCACGGTGGTGGCGTTTATGGTGATCCGATACTCCATCTGCACATGTAGCAATCATTCCAGGAGTGTGTAGCAACTGTGGACTTTTGTAACAACTTCTGCTGTCTTGGTGGAATTTTATGGACTTTATTTAGATTGCACTGATTGACAAGTTTTGTCTGTTTTATGAGCGATCATCATTACATATATATTGATGGCGAGAGGTTACCACATCCTTGCGCTACTGGAAGTATTATGCAGTTTATACTGTTGACATTTTATTCCAATTTTTACATGTTATTTATTTAAGTAGCAGCATATTATATCTATATTTATATTTTACTATTCTCATATAGCGCTTGGGGTTGCTTGCTTGGTGTGCCGCGTTTTTTTTAAGCATCATTCTTTATGTCACAGTATATGTTGGCATTCATGGTTCCCTCAATGAACTGTAGCTACCCAGTTCCGGCACCACTAATGCAGCCCCAGACCATGACACTCCCACCACCATGCTTGACTGTAGGCAAGACCCAACTTGTCTTTGTAATCCTTTTCCTGGTTGCTGCCACACACGCTTGACAACATCTGAACCAAATAAGTTTATCTTGGTCTCATCAGACCACAGGACATGGTTCCAGTAACCCATGTCCTTAGTCTGCTTGTGTTCAGCAAACTGTTTGCCGGCTTTCTCGTGCATCATTTTAGAAGATGCTTCCTTCTGGGATGACAGCCATGGAGACCAATTTGATGCAGTGTGCAGCGTATGGTCTGAGCACTGACAGGTTGACCCCAACCCCTTCAACCTCTGCAGCAATGCTGGCAGCACTCATATGTCTATTTCCCAAAGACAACCTCTAGATAGGACGCTGAGCATCTGCACTCAACTTCTTTGGTCGACCATGACAGGGTCTATTCCGAGTGGAACCTGTCCTCTTACACTGCTGTATGGTCTTGGCCACCATGCTGCAGCTCGGTTTCATGGTCTTGGCATTCTTCCTATAGCCTAGGCCATCTTTATGTAGAACAACAATTCTTTTTTTCAGATCCTCAGAGAGTTGTTTGCCATGAGGTGCCATGTTGAACTTCCAGTGACCAGTATTAGAGAGAGTGAGAGCGATAACACCAAATTTAACACACCTGCTCCTCATTCACACTTGAGACACAAACGAGGCACATGACACCGGGGATGGAAAATGGCTAATTGGGCCCGATTTGGACATTTTCACTTAGGGGTGTACTCACTTTTGGTGCCAGCAGTTTAGACATTAATGGCTGTGTGTTGGGTTATTTTGAGGGGACAGCAAATTTACACTGTTAAACAAGCTGTACACTCACTACTTTACATTGTGGCAGAGTCATTCTTTCAGTGCTGTCACATGAAAAGATATAATAAAATATTTACAAAAATGTGAGGGGTGTACTCACTTATGTGAGATAGTGTGTGTGTGTGTGTGTGTGTGTGTGTGTGTGTGTGTGTGTGTGTGTGTGTGTGTGTGTGTATATATATATATATATATATATATATATATATATATATATATATATATATATATATATATATATATATATAGCCTCTGGGCTGTAAGTAGCTAAAATAGTCTCTATCACCTACACAGAGACTTAAGCAGACATTTATATTGAACAGGACCTGTCATACCTTTGCCAAGTTATTCCAAAGGCACCCCTAATTGTCCTAGATGTGACTGAAGACCAGCAGATCTAATACATATGATATAGAGGTGTCCTTTGCATCCCTATAAGGTTCACCTGCACAGGTACTAAGGCCCCAGTTTGGATGGTTGAGAGACAATGAACGTCTTTTATCCTTGAAAGTTATTGCTGCGACAGAAATGAGTGGTTAGCGCTTCTGTCTTGCTGCCCTAGGATCCTCCATTTGAATCCCAACCAAAACATAGAATGTGTTGGCAGATAAGAACCATTTGGCCCATCTAGTCTGCCCAATATACCTGAATCCTATGAATAGTCCCTGGCCCTATCTTATATGAAGGATAGCCTTATGCCTATCCCATGCATGCTTAAACTCCTTCACAGTATTTGCAGCTACCACTTCTGCAGGAAGGTTATTACATGCATCCACTACTCTCTCAGTAAAGTAATACTTCCTCATATTACTTTTAAACCTTTGCCCCTCTAATTTAAAACTGTGTCCTCTTGTGGTAGTTTTTCTTCTTTTAAATATGCTCTCCTCCTTTACCGAGTTGATTCCCTTTATGTATTTAAAAGTTTCTATCATATCCCCTCTGTCTCTTCTTTCTTCCAAGCTATACATGTTAAGGTCCTTTAACCTTTCCTGGTAAGTTTTTTCCTGCAATCCATGTACTAGTTTAGTAGCTCTTCTCTGAACTCTCTCTAGAGTATCTATATCCTTCTGGAGATATGGCCTCCAGTACTGCGCACAATACTCCAAGTGAGGTCTCACCAGTGTTCTGTACAGCGGCATAAGCACTTCTCTCTTTCTACTGCTTATACCTCTCCCTATACATCCAAGCATTCTGCTGGCATTTCGTGCTGCTCTATTACATTGTCTTCCCACCTTTAAGTCTTCTGAAATAATTACTCCTAAATCCCTTTCCTCAGATACTGAGGTCAGGACTGTGTCAAATATTCTATATTCTGCCCTTGGGTTTTTACGTCCCAGGTGCATTATCTTGCACTTATCCACATTAAATTTCAGTTGCCAGAGTTCTGACCATTCTTCTAGTTTTCCTAAATCCTTTTCCATTTGGCGTTTCCCTCCAGGAACATCAACCCTGTTACATATCTTTGTGTCATTAGCAAAAAGACAAACCTTACCATCGAGGCCTTTTGCAATATCACTTCTGAAGATATTAAACAAAATTGGTCCCAGTACAGATCCCTGAGGTACCCCACTGGTAACATGACCTTGTTCTGAATGTTCTCCATTGACTACAACCCTCTGTTGTCTGTCACTCAGCCACTGCCTAATCCACTCAACAATATGGGAGTCCATGCTCAATGACTGCAGTTTATTGATAAGTCTTCTATGTGGGACAGTGTCAAAAGCCTTACTAAAATCTAGATATGCAATGTCTACTGCACCTCCACCGTCTATTATTTTAGTCACCCAGTCAAAAAAATCTATAAGATTTGTTTGACATGATCTCCCTGAAGTAAACCCATGTTGTTTTTCATCTTGAAATCCATGGGATTTAAGATGTTCCACAATCCTATCCTTTAATAGGGTTTCCATTAATTTGCCTACTATTGATGTCAGACTCACTGGTCTATAGTTGCTCGATTCCTCCCTACTACCTTTCTTGTGAATGGGCACGACATTTGCCAATTTCCAATCTTCCGGGACGACTCCTGTTACTAATGATTGGTTAAATAAATCTGTTAATGGTTTTGCCAGCTCACCATTAAGCTCTTTTAATAATTTTGGGTGTATCTCATCAGGACCCTGTGACTTATTTGTCTTCACTTTAGACAGCAATCTTAGAACGTCTTCCTCTGTAAAGACACATGCATCAAACGATTCATTAGTCATCCTTTCAAGTGGAGGTCCTTCTCCTTTTTCTTCTGTAAAAACTGAACAGAAGTATTCATTAAGGCAGCCGGCTAGCCCTTTATTCTCTTCTACATACCTTCCGTCCTTTGTTTTTAATTTAGTTATTCCTTGTTTTAATTTCCTTTTTTCATTTATATATCTGAAGAATGTCTTATCCCCCTTTTTCATAGACTGAGCTAGTTTTTCTTCTGCCTGCGCTTTAGAAGTTCTTATAACTTGCTTGGCCTCTTTCTGCCTAATCTTGTAGATTTCCTTATCTTCATTGCTCTGGGTTTTTTATAATTACAAAATGCTAGCTTTTTATTTTTCATGATTTGGGCCACTTCTGCTGAGTACCACAGTGGTCTCTTCCTTTTTTTTTTTTTCAAATATAGTTTTATTAAATCATTTCATACAAAAACCAACAAGACATAACAATTCAACAAGTTCCCAAAACATAAACACAATGGCAACAGTACATCCTCATAGGTAACTCTCAACTATATCTCAAGATGGTATTTCAGACCTTCATATATTAGCCCGTCTGGCACCTGATCCCAATGCTGTTGCCCAGTTTATTATACCCTCCCACCCCCCACAGAGAAAAGAGGAAAAAAAAAAAAAAAAAAAAAAAAACAAAAAAAAAACCAAACAAGCATCTCCTCCTCCCAATCCCCCCCTCCCGTAGATGAACGACGCGCCCCCCCCCCCTATCTCCAGTCCTCTATCAAGCCCTCTTAGCTAGCAAGAAGTCGTCTGCCTACCTCTGATAACATAAACAGGTTCCATTTATCCCAGATACTATTATATTTTTCCTGCTTATGTTGTGAGGACAAGATCAAGTCTTCCATTCTACTAATATTTTCTACCTTCCGTACCCAATCTGAAATTGACGGTGCTCGTGTTTTTTTCCACAGTAAGGGGATACATGCCTTTGCAGCATCTAATAGAAAAGGTATTATTGACCTCTCATACTTTCCACTTGGAATTTCAGAAAGATGGAATAGGAAAAAGGCTGGGTCCTCCTCTATCTTATAATCTGTAAAAGTTTGGGTCAAGTTCCTTACCTCCGACCAAAAGGGCCTTATTACTTCGCATGACCAAAAGATATGTAAAATTGTGCCCTTCTCCTTCCTACACCTCCAGCATTTATCTGTCTCTTGTGGATACCATTTGTGTACTTTGTCCGGTGTGTTGTACCACCTGGTAAGTATCTTAAAATTTGTTTCTTGGGATTTAACGCATCTTGCAGGTCTAAAAGTAAATCTAAGAATCCTTTCTATTTGTTCCTGGGTGAGCTCACGGTTTAGCTCACTTCTCCATTTCTCTACCCATGGCCAATTCATCAACTCTTTTGGTGTGGTTAATAATTTATATGAGGTTGCTAGAGTGCGCGAAACACTCCTTCGTCCTTCACATAATCTCTCAAACTCCGTCAGTGGTCTATCAAATCGCTCTGGATTCGGTATCGATGATAGAAAATGGTGTAGCTGATTCGCCTGCCAAAAGGGTAGGCCAAATGGTCCCCCTTCCTCTTTTAATTTTGCAATCGAGGGCCACTTTTTCTCTATCAAAAAAGCTGATACTTGTACCTGCCCTTTTTCTTTCAATTTTATATACTCTTTCCCCTCCATACCCGGAATGAATTTGGGATTTCCCATTATTGGAACTAAGGGTGAATCCATAGTTGTTAATTTTTGTTGAATACCCTGATAATGGCTTATACGAAGCGTATTACCTATTATTGGGTGGGTTTTCAGATTTCCAGGTAGACTTGGGTAACACCATATTGCCCTCTTTAAATCCACCGTAGTTTGCGCTTGTTCAATTTGCGTCCAAAGTTTTGTACTGGACTGGTGCCACCACTCCAGTACTCTGCTTAGGTGTATACCGTGGTAATACTTGCGTACGTCTGGTACTGCTAAACCCCCGTACTGTTTTGACACCACCAAGGTACTACGGGCTAAACGAGGCTTTTTCCCTGCCCATATATATTTAATAAATAATGTGTGTACACTCTTAAAGAAATTATTTGGTATTTTTACCGGTAATGCTCGCATAAGGTATAAATATTTAGGGAGGATATTCATTTTCAATAAGTTACATCTCCCAAACCAGGATTGCAGCCCTCCTTGCCACTGTCCCAGCATCTTCCTCGTCTCTGCTAACAATGGCGGGAAATTCAGTTCAAAGACCTTAGATAAATTTGTAGGTACATACGTCCCCAGATATCTCACTGCCGAATCCTTCCATTTAAATTTAAAACTAGCTTTTAATGTAGATAATTTCAACTTTGGGATACCCACCCCCATTGCCTCCGATTTCCCATAATTTATTTTGAAATTGGAAAATATTCCATACTGCTCAATTTCCTTCAGTAAATTCGGCAGCGAGATCTCTGGGTTCGTTATCGTAAACAAAAGGTCGTTGGCGTATGCGGCGATTTTATATTGTGTTTGTTT
Source organism: Pelophylax lessonae (assembly GCF_965119305.1). Classification (NCBI taxonomy): domain Eukaryota; kingdom Metazoa; phylum Chordata; class Amphibia; order Anura; family Ranidae; genus Pelophylax; species Pelophylax lessonae. Next base: position 411,086,542 of record NC_138769.1, read on the forward strand.
CAGCTTTATCCCCCCTATGTCCGGGTTTGCTCTAATTCTGCACAGTAGGGGTTCCAGCGATAAAGCGAACAGGAGGGGAGACAACGGGCAGCCCTGCCTTGTACCGTTTTTTATTACAAAGGGGTCTGAAAGAATTCCGTTTGCTTTTACTCTTGCTGTAGGGTTTGAGTAAACTTTCGCTATTTTCTGTAACATTAACTCTCCTACTCCAATGTGTTTTAGGACTGAGAACATATAAGACCATTTCACCCGGTCAAAGGCTTTCTCCGCATCTGTGCTCAATATGACGCAGGGGGTCCCAGACGAGCTGGCCACCTGCATCAGATTGAGCACCCTAGTCGTGTTGTCCCTTGCCTCCCTGTCTGCCATAAACCCCACCTGGTCTAAATGTACTATGTTTGGCATATATTTTGTTAATCTTGTAGCAAGTATCTTAGTATATATTTTTAGATCCACATTTAGGAGAGATATCGGTCTATAGCTCCCACACTGCGATGGGTCTTTCCCTTCTTTTAAGATCAATGAGATATGGGCTGTCAGGGTATCTCTAGCCCAGATCTCATTTGCATCGACCCCATTGTATAGTCTTCCCAGATATGGACCCAGTATGTGAAATAACGAATGGTAATATTGGTTTGATAACCCATCCGGGCCCGGAGCTTTCCCCTGTCTCATTGATCTCAAAGCTTGCTGGATTTCTTCCTGCGTGATGTCTGTCTCCATAGCTAAACATGCCTCCTGAGGTAATACTGGTAGACCAGATTGTGACAGGTAATTTTCTATCTCTTGCTCGATATTCTCATCTTCCGTCAGATTATATAGGGTCGAGAAGAAAGATTCAAATTCCCCTGCTATCTGTCCCGGGAGTGCTTTCCTTTCCCCTCCTGGCGCCACTATATAAGGTATATATGACCTCCCCTTCTGATCCCGCACTGTCTTTGCTAACATTTTCCCACATTTATTTGCCGATTCGTATGAGAATCTTTGTGTTACTTGTAGTGCTGCTTTTGCCTTGTATTGGAGTAGATCTGTTATCTGTTTTCTGACTAGTATTAATTCTGCTAGTAAAGGTGCTGATGGTTTCTGCTTATGATTCTTCTCTAGGTTCTTTAATTTCTCTAGTAGTGCCTTTAGGTTACTATTTCTTTCTCTTTTGATTCTAGCCCCATGCTTTATTAGTACCCCTCTTACTACCGATTTATGTGCTTCCCAGAGAGTACCTATCGTACATTCTGCTTGGTCATTAATCTCAAAATAATTTTGTAGTTCCTTTACTACGTCCATTAAAACCTCCTGGTTTTGTAAAAGGCTTTCGTTTAGTCTCCAGAAACGTTGTTTATGTGAATTAATGGAGGTCAAGCTATAGATCATTGAAATTGGGGCATGGTCTGACCAACTGATGTTATCTATCCCTGTATTCCTAACCGCCTGGAGTTGGGCATGGGGGACCAGGAAGAAGTCAATCCTGGAGTAGCTTTTATGAGGATTTGAGTAGAATGAAAATTCTTTCTCAGAAGGGTGTTGGAGTCGCCAGATGTCTATTAGCTGTTCTCTATGTAAGATTTTTACCACTCTTCTTCCTATTCCCTGTGGGGTTGCTGATAGCCCATTGGAAGTATCCACTACTGGTGTCAGGGTGATATTAAAGTCCCCCCCCCCAAAATTAGTTGGCCTTCTGCAAATTCCCTCAAATCCGATAGTATTCTGGCAATAAACTTATCCTGCTGGGTGTTCGGTACATATAATGTTGCCAATGTAACTTGTATATCTCCTATTTTACCCTTTAGAAACAAAAATCTGCCATTTACATCAATTTTACTTTCTTGATATGTCCATGGTATACTATTAGCGATCAATATCGATACACCCCGAGATTTACTTTGCATATTGGTTGAATGATATACATACGGGAAGGCTCCACTATTGAGGTATGGTAATTTATTTGTCTTAAAGTGCGTTTCTTGAATGAAAGCTATGCTTGTTTTGAGACGTTTTAATTCCATCAATAGAATTCGTCTCTTTTCTGGGATATTTAATCCCTTCACATTAAGGGAGATGAGTTTTACGTCGTCCATCCCCGGGAGGGTGGGAGGGCAGGAGGAGAGCAAGAAAAGCACACCGAGAAAGAAAAGGGAGAGAAAAAAAAAAAAAAAACCCAGATATATTCCTCTTCCCCTAACTAATCCCCCTGAGTCAACGGCGAGGACCAAGGTTCGTCCCCGCTGGTCCCTCAGTGGGAAGAATATCTATTCTTTTTTTTTTACACACGGCATTTTGCTGCCATTTGTGTGTTTACCTAAATGGGGAAGTGAGCGGAAGAGGCCAATGAGTAAATCCCCTCGCCGCCTCTCCCCCCCCGCCCTTAAATTTCATTTTTCGCCCCTTTTATCTGTTATATCCCCGATGTACTCCCAGGATCTTAATTGCTCATACCAGTCCACTTTTCCTCAAGTTTCTCTCCTCCTCTTCCTTTCCTCTCGCCCCGAGAGAGAAAAAAAAAAAAAAAAAAAAAAAAAAAAAAGAAATTCCCATATCCCTCCTAACCACTCCTCTAATGTATTCAAGTACATCCACAATCAAACTCAAATTTACACTGTTAAATTTATACTTTTATACAGCAGTACCCCCTCTCTCCCGTTCCCCCTGAAAGAGAGGTAGGGGCAGGATATTGACTCTTTAGTTTCAATGGTCCCCAAAAAAAAAAAAAAAAAAAAAAAAAAAAAAAAAAAAAAAGGAGGTGAGCAGGCTACTGGCTCTTTAGTTTCCTCGGTCCCCACATAGAGGAGGGAGGGAAGAAAGAAAAAAAAAAAAAAAAAAACCTCTTGCCCATGAGTGTATAAATCAACAACACCATCCTTATTGTAAGTGGCAACGCAAAAAAAAAAAAAAAAAAAAAAACCCCGAAACCCGTGTCGCTATGAAGAGAAGGGGGAAAAGAAAAAAAAAAAAAACCCCTTCATTTACATATCGTGAGAAAAAAAAAACCCGTGTCTTATGCACAATTTATTGTGAGAAAAAAAAAAGGAACCAAAGAGAACCACCCCGTGATTCAGGGGGAAGAAAAAAAAAAAAAAAACAAAGAGATCCCCTTCGTTACGTACTATGGACCCCAAAAAAAACCCCTTTTACTAGTATTACTATTAGTGTTATTATGTGTAGGAAAAAAAAAAAAAAAAAAAATACCCTCTGCTCTATTACCACCCCTTATTCCTTGACTCTCCCCAAAACCTCTCTACTCCCACCCAACATTGTGGGCACTTCCATCAGCTACAGTGCATCATATGTCCACCTCTGGAAAAAAAAAAAAAAAAAAAAAAAAAAAAAAAACGTTTTTTTTTAAAAATTCACAAAAAAAAGCAAAAAGTTTTTCCTTTCTTTGTCCGTGCGTCACTAGGACAGAGGAAGAGAGGGAAAAAAAAAAAAAAAGGAAAGGGGGGGAATCTTCCAGCCCCCCCTCCTCTCCTCGCTTCCACTTCTCATTTATTCTCTTCATTTTCTTCCTATAGACTGGATTTCTGTATATCGATGATCCCCTCCTCTGTTATTCACCCCGAGGGGTCCCATCCAATTAGGGATATCTATGGGTTCCGTGCCCAGAAATGTAAACAGTGCATATTTCTCCTGTATTCTCCGCAGGGTAAAGTAATGTCCACTCCTACAAAATGTTATGGAGAAGGGAAATCCCCACCTATAAGTACAACCTTGCCTCCTGGCTAGGTCTAGTAGTGGCCTTAACAAAGCTCGTCGTTGTAGAGTCGCTTTAGCGATATCCGAAAAATTTTTTATGGGTGTCCCTTCATAATCCAGCTCTTTCATGCCCCAGGCCAGTCTCAGAATGGATTCTTTGTGTACATAACTATAAAGCTTACATATCACATCCCTCGGGTTGTCTTCCGATCTTCTAGGGCCGGACACCCTATGTATCCTCTCTACCTCCAGCTGTGCCGGGAATTTATCCCCCATAATTTTTTTAAACACCTGCTTAGATACATCTATAAGCTGTTCCTGCTTTACCGTCTCTGGTAAGCCCCGAATCCTCAGATTGTTTCGGCGACTACGATTTTCGAGATCTTCAAGTTGTATATAAATAGTTCCTTCACTTTCCTCCTGTAAATCTCTTGCATGTTCCAATACCGTTACCCGGTCTTTAATTAAAGCTATTGTTGTTTCATCCTCTGCTACCCGGTTAGCCAACACCTGTATCTCCTTTCTCACCAACTGCATCTCCCTGCGGTGCGTTTCCTCCACTCGTTCAATAATTTGTTCCATATCCATTTTAGTGGGTAATGCACTCAGGATGGCTTTTAATTCGGCTGTCTGGGTTGCAATTTGGGGGTTTACTAGGGGGCTCAAATCTCCTCTTTGACTCCCGTCCTGCCCCACCAGACTGGATTCTCCTGAAGGTGAGGTGACCCGAGAATCGGTCATATCACTAGTCTCTAGGTCAGTCTGTATCTCCTCCCTCCTCTCTGCCATCTCACCTTCCCTGGTTGTTTTTTTTGATAAGAACCGCCTTATTTCTCCCTCTGCTTTATTGTTTATCGGCTCTTTTCCCAAGCTTTTTCTTCCCTTGCGCCTTTTCGACAATGTCATATTATCTATGAGACACTGATGGGTTTTCCTTGAATGCAATCTGAACCACACTTCTAGCAGGCTCCTCTTTCTTACTTTGCTGCCGGGTAAGGACTTAACTGCTAGTGAACCTCCAGCAGGTTTTATTTATAGGATAAAGTGTCTGCTCACCTTCTTCCAAGGTTTACCTCCTCGATGCTCCTGCCATACAGCGTCTCGGCGTTGCCTTCCCTGGAGGTTCCCGTGTGTCTCCGCCTAACCTCCCACAGAGCGGAAGGTGAGCAATCTCCTTAGCAGACTGTCACTGGTCCCCTCGGTCCTGCTGCAGGCAGTGCTTTTTCTCTCAAGAGCGGTGGGTGAACAACCTCCTTGGCGGTCCGTCACTGACCCCGCCGGTTCTACTGTCTGCCGAGCTCTCTCTCTCAAGAGCGGTAGTTACACACGCTCCTTGGCGGTCCGTCACTGGCCCCGCCGATCCTGCTGCATACGGTGCTCTCCCTCTCCGGACAAGTGATTGAGGGCTGATCCGACCGTGTCACCGTCGACCCCCCGCGCGCTCCACGTGTAGGGCGTCTCTAAGCTACTTAGCTCTGGTGCTCATTCGGGCGGGGGAGAGAGCGCGAAGCTAGGGAGTTCACGGAGCTCTCACTCCCATGACCGCTTCCGACCACGCCCCCCCAACAGCGGTCTCTTCCTTTTTTTGCTTTTACTGACAAGTCTAATGCAATTTTCTGTTGCCTTCAATAATGCACCTTTTAAGTAGTCCCATTTCTCCTGGACTCCATGTAATCCGTACCAGTCTGATAAGGACTCATTTATGACTAATTTCATTTTTGAAAAGTCTGTTTTTCTAAAATCTAAAACTTTTGTTTTTGAGTGGTGTGACTCTTTCACAGTTCTTATATTAAACCACACTGACTGGTGATCACTGGATCCCAAGGTTTCGCCTACAATGACAAACTCCATGCAGGCAAAACACTACCTGCATGGAGTTTGTATGTTATCACTATGCTTGCATGCGTTTCCTCCAGGGACACCAGATTCTTCCCATACTCCATAGGTGGCTCCTTTCGAATTTGACCCTGGAATGTGTATGCATGCATGTGGTAGGGAAGCTTAGATTGTAAGCCACTTACAGACCGGGACTGATGTGTATAGCATGTACGTTTAGGCACTTTATAAAATACTTGTAATCATGCCATTAGTCCCTGGTTGCACAGACTTTGAAACTTTTTGTGCATAAGGGTTTGTGGAAAGCCCTTTAAAATTGGTCACATTGTATGACAACGCATAGGTGTTTTTTTGTTTGTTTTTTAAGCAGGATTATTAAAAACAAAAGTGGTACACTTGAGTAAAATTGTCAACATAGAGGTGGTATCTCTTAGGCTACAGTCACACCTGAGCGTAGCGTTTTCACGCGATTTTTAACCGCGATTTTTGTGCAGGCGTTTTTAGATTGAATAGAAACCAATGGAAAACGCCTGTAATCTGCACAAAAAGAAGCTCATGTACTTTTTTGAGCATTGGGCGTTTTGCTTCAGGCGTCAAAACGCTCAGATGTGAACATGGGCCATTGAAATGAATAGGATTTGTCTTGTTGGGCGTTTTGAGAGCTGATCCTAGAGCAGAAAAACTCCCCAAAAACGCCCCAAAACGCCTACATGTGAACGGAGCCTAAAGGAGAGTGTCTCAGACTCTGTTAGTTGATGCCAAGGTAAGATGAACATCCAGATTGCACTAACTGGTTATTACATTTGTGTATGGTGTAAAAAGTGCGCTGATTGGGGACTATGTTAACCTGCAACCATAGATCCAAAATGTGGTAAACGTGTAAATAAAAAATATCAGGTGCGCTAAACAAGTGTATAAGTGTTAAAACAGAGTAAAACACTAAAAATTATGTGATATGAACAAGTGTAAAAAATGAGCAATAAATCTAGGTCTTGGTGAAATAATTTTTTATTTTTCATCTTCCTCTTACTTGGTCATTAGTGCCAACATGCACCATGACCGCTGGGTCCTCCCCAGCCCTGCCCAATAATCTATCTACCCGATTTGCCGAACTCGAGCGCCCGGTAAACAACATACTGTTCGGCTACCGCAATCGTTTTGACAGATTGCCCTCTCTGTCCTCTTGATAATTGAGTCCCCCACTACCACAACCTGTCTAACCTTTCCTGAGTCTCTCCCCCCCCCCCCCGCTTCCTGGAGCAGCCGCTCCCCTGGCAGCTGGGGGAGGGCACCTGCTCCAGCACTGCCGCCCCTGAGCTGGCACATTTACCAGGAATACTGTTTTATACTGAGTTTACCAGAGAAGGGAACCTAACTGCAATAACATTTCAAGGGGTGTATAGGTCTTTGGGGGGGCTTGATTTGCTAAAGGCAAATCCACTGTGCATTGCAAGTGCACTTTGGAGTGCAGTTATTGTAGATCTGAAATGAGGGGAAGCGCTGCTGATTTCAATCATGTGCAAGCAAAAATGTGGTGTTTTGTTTTCCTTGCATGTCCTCCCTCAGCTCTACAGTGACTGCACTTCCACGTGCACTTGTAATGCACAGTGGATTTGTCTTTAGAAAATAAACCCTTAAGTGTCAATTTTGTCGTGTGGCAGGGCAAAAGGGCATTGGTACTAAAATGTAAAAATTCTCATAACAGTTTGGCACATTATCCTGGGCAGGATTGCAGAAGGTGTTACATGATGGATTATTCCCATGTTTCAGGCCTTGTTCAGATCCTCCAGTTTGTAGCATAACTAGAATGTGCATTGCTAGAAATGAACTGCTGGGTGTACAAGTTGGCTTGTTCTACAATTCATTGAAAAGCTCGTCACTGAAAAATGTACAGCAGTAAAGAAAAAGTCTACATTTATTCCAGGAGTGCAATAGCTGGTGCCTCAACAATTGTCAAGAGGAGGAGGAACACCAAAATGGGCTCTCTGGGACAGTGTTGATCTATCACTTTGTTGCTGGTATTGATACACCAGACTGCTGGTGCTTGGTAGTTCAGTATATTTGGCTGTTTTAGCAGGATCTGCATCTTCTTCGGAACTAGAAGTGTCAGTTTTCTACTGTTTTATAATTAGAAGCAGAGATTTCCTCACATTTGGTTCTGATGGCTGGTTAACACCACTTTGCAATGTATTCTCTGGCATATGGTAAACTGTGATACAATGCATTACTGACAGCTTTGGTAGCACAGCTCACCTCTCACACTCTGACCTGATCTGAGGAAGGGGAATGGAAGGGCTGGCTTCATAGTACTAGTGTTTACACATGCAATCACTGATGAGACGCTTCAGCCATTGCCGTCGTTTTGTCTGTGTTCCTTAGCTTGCTCAATGACATACAGTGCATCTGGAAAGTATTCACAGCGCTTTACTTTTTCCACATTTTTTGTGTTACAATCTTATTAAAGTACCTGCCTCTCATGGATTAAATTCATTATTTTCCTCAAAATTCTACAAACAATACCCCATAATGATAATGTGAACAAAGTTAGTTTGAAATCTTTGCAAATTTCTTAAAAGAAGGGCCTTAGCCAGGGAGAGGACCAAGAACACGATGGTCACTCTTGACAGAGCTCCAGCGTTTCTCTGTGGAGAGAGGAGAACCTTCTCTGCAGCACTCCACCAATCAGGCTTTTATGGTACAGTGCCCAGACGGAAGTCACTCCTCAGTCAAAGGCACTTGACAGCCCACCTGGAATTTGCCAAAAGGCACCTGAAGGACTTCTTAGACCACGAGAAACAAAATTTTCTGGTCTAATGAAACAAGAATTTGAACTCTTTGGCCTAAATGGCAAGCATCATGTCTGGAGGAAACCAGGCACTGCTCATCACCTGGCCAATACCATCCCTACAGTGAAGCATGGTGGTGGCAGCATCATGCTGTGTGAAGGTTTTTCAACAGCAGGTATTGGGAGACTAGTCAGGATTGACAGAAAGATGAATGCAGCAACATACAGATAAATCCTTGAGGAAAACCTGCTCCAGAGCGCTCTGGACCTCAGACGAGGGCGAAGGTTTATCTCCCTACATGACTATGACCCTGAGCACTAAGCCAAGATAACAAAGGAGTGTCTATGGGACAATTATGAATGTCCTTGAGTGGCCCAGCCAGAGCCCAGACTTGATCCCAATCAAACATCTCTGTAGAGATCTAAAAATGGCTGTGCACCAACGCTCCCCTTCCAACATGATGGAGCTGGAGAGGTCCTGCGAAGAAAATGGGAGAGACTGCCCAAAATAGGTGTGCCAGGCTTGTAGCATTATACTCAAAAGACTTGAGGCTGTAATTGGTGCCAAAAGTGATTCAACAAAGTATTGAGCAAAGGCTGTGAATACTAAGTAGATGTGATTTTTTTTCATTTTTTTTTTATTTTTAATAAATTTGCAAAGATTTCAAAAACTTACCGTTAGTTCAGCGGTAACAATCTTTTCTTCCGAGCCTTCCAGGACGGCCCAACAGTGAGAGATGAGAGGCTCCTCCCTACCGGAAACACAATCAATTAAGATTAGTTAAAAGGCCCCACCTTTCCCTCTAGCCCTCAGTTGTAATAGAGTATCTTCCATAACCAATTTCGAGGGAAGTGTTGTAATAATTTTATAGGTCTTTATCACCTACATTTATCCATATTATCATTCACCCTTTTAACAAGGGCGGGTAGGCATAGGCCAGAGGGGGAAAGGCATAGGCCAGATTGAACTGCCATGGCTGGGCTAGAGCATCCAGTCCAACCATTTCTTGGGCCCTGGTTATGGAGAAGAAGTTCTTCACCTTTTTGTTCTGGGCTGAGGCAAATAGATCCATCTCTGGTTGCCCAAACCTCTCTACTGTAGCTTGGAAGACCTTGGGATTCAGTTACCACTCCCCCTCTTTGATGCAGTGGCGGCTGAGGAAATCTGCCTGCAGATTGTCCTTTCCCTTGATGTGGACCGCTACTAGGGAAATTACCCTCCCCTCGGTCCACCCCAAGATGTCTTGGGTCAGGGTAAGAAGTGATCTTGATCTGGTTCCTCCTTGACGATTCAAGTAGGCCACAGTCGTGGCATTGTCTGATAATATCAAAACTTCTCTGTTCAATATGAATTTCCTGAATGCCTTTAAGGCTTTCCCTACCGCCTTCAGTTCTCTGAAGTTGGACGAAGCCTGAGCGGTTTTCTTGCTTCAAATCCTCTGGGCTTGCGCCCCTTCTAGGTGGGCTCCCCAGCCTCTGGTACTGGCATCTGTGGTAACCCTTACTGGGTCCCATTGACCCCAAGGTCTGCCCTCTGCTAGGTTGTCCTGATTGGTCCACCACTCTAGAGAGTTCTGGACCTGTGGAGTGAGGGTGACCATTTCGTCTAGGGATTCTATTCTTTTGTCCCAGGAGGACAGATGAAAGAACAGTAGTTCTTTTGCGTGGAGTTGAGCCCACACAATGGCTGGGATGCTGGCTGACATAAGGCCTAAGACCTTTAGAACCTTTCTCCTGGTACAGGATTGAGCCTCCTTTAGGTCTAAGACTGTCAAAACTATTTGTTACCTCTTTTCTTTGGGAAGAAAAAAGTTTCTGTGACACAGAGTCCACTTGAAACCCTAGGAAGGTTTGCACTTGAGTCGACACCAGGGAAGATTTTTCCCAATTTATAAGCCAACCTAGTTTCTGTAGGTAGGTTACTACTTGCTGGGTGTCTATTTTTATTTGTACCTCTGATCTTGCAAAGATCAACAAGTCGTCCAGGTAAGGGATTAGAGCTATCCCCTGGCTGTGCAAATGAGCAACCGGCTCCGCTAGGATCTTGGTAAAGATTCTTGGGCTGGATGATAGGCCAAACGGTAGTGGTCTGAATTGCCAATGAGAAGTTCCTTCCTTTGTCACTATTGCAAACCTCAGAAATGGCTGATGGTCCTGGTGAATAGGAACATGCAGGTATGCATCCTTGAGGTCCAAAGGGGTCATGAACACATCTTTCAGTACATTTTTTCGTACTGAGTAGATGGTTTCCATAGTGAATTTTTTGTAGCGAAGGAACTTGTTGAGACTTCTCAGGATTATCAGGCGATGTTTCCCTGAGGGTTTTGGTACCACGAAGACGTGAGAATAAAACCCTTGGAAAACCTGACCCTTTGGTACTGGGATGATTACTCGTTGTTCTGCCAGCTCCCGAATCCCTAATAATAGGGCTTGTCCTTTTGCAGTTCTCTCAGGGACATGTGTAAGGATCATTGTTGAATGGGGGTATTGATACGAATTCTAGTCGGTAGCCTTCCTTTAGGGTACTGAGGATGTATGGAGAGACTGTCATTTCTTCCCAACTGGGAAGAAATTGACTTAGTCTGCCCCCTACTTTGATTGGAGTTATTTTTTATTCCTTGCGGTTGAGGTGGAAGGAAAGGAGGTATTGTTCCTTGATCATTCCTTCCTAAAGTTCCAATTGTTTGTGGGCTCCCTTTTTCTTCTTTGCGGCTTATTATCCCAGGGGCCACGAAAAAATTTCCTACTAGTCTCTTTAGGCTTTGTGGGAAATGTATTTCCTTTTTCTGAAGATCTAGAAAGGACTTCGTCTAGCCCTGAACCAAACAGGGGGGTCCCCTCAAATGGAAGACCACAAAGCTTGGTTTTGGAAGTGAGGTCTCCTTCCCATTCCTTGAGCCAAATGGCTCTTCTGGCTGTGTTCAGGAGAGCTCCTGTTTTTGCAGAGGCTTCTACCGATTCTAGTGCAGCGTCTGCTAGATATGCCACTGCCTTGGTTATCACCGATAGGGAATCTTGGATATCCTGGGTTTTTGTCTGAGAAAGGTTTTTAGTCAGTCTGTCTATCCAGGAGAAGGCATTTCTTGCCACACAAGAGGCGGTTAGACATGAAGCCATAGCAACTGTATTGACATCCCAGGCTTTCCCCAGTAATGTCTCAGCTTTTCGGTTCATGGCATCCTTGATGCTACCAGCATCCAAAAAGGAGAGATCTGACTTTTTAGAGACCTGTGCGAGGGGAGCATCTAGTTTTGGCCTTTTTAGGAATTTGTTTGAATACTCTTCCTTAAAGGGGAATCTCCTCTTCCAAGAATTCCCTCTATTTAACCTGTTTTCAGGTAATTGCCATTGTTGAAGAATCAAAGTCTTCAGTGAATGGTGAACATGAAAAACTCTAGAAGGGCTTTTCCCTATCCATTTGTAGAGTTTATCTTGTGCCGTGATTTCCTTAGGCAAATCAGGTATCTCTTCTGAGGCATAGATGGCCTGAAGGAGAGCCTGCATATTTTCTAACCCAAAAAGGTGTTTAGCTGACTCTACCTCCCCTGAGGTATCCAAGTCCCTATCCCCCTCAGATTCTCAACCAGATGGGGAATCTGAGCGGTTATCTTCTGGAGATAATCTATTTTCTTCTGTGACCTGGTTCGGGAGAAGACTTTGTGTAGCTGGTGTAGTGCCTGAAGGTCCTGCTCTAGACAGAGAGCTTTCTTGGGATGAGGTCCCTTCCATTGAAGAAGGGTCTATAGGTTCCACTCTACCAGACATACCTAGGGTAGACCGGACTGTCATCATAGTGGACAGCATTTCATCTTGCATAGTTTTAAAAAAGTCTTTCATCATTCCTGAAGTTTCCTTTCCTGTCAACTTATAAATGCATTTATAACAAAAGGGCTTGGTGTGGGAACTGGACAACTTCTCTGAGCAATTACCACACTTCTATAGACAACTGGCCCTTATAATGCCGTGATAGATGTAGCTTCTTGTAAACCGCTCAGGGACTCTGGAAGACAGGATACAAGATAGTATAAGTATCACTCTTCCTTAAATAACATATAACATGGGGACCGTAGAAAGAACATAGCAAGTTCGACTAAGGTCAGAGAAATGGGACAACTTCCAGGTACATTTAATGTCGGTAACCAGCAGACTTTAGGATGCATAGTACAATAAAGGATACATGTTCAGCACTTACCCTGTTCCGACCTGGTTTTGGTTGCCGACACCTGGACCTGCCTCTCCTCCTCCTTCCCCGGAGGAGGAGTCGTGGAGGGCTTCATTTCCCCAGCAGATATCCAAGCTCCGATAGCCTTGGATTCTGCTTTACCGCTAACCAGCGGTTCCGGCGTCTCCTCCACGTTCTTCTTCCTCTTCATGTCGCGCGCGTGTGACATTGCGCCGGAACTTCCGGTTTGAAGATGAAGCTTGAGAGCTGCTGGCGCCGGAGAGAAGACCTGGAGACACAATCACAGGTGACCGAGGGCTTGTGCATCAGTGGGCGACCTGTGAGTTCCCGGCGGGGATGGCAGGTAAAGCTCCACTCGTAAGGTCCCCCAAAGGGAACCCGTGGCTCACAGGGTACCTTTCGACTCTAGGAGTCTGCAGGTGAGTAACACGTAACCAACGTTTCTTGTAGGAAGAAACACAATCGAAACTGAGGGCTAGAGGGAAAGGTGGGGCCTTTTAACTAATCTTAATTGATTGTGTTTCCGGTAGTGAGGAGCCTCTCATCTCTCACTGTTGGGCCGTCCTGGAAGGTGAGGAGAGAAAACAAACTTATTTCACGTTTTCATCATGGGGCAAGGTTTGTAGAATTGAGGAGGAAAACATTATATTTATTCAGTTTTGGAATAAGGCTGTAACATAACAAAATGCACAAAAATTGAAACGCTGTGAATACTTTCCAGATGCCCTGTATGTCAGTGTGCACACTGGCCACCTGATAGTGTTTTCTGTAATTCTATTTACAAACTCCATTGCAGAAATAAAATGTCCATCACTCCACCACTCAAACATACAGTAGCAGTAAAGGGGGCAAACCACAATAAAAATGATAAAACCAAGAAACCAGAACATATGGCACAAAAGTAAATACCTAGCAGTAGATGTAAACAGAGGAGAGAAAAAAAGAAAAACCCACACACCTTTTTAGAACTTAATAGATATCCTTTATCGATAAAAAAAATAACAGGGAAATATTTATGACATAACAGTAGTACATCCATTAGCTTGTGGAAACTGCAGTCTTCTGACACAGACGTGCAAGGAGTCCAGCCATTTGTAGAAGAGAATTTACACCTTCTGAAACTTTCATGTGTGTGTAGCCAATTTCCTGCAATAAGTAAAATCTGTCAGTGCTCACATAGAAAATCAGCCCCTTGGAAAATACACTATATTGGCAAAAGTATTGGGACGCCTGCCTTTACACGCACATGAACTTTAATGGCATCCCAGTCTTAGTCCATAGGGTTCAATATTGAGTTGGCCCACCCTTTGCAGATATAACAGCTTCAACTCTTCTGGGAAGGTTGTCTACAAGGTTTAGGAGTGTGTTAGGAGTGTGTCTATGGGAATGTTTGACCATTCTTCCAGAAGCGCATTTGTGAGGTCAGGCACTGATTTTGGTCGAGAAGGCATGGCTTGCAGCCTGCGCACTAAATAATCCCAAAGGTGTTCTATCGGGTTGAGGCCAGTAAAAGTTCCTCAACCCCAAACTTGCTCATTCATTTCTTTATGGACCTTGCTTTGTGCACTGGTGTGCAGTCATGTTGGAACAGGAAGGGGCCATCCCCAAACTGTTCATGTAAAGTTGGGAAAATTAAATTGTCCAAAATTAAGAATCCCCTTCACTGGAACTAAGGAGCCAAGCCCAACCCCTGGAAAAAAAAAAACACATAATGGGGTTATGGTCTCCCCCCCCCCCATTAAATGATTTGGACCAGTGCACAAAAGCAAAGTCCATAAAGTCATGGATGAGCAAGTTTGGGGTGGAGGAACTTAACTAGCCTGCAGTCCTGACCTCAACCCGATAGAACTCCTAGAACTCCTTTGGGATGAATTAGAGAGGAGACTGTGAGCCAGACCTTCTTGTCCAACATCAGTGCCCAACCTCACAAATGCGATTCTGGAAGAATGGTCAAACATTCCCATAGATTATTAAACCTTGTGGACACCCTTCCCAGAAGAGTTGAAGCTGTTCTAGCTGCAAAGGGTTGGCCAACAGCATCTAAACAATTGTGAGTCAACTAGTTGGTATATATTTCTTTAAAGCAGTTCTTCATCCTAATATAAGTATGGGGGCAGCTACTGCTGACCATCATCCAATGGCTCTAATTTCTTCCTAATCCACTGACCCAGAAAAGGTATGCACATAACTGACCTCACTCATTTTTCTTATTGTCAGCAACTCACAAAATGCTATTAAACCCTACAATATTATAGCAGCTGCCATAGCACTTAGCTTGTATGCTGCTTCATCCTCTTCAAAATCTTGCATGACTTAATCAAGCTGGTCCCATAATCATTGCTGCAGGGTTCCCATTTTAGGGAGGCTCCACTGCATTGCAGGTTCCTATAGAACCACTCTTGCACATCTGCAAATACACAGCCTGAAGCCTAGAGACAGTAAGCCCAACCCACGCTTCTCTCCCTCCAAGCTAACTGATAGACAGCAGCTGAAGACTCTGCAGTCCCTTGTGTCTGGTCCCAGGTGACGTAGTCAGTGCACGCATTCTCAGACAAGAAGTTCAGGGAAGCTGTGCTGAAAAAGCAGGACTTTGGCTTTGGAAAGAGCAGGACAACGCAGTTTTGGACACAAAATATCAATACATTTACTAGGGAATGCAAATTTTCATTAAAAATGTATTGTTCTGAGGAGTTTAATACCACCTTAAAATATGGAAGCCACAGAAATCTAGCCAATGAGTATTGTCATAAGGAATTCAATAATGATAACCTATTTTTAGTATTAGTCAGAATTCATTTAAAGAAAAGCTTGCCCATCATACTTCAAAATTCAGTATTTTTTTTTTAAAGTCTGATCAACAAAAATGAACAAAATCCTGAAATGTAACAATGCAATGTGAGAGTCGACTGAAATAGGTAATTACGCTACAAAGTTTCAGCTCTCTTTTAAAAAGAGACACTTTCTTTTTATGTGCTCAGTGACGCTGATCCTGCACCGTTAACAGGCTCTACATCATAGGGTTGCTGAGTTGCACTGAGGACAGTGTGTTTGGTAGACACTTCAGCCTCAGTATCGCACCACCATACCTCCATAACTACTATCTGAGACAGAATTTCACAGACCTTAGTATCAACTCAAGATGAAGGGGTATTTTACCTTTAATGACTGCTAGAATTAATCTTGAACATGATACATACAAGCTGTTAAATAGGACTACCTTATGCATAGAAAAGATTATATGAATTTTACGGTTATGAGGCAACCACTGGCATTCTTTTTTTTTTCCTCCTTAGCATCCCTTTGGTGCCGTCAAGATAAAAGCATCCCGCACTTATAGGTTTTTGTGCCCCTAACATGCAGTGTAAGGCCCCTTTCACACATCGGTCCGTTTGTCCGTTTTTCATCCATCCATTGACGGAAGAAAAATGGACATCAATGCATTTCTATGTAAAAACGGATGATCATCTGTTAACATCCGTTTTCATCCGCTTCCATCAATGTCATTTTTTTGGAACGGATGAATGCCCTATTATTCATCCGTCAAAAAAAACGGATCGGACGAAAAACAGATGTAAACGGACAAACGGTCCGTTTCTCATCCATTTTTGCATTGGTAGTGGATGTAAAAAAAAACGGATACATTTTGACATGACTCAACTGAGGACCTGAACGGACCGTATGTGTGAAAGGGGCTGGTTTCTTCCTTCCCAAAAGACACCACACACAAACAAAAATTTGAAAGATCACCCAATAGCACGTTTACCCTCTCCTAGTGGGGGACAGGTCCTCAGTGCCTTGGTCCTTGTTTTTATATTTACCTTAATAAATTCCAGCTTGAGATATTCAGGCATTTGGAAAGTCTTGCACACACGAAAGATAATGCTGATAATGTCTTCTGGGGAGTAACCTAGTTTCCAGAGATGAGCCACTATCTGCAATAAATGAAAACCTTTAAACCACAAAGTATAATATATATTATACATACACACACACACATTATATATATATATATATATAATCTATACTGGGAAAGATATCCCAAAGGATAAAACCCACAGCTGAAACCTGAGGTGTACAGGTGGGTGCTGGGGTAGGAAACAAGGAGAGGAGGAAAACAAATGAAGGAGGGGGGGGGGGGGGGGAAAGGAGAAGAAGGGGGGGGGAAAGGAGAAGAAGGGGGGGAAAGGAGAAGAAGGGGGGGAGGGAGGGGAGGGGCGGAGAAAAGGGAACGAGAAGAAAGAGGAAGGGGCTAAGGGGAAGGAAAAGGGGGGGGGGAAGAAATAGAGGGGGACAGGGACAAATAGAAGAAAAAACAGGAAAGCAAGAAAAATGAGACCCGAGGGTCAGAAAAAGGAATGGGAGGGCTGGTGGGACTTTTAAGGTACCGGATAATTCAAAATAATAAAAGACATAGTTAAAAACTTAGAATATTTATTAACAAAACATTTTTAAAATCAAAGACCGACAATACAACATTGGTACATGTATTTTGACATATACAAAAGAATAAATAAGACGCGGGTAAGAACTTCGGACTATACCTGTACACAAATTACTCGGTGACAGACGGGTTTACTAACTCTCTAATTGTTTATCTCTCCGGTTATGCTGTATAGAAGTGCTTAACGGCTGGCATTACTCTCTCTGATCCAGTGATAGAAGTATAAAAGCCTATACCTGGGCCTTATTAGATTTTAAGCCACCCATCTTTACCAGAAAAGGCTTATCTACCATTCTGCAGGTAAAGCCCTTCCTTTTTTCCAACTTCCCATTGGAGAGATACCCTATAGATTCTGGATTGTAAGTATACTTATCTGACCACCATCCCAACAGATTAACATCCCATGTGGGGGTTTCCAACATGACCGCCATATATGAGCCCCCCTGCTCCTAACCTTGTCCATTTTTGACTATATGAATGTGTCTATTTTAGACACTGAATAAGGTATATATACTAGCTTTATATATAGGCTTTTTCTTTTTGCCTCCGTTCTCTTTTCTTCCCCCCTCCCCTTTTTGATGGTGGAGGCTTTTCCAGTTTACTACATCTATATCCCTATCTTGCCTTATATGCCCCTCCACATCGGCTGGGGAGACGTTTCTCTTGGGGAGTGCTTTCATCTGACTGGTCTGGTGGTGGATTTCTCTGTGGTGGAGGTTTCGGATGCATCTTGATGTTCCATATTGGCATGCACTTTATGTTTGATGATATACATATATGTATTTGAACCAATAACAAATGTTTGTTGTTGCTGTATTATACAGGCACTGTACATTGATATGTTCTTATCCCCCTGAAGAAGCGGTGCACTGTTGCCCGTGAAACATGTCGGGATTGGTCTGATTTTCATCATTGGACCTATTCATCCTCATCATCCATTTATTGCCTTGTGTCTTATATATTCTTCTTTTGTATATGTCAAAATACATGTACCAATGTTGTATTGTCGGTCTTTGATTTTAAAAATGTTATGTTAATAAATATTCTAAGTTTTTAACTATGTCTTTATTATTTTGAATTATCCGGTACCTTAAAAGTCCCACCAGCCCTCCCATTCCTTTTTCCGACCCTCGGGTCTCATTTTTCTTGCTTTCCTGTTTTTTCTTCTATTTGTCCCTGTCCCCCTCCGTTTCTTTCCCCCCCCTTTTCTCCTCTCCTTGTTTCCTACCCCAGCACCCACCTGTACACCTCAGGTTTCAGCTGTGGGTTTTATCCTTCGGGATATCTTTCCCAGTATAGATTATATACAGATTAGGGATGTGGTACCTTTTGTTTATAATTTTGTGATACAAACACATTCTCCATTTGAATATATATATATATATATATATATATATATATATATATATATATATATATATATATATACAGGGTTCATACACATTTTCACCAATAAAATTCCATGACTTTTCCATGACTTCACGTAAATATTTTTGACCTAATGTTTCATGAAAGGTCTATGTATACATGTTAACTAACGCACGCATGCTCTGAAACCGGTTACCACCCCATCTCTTTAATCCAGGACACATAATAATTACACAGGTTCTGAGGCTAATATAATGCACCTAAGGTGCCAAGTGAGTTTAATTACCACCTTAATCAGCCACAGAACCTGTGTAATTAATATGTGTCCTGGTTTAAAGGGATGAGGTGGTAACCCTACATGCAGTCCTTTTCCCTTTGTTTCTGGACCTGAATGAAAAGGGGGTAGGTGTAAACAGACACAAGTCTATTTACATCAGCCTGCCCATAGACCTGCATGGACCTCATGATCAGGCCTGCCTGAAAAAGAGACAAGACGACCCTGGTTGGAAAGGTTGTGTTAAAGGGCCCTAGGGGAGAGTTGTTGGGGGTGGTAAAAAAAAAAAAAAAGCAGCTCAGCTGCACATTTTTACTGCCCTCCAAATACAAGTGTAAACAAGGCCTTAGCAGAAGCATCTCACTATGTTTACAGTATGATCATTATGATGATCATAGTACAGTAGGTGCTATATGGCTGTACTTTATATGCCGATTCCGTGTCTGTGTGTTATATTCCAATACTGTGTCTGTAGTGTATATGCCGATACTTTGGCTGTAGTGTATATGCTGATAAGTATCAGCATATGCAGCCATATACAGTAAAGCCACAGTATCAGAATACACAGCCATATACACTACAGCCACAGAATCAGCATATACACTACAGCCACAGAATCAGTATATACACTACATTTACAGAATCAGCATATACACTACAACCACAGAATGAGTGTATACAGTACAGCTATTGAATCCGTATATACACTACATTTACAGAATCAGTATATACACTACAGCCACAGAATCAGCATATACAGTGCAGCCATAGTATCAGAATACACAGCCATATAATCAGTATATACAGTACAGCCATAGTATCAGAATATAACACATAGACACAGTATTAGTATATAAAGTACAGCCACAGAATCAATATATACAGCCATATAGAGTAGGAACACTGTTGCCTAATATGTTGGTACTGAGGCTGTAATGTGTAATCACTGTACCTTCCATGTCCTGCTGCCTGACTATGCATGCACGTGCACCCGCCGCTGGAATCCCCCCACCTGCTCCTGCAGCCACCTCTTACTCCTGCACAGACTCTTCAGAGTATCACTCTGCAAGGGAAAGGATGGTGGCTGCCATGGCCGGCCAGATCATAACTTCAGGATCAGGACATGCGGCGCCCGCTTTATCCACCTGCGCGCTGAAATTAAAGAAAAAAATGCCCTTACGGCTCTCACCTCCTGGGCCCCTCAAACCTAGTAGTAGTGGTGGTTCTGCGCTGCTCCTCCACAAGTCAATGTAAAGCTGCCCGCCTCCCTGCTGGGCGGATAGGGACCAAGCACAGCACTGAAGGGGCGGTTCAGCAGCCCTGGCACTGCCCCTGACTGCTATAGCCTACCTATAGGTAGCACCGACCCTGCTCTTATGCAGATAGACGCTTACACAATGTAAAATGTCATGTCACTGTAGAGCTGCACGATTCTGGATGAAATGAGAATCACAATTTTTTTTGCTTGGAATTAAGATCACGATTCTCTGCGTAACATCATCTTTTACATTATAAAAAAAAAAAAAAAAAAAATTGGGATAACTTTACTGTTTCATTTTTTTTTTTTATTCATTAAAGTGTATTAATTGCGTTTGAAAGACTGCTGCGCAAATACAGTGTGACATAAAATATTACAACAAACACCATTTTATTCTGTAGGGTCTCTGCTAAAAAAAATATATATATATATATATAAATGTTTGGGGGTTCCAAGTACTTTTCTAGCAAAAATACAGGTACTTATTTTAACTTGCAAGCAACAAGTGTCAAAAAAGGTTTAGTCTTTAAGAGGTTAAATTTCCCTCCTATGGGCAGACAGAAGGAAAAGATACATTGTATTTCATTGTGATTATAGTACTGAACTGGGAGACTGATGTTAATAAACAGGAGGCTCTTTTTTTTTTTTTTTTCTTTGAAAGCCGATCTCTGCTATCTCACAGCTATGTAAACAATGCAGCAAAGGTCATGTTAAGATTGTCGGGAGGAGAATGGAGATCGCGATTTTTTTTACTTTTAATCGTGCAGCTCTATGTCACTGTCAATAAAATAATTAAGCATCTGCTCCACAGCAGTTGTGCCTTTCCCAATTCCATGACTTCTCCAAAACCTTGTGGGATTCAGTCATTTTCCAATACTTTCCAGGCCTGGGAAAGTGTCATGTCAAAATCCCATGACTTTTCCAGGAATTTCATGACCGTACGAACCCTATATTATTTATATATATATATATATATATATATATATATATATATATATATATATATATATATATATATATACACACACACACAGCCTTGCGAACGCTATCGGCTTGCGCTGAATACACGGTCACAAGCGGCCGTATTAGGGCTGCACTCGGGAGGAATAAACCCCTCGCCTTTATTACATGTTTTTTTGCTGTTTTTTTTGCTTTTATTTGCACTAGTTTTGTATTTTTTTGCCCAATTGGGAATAAATTTAATTGAAGCTATCACACTATCTGGAGCTCCTTTTTTCTATATCCTTTTGGCACGAGGGGAGAGGAGAGAGAGGGGGATCCCACCATCTCATCCAACTGGAGTAAGCCATAAGGAGAGCCCATTTTAGCCTGGACTCAAGCTCGATTGGTCGTTGTGCTATAAGGCATACATGACCCCAAAATCTGGTAAGTGATTGAATCTTACCTCTGCCATGGTGACATAACTAGAAGGAATATTATTGAGTGGATTGAGCAAAGCCTTGGACAGGGGTGCCTTTAAGACTGAAAATACTATTTAAAAAGGAAAATGTTTGAGAAACACCGAACTAGACACAAATTTTATTTAAAAAAAAAAAAAAAAAATACAAACTTTTTTTTTTTTCTACTTGTCAGATAACAGTGTCAATTGGCTTCTTTTTTAATTTTTTGACAGCAGCAGCCGCTAGAGCTACACTGTATTTACACAGCAACTTCCCACCTCTAAAGGATAAGTATATCTTTACAAAAATATTAATTGATGCACATTTTTATGCAGGTAAAAGAAATGCATTTATTCGTTTTTTTGCAATGGACCTGTAAAGAATTGCACCCATGATCAGCAGATCGTGGGTGTAATGCCACGGTCCTGCAGAGTGTGTGTGTGTATCTGTCTGGCTGTACTACCGATACGGCCAGGCAGTTACACTCTGACAAGAAGACTTAATGAACCACCACATCACTGAACAGCGTCCAGTAGTTCATTAGGAACTACAGGCCAGCAGCCGCAAAGGCTTTTTGGACCCTGTAGTTTTCCCATTCACAGCAGATTGTGACAGCTAGTGGGGGGAGGGAAGATCTGACCACTAGCTGTCAGAACAGATAATCAGGGGCCGATGCCTGAATATGAGTGTAACATAGTAAACTTGTCTTTTAACCACTTCAGCTCCAGAAGGTTTTACCCCCTTAATGACCAGGCCATTTTTTGCGATTCGGCACTGCGTTATTTTATAAAACTAAAAACATTCCCAATAAAAAAATTTTTTTTATCAGTTTAGGCAAATTTGTATTCTGCCACAT
This sequence comes from Pelophylax lessonae, assembly GCF_965119305.1. NCBI lineage: Eukaryota > Metazoa > Chordata > Amphibia > Anura > Ranidae > Pelophylax > Pelophylax lessonae. The sequence goes on from NC_138769.1 coordinate 411,108,630, forward strand.
ATTTTTGGTAAAAAAAATTCCCCAAAAGCGTATTTTAATTGGTTTGCGCAAAAGTTATAGCGTTTACAAACTACGGGATAGATTTTTGGACTTTTTTTTTTTTATTCGTAATGGCGGCAATCTGCAATTTTTGGCGGAACTGCAACATTGCAGTGGACAGATCGGTCCCCTAACTGACATTTTTGACACTTTTTGGGGACCAGTGACATCATTAATACAGTAATCAGTGCTAAATAATATGCAGTTACTGTATAAATGACACTGGTAGGGAAGGTGTTAACACTGGGGGTGATCAAAGGGGTTAATGTATGCCTAAATATGCTTACTGACTGTGTGGGGGAATGGTTCTGTGACAGGCACAGAGAGATCGGGGTTTCAGCTTAGCTGATGAAACGCCTGATCTCTCTCTGCCTATGTGACAGAAGACTCGCCCGTTTTGTTTACATAAGCAGATGGGTCTTCTGCCAGTTTCTCAGACGATCGCGGGAGGCCAGCGGCGATCGCCGCCGCTCCTCCTACGGCCCACCTCCCGCTGCGTCTAAACACAGCGCGGCTCCGGCGGCACGAGATTCCGTGCACAAAATCACGCAGATATACGTGATTTTGCGCAACCGAGGTGCCCTGCCACAGTATATCTGTGGTGGGCGGTCGGCAACTGGTTAAAATAAAAGCTGGAATTGCTGGCAAGTGGGAAGGGAGGCACCGAAGCAGAGCAGAAGGACTCAACATGCTACAAACGTTCTATATACTTTAAAAATGATTGTACACCATTACACATACCCAGTGAAGTAACTGGGCTCATGTGACCCACAGATTAAACAAATCCTTCTACATAAATTATGCCCGTTTATCCATATCTGTTCAAAGTGGAGACCTTATATAGCTTGTCTGAGCTTCCTGTGTTTTGTTCATATTTCACGTCTGAGGTACAACCACTTTAATGCCAGAGACTTACCTCCTTTCTGCCCAGGCCAATTTTCCGGATTTCAGAGCTGTCACACTTTGCAACACTGTACGCAAATGAAATTTGTACCCCCCCCCTTTAGACAGATAACACTTTGGCATTTAATCATTTCCCTACCGGGCCAATTCTGACCCTTTACAAATCACCCCCAAATCATACTTACCTAGGTGAATGTCCCACACTGGCTCTAACACGAAGAACCGAGTGATACAACACCGCCAATCACTCAGTTCTCGCAACTTTCTGAGCAGTCAGCAGCTCTTTTCTCTGGCTGCCCCCCCTCACTGGAGCGCTGGGCTGTAGAGGGGGTGGAAGCGGCCAGCTCAGGCTCTCAGCAGCTTGCTGAGTCAGTCCAGACTCCATTGTCACAATCTTGCCCGAGCCTGGAACGGTTCTGCAACGTCAGACTTCAGCCCGCTTCAGGACTTACATATGTGTTCACATGCATGAGCACAGGGGAAGGGCACTTTCAAATCATAAAAAAACATTATTTTAATTTTACACAGTCCCCTTTCCCCCCCGAACTTCATTGCTATCACATGGGACGAACAACATTCTTTGCGATAGCATGGGCTGTGGCAGGTACTCTGGCCTCCAATGCAGCCGATCAAACACAGATTGGTAACAGGCTAGTAAACTAAGAATCGATACAGGAAAGGAACTAAATCCTTGTCACTTCCAGTTTCTGACGTCACAGAGCGGGAGGAACAACGTCCATTCCTCTCTCTGTTCACTCCACTCCAGAGTTTGCTGCCGGCCTGAGTAGTCCCAGGCTCTCGTGTAGGATTGGGGACCCCCTTCTGCCACCTAGAAGATTGTATAGCTACACAAATCACTTCTACAAGTGAAGTGATTAATCACCACTGGGCTTTTTACTTTTATTATTTAAACGTTAGTTTTGGTTATAACATTTTGCAAATAATCCTTTTAGGTCAAAATGTATTCGGCTACATTTCTTTTGTAAAAACAACCCAAATCAATGTATATTATTTAGTCTGCGTGAAAGTTTTTGTCTACAAACTATGGTATATACATTTGAAGATTGATCAGTCCTGTTGTACCGACGGTGTCTCATTTCTTGAGGTCCTAAAATGCATGTACAAATACCCCCTTTTTTGAAAGTAGACAACCCAAAAGGTATTTAGTAAGGGGCATGGGGATTTTCCCAAAGTTGTAATATTTTGTCACTTTTTTTTTTGTAAAATTAGGCAAAAAACAACATTTCTCACAAATTTTTATTACACACTGTCACCAGAGCATTAGAGTCACCACAGTGACACTGTACAGCTCTAGAAAGTGATTTTTTTTTTACACCAATTGCTTATTACAGTGATGATCACTGAATAAGCAATAATTTTTACACCGGGAATGTCATCCATTCATGTGCAATAGTGTACTATTAAGATAGTGGTCATTGACCACAGCCATCACATGGTACAGGCCCGTTATTGGCCTTGTGATCACTGTGACCAATCACAATAGTACACAACGGCTATGATGGACAAGCCATGGTTTACAACTTACATGTGATCTCTGTGATTGGTTACAGCACTCATACGGTACCAGTGCCACGCATAGCTGCCCAGTACAGCACTCACACGGTACCAGTGCCACGCATAGCTGCCCAGTACAACGATCTGTGTTGTACCAGACACAGCGGGTCACAGATCATACACGAGACATGCGAGTGGGAGGATGTCATGTGACATCCACCCAGGATAACAGAGCACCCCGCCCAGCCGTATTACTACAACAGGCTGGACAGGAAGTGGTTAATTAAGTTTTGTGTTTGCATGTGTAGCACTGCCCAATGTAATCAACTGGTTAAGTAAAATTTCTAGAATACAAACCTTGTATGCTTCATCAATGTTTGCATTTACACAGTGCTGTAACATTTCTTTCACCAACAGTGGATGTGGTTCATCACAAACCTGAAAGATAAGATACCAATTTAGAGGCAGGCTACTACAGTACTAGCACAAACTGACAGCACTGAACAAAATAACACACTTGCCTTAAACACATTCGTACTGTCCACAAACCCAAAGCCAGCATGTGTAGACTGCACGTTATTCAAAGCCTGGAGGGAAAGGAAAAAAAAAAAAGGCAAAGGGGGTGTCAAAAGCAAGGGTGCATTTTCAAATATAAAAACTAATTAGACTGGCATGGGTCCTCTTCTAAAAAAAGGTACACCTTTAGAAAATGAAAAAATATTACAGAGAAATGCCCCAATGCCCCTAAGGCAGCTCAAAGAAACTAGTACATCCCATGTATATTCTACCAGACCTCACAAATAGTTCTTCCTTCACTCTGATAATAAAGCTGAATTGCAGATTTATGAGGAGAATGATGGAGAGAAAGATCAAAATATCAACACATTTTCAAAGTCCAGCAACTACCTGTCTCATATCTCCTTGTGCTGTAAACACGATTGCTTCAAGACCATCATCTGTGCATTGAACATTCTCCCTCTCTACGATGGTCATTAGCCTTGCAAGAACCTGTGAATCAGTAAGCTTTGTATAGCGAAGCACAGCACATCGAGATTGGATGGGTTCTGGGAAAAAAAAAAATAGAGATCGGGGGTCCTTGAACCAAGCGAGGACAAGATCTAGCCACTGAATGCAGAAAATAGACTGGACTTACCTATAATTTTATCAGAGGCATTGCAAGCCAAAGCAAATCGCGTGGTCTTGGAATAGATCTCCATAGTTCTTCTTAAAGCTTGTTGAGCTCCATCGGTCATGCTGCAAAATGTGAAAATAGAACATTAAAAAGTACACTTGTATTCCTACTAGTGAGAGATTGACAACAGCCTGCACTAACGCCATAAATAAATTCACTGCAAACTAGCTTACCTATTAGTGAAATGAGACTGGAATTGTGACTTTTGAAAATGAGGAATAAAAGTTTCATAAGATGGCATTAAAAGGTAATCACCTGTCTGCTTCATCCAGTATTATGATCTTATGCCGACCTTTTGGAAGTGTAACCTTTTGCTGTGCAAACATTTTGATCTTGTTTCTCACCACATCAATGCCTCTAAGAAAAAACATATTGGTATAAAAAGAGGCAATTTGCAAAAGAGAAAAAAAAAAAAAAAAAAAACACACACGTATTTAAATGAAAACAGAAACGTTTTATGGAAAAATTTAAATTAGTAGACATTTGGGGGTGGGGGTGGAGGGCGCACACTAAGAAAAAATGGATTTTTGTAAGAACTTACCGTAAAATCCTTTTCTCTTAAGCTCATTGACAGACGTAGTCTTCTTGATTCTCAAGAGCTGGGTTATGTTGTCTCCGCAGGAATAGGACTAGGCAGAATGACAAAACGTTCTGGCTCCACCCTAGGGGCAGTCCCTGAGGGTATATCCTCCCTCTCTCTGCTACAGGGAATCAGTTCTGTTTAAAGCAGTACAGAGAATTTAACCCAACCCAACTCAATGATAGAGGGGCGGGTACTACGTCTGTCAATGAGCTTAAGAGAAAAGGATTTTACGGTAAGTTCTTACAAAAATCCATTTTTCTCTATCGCTCATTGACAGACGTAGTCTTCTTGATTCTCAAGAGCTGGGACATCCAGAAGCAGTGCCACAAATGAGGGGTGGGATTGACAAAATCAAATCCAATCTAGAAGGCCCAACCGGTGCCAAACTAGAAGTTTTAAAGGCTCATTATAAAACAAAGAATGAGGCTAAAGAAAACATTTTCCAACGGAAAAAAACCCTCGAGGTAGACCACTGGTCTCCTCAAATTGCGGCCTGCAAAACCTTGCGGCCAAATGAGGCATCAGACGATGCCATTACATCAACTTTATAATGTTTAGAGAAGGTATGCACCGACGACCAGGTAGCCGCCTTGCACACCTGGACCACTGACGCCTGATGGCGAAAGGCCCATGACGCACTAAGTGCCCGAGTGGAGTGCGCCTTAACAGGGAACGGGGGCTCCCGACCCTTAATAGAATAAGCCTGCACTACCGTCTGTCTGATCCATCAGGAAATGGTCGCGGCAGATGCAGGCAACCCCTTTTTGGGTCCATCTGGGATCACAAAAAGTGAATCCGTCTTGCGAAACGAGTCTGTCGTTTTCAAGTATACCCTGATCGCCCGGACCACATCCAAGGAGTGCAAAGCAAATTCCCGAGGATGACTGGGCTTAGGACACAGGGAAGGTAATACAATTTCTTCATTCAGATGAAATTCTGAAACCACTTTTGGTAGGAAGGATGGATTCGGACGAAGAACCACCTTATCTCTATGAACCACCAGATATGCCAATAGCCAGGCCGTTAAAGCCAGCGATCGTAAAGCAGGATGGAAGATCGGTCCCTGAGACAGTAGATCCTCCCTGAGAGGAAGTCTCCACGGGACGTCCGCCACCAGTCTGACCATGTCGGCGTACCAAGCTCGACGAGGCCAGTCCGGAGCTACCAGGATTACTGGGATTCCTTCCTCCTCTACCCTGCGAAGAAGTCTTGGCAGTAACGCGAGAGGAGGGAAGGCATATATTAGCTGGTATTGCCCCCACGGGGCGATCAGTGCGTCTGCGGTTTCTGCTAGAGGATCGCGGGAGCGAGCCACGAATCTCTGAACTTTCCTGTTGAATCGTGATGCCAACAGATCCACATCCGGGGTGCCCCACCGTAGGCACAACTGGTGGAAAACGTCTGGATGGAGGGACCATTCCCCCTGATCCAGGGTCTGACGGCTGAGATAATCTGCCTGCCAATTCTCCACCCCCGGAATGAACACCGCAGAGATTGCTGGAACAAATCGTTCCGCCCAGCGAAGAATGTAAGCCACTTCTTTGGCCGCTCGGACACTCTTGGTGCCCCCCTGATGATTGACATAAGCCACGGCCGTGGCATTGTCCGACTGGATCCGAACCGGGCTGCCCTGGAGCTGCTCGGTCCAGTGAATCAGACAAAGTCTGATCGCTCTCAGTTCCAATACATTTATCGGTAACCTGGATTCTTCCGGGGACCAAAGTCCCTGGACAGATAACTGACCAAGAATTCCTCCCCATCCGGATAGACTGGCATCCGTGGTCACTATCGTCCAATATATTGGCAGAAATGACTTTCCCTGGCTGAGCATTGGAGACCGAAGCCACCAAACCAGAGACTCTCTGGTCTGTTTGCTCAATCGTATCAGATTGTCCAGGGATTCGGGATTCCGATTCCATCTGAGAAGAATCTCTTGCTGAAGAATTCGGGTATGGGACTGGGCAAATGGGACTGCTTCGAATGAAGCCACCATCAACCCCAGAACCCTCATGCACGTCCGAAGGGAAGACCAGCTGTTGGACAGTAACAACTGGACTGCTGATTGAATCTTTCGAAGTTTCCCTACCGGAAGGAAAACTCTCGTCCTGACTGTGTCTAGAATTAGACCCAGATATTCGAGCCTCTGGGTGGGAACCAGAAATGACTTTTGCTGGTTCACCAGCCACCCGAATTCCTGTAAAGAAATCATAGTAATTTCTATGTTTTGTAGCAAGGTCTGAGGAGACTCTGCATGAAGCAGAAGATCGTCTAGGTAACCTAGAATCGATATACCTCTTTGGCGCAGAAGTGCCAACATTGGGGCCAACACCTTTGTGAAAACCCGCGGAGCCGTGGCGAGACCGAAAGGTAACGCCACAAACTGATAGTGGTTCTCCTCTACGGAAAAGCGTAGAAAACGCTGATGTCCTGCGAAAATGGGAATGTGAAGATAGGCGTCCTTGATGTCTATGGACGCTAGGACATCCCCTGGATGCAGGAAGGCTGCTACCGTGCGAATGGACTCCATTCTGAATCTTCTTATGTTGACGAAAGAATTGAGTGCTCTTAAGTCCAGAATTGGACGCACTTTGCCCTCTTTCCTGGGTATTGTAAACAGGTTTGAATAAAACCCTTGAAACCGTTCTGTCCAAGGAACGTGGACTACCACTCCTTGTTGTAGTAAATCTGTGACTGCTCTCCGCAGATCTTCTAAACGATCTGCGGATAGACGGATATTGGAAGGGAAGAATCGCGCCGGTGGGAGAGATCGAAACTCGATCTTGTACCCTGACCTTATGACTTCGCAAACCCATTTGTCCGGGATTCTGGAAAGCCATGGATCCGGGAACCGGCGAAGACGTCCCCCCACCCCAGTTATGGGTGGGGGCGCACCTTCAGGCTTTGGATGGTTTATCTTCAGGTCTGGAGGGGGCGGGCTTTTGCTTGCCCGACCAACGACCCCTGACGCCTCCTGCAGGAGCTTTGGAGGACTTAGTTTTTTCACCCGCTGGACGAAAAAACCTCTTGTGAGCAGAAAAAGAAGGCCCTCGTCTTTGACGAGTTCCTCTACCTTTAAAATTTTGCGGTAAAAAGGTGCTTTTTCCACCGGTGAGATCCTTAATGATCTCATCTAAGTTGGCTCCAAATAGACGCTCTCCTGAAAAAATGGATTTTTGTAAAATCTTACCGTAAAATCCTTTTCTCTTAGCTCATCGACAGACGTAGTCCTCGGTGATACACCACCTTCGGGTTATGTTACCTCCGCAGGAGCAGGACTAGACAGGAAATTAAAAAGCTCTGGCCACACCCTAGGGGCAGTCCCAGAGGGTATATCCTCTCTCTCTCTGCCTCAGCAAATCAGTTATGTGAAAAAGCAGTGCTTAGAGAATTTAACCCAACCCAACTCCAAAACAGAGGGGCGGGGACTACGTCTGTCGATGAGCTAAGAGAAAAGGATTTTACGGTAAGATTTTACAAAAATCCATTTTTCTCTAGCGCTCATCGACAGACGTAGTCCTCGGTGATACACCACCTTCGGGACGTCCCAGAGCAGTATCACAACTGAGGGGTGGGAAAATGGAAATCAAATCCCAATCTAGAAGGCCCAACCGGTGCCAACTAGAAGTTTACAATGCTCATCCTTAATGATGAGACTCAACCAAAAAAAAAAGAGAAAACAATTTATTTTTTTTTTTTCAAACAGAAAAAAACCCTCGAGGTAGACCACCGGTCTCCTCAAATTGCGGCCTGCAAAACCTTGCGGCCAAATGAGGCATCCGCCGATGCCGTCACCTCAATTTTATAGAATTTTGTAAAGGTATGTACCGACGACCAGGTGGCCGCCTTACATACCTGGACCACTGACGCCTGATGGCGAAAGGCCCAGGAAGTACTGAGCGCTCGAGTGGTGTGCGCCCTAACAGGGAACGGAGGACTCTGACCCTTAATAGAATAAGCCTGTACCACCGTTTGTCTAATCCATTTGGCAATGGTCGCGGCAGATGCAGGCAAACCCTTTCTGGGGCCATCCGTGATCACAAAAGTGAATCCGTCTTACGGAATGATTCCGTAGCTTTCAGGTATACCCTGATTGCCCGAACCACATCTAAGGAATGCAACACATGTTCCCGATGATGCTTGGGCTGAGGACACAAGGAAGGTAGTACAATATCTTCATTCAGATGAAAATCTGAAACCACCTTGGGAAGAAAAGATGGCTTAGGATGAAGTACTACCTTATCCCTATGAATCACTAGGTATGGTGACTGGCATGATAATGCAGCCAGTTCTGACACCCTGCGAGCAGAAGAAATAGCCACCAAGAAGGCCACCTTCTGGGATAGAGTAAGCAAGGGAATCTCCCTGATGTTTTCAAAAGGAGGTTTCTGTAGAACCGACAAAACCAAATTAAGATCCCAGGGCGGTAAGGGCGCGCGGACTGGAGGAGCCAGGTGCCGCACCCCCTGGATGAAATTCCGCACCAAGGATTTGGTAGCTAAAGGCTTCTGAAAGAAGATTGCTAATGCTGAAACTTGACCCTTGATGGTGCTCAAGGCTAGCTTCTGCTCAACCCCTTGTTGCAAAAAAGCCAATATTCGAGTCACCGAATAGGTACGTGGAGGAAATCCTAAAGATTCGCACCACGCAATATAAGTCTTCCATGTGTGATAATAGACTTTGCTGGAAGTCGCTTTCCTTGCTTTAATAAGGGTAGGAATGACTGAAGTAGACAAACCTCTGTCCTTCAGTACTTACTGTAAAGCACGAAGGTAAATTGGTCCTTGAGACCACAGACACTCCCTGAGACGAAGTTCCCACGGAACGTCTGCGACTAACATGTCCAAGTCGGCCAGGCCGGCTTGAGGAGGCCAGCCTAGAATTTCTAGGACCACTGGCGCTGATTGGATCTGAACCAGGCGTCCCTAGAGCTATCTGGCCCCGACCATCCGAGAAAGTCTGGTCGTTTTCTGTTCCCACACATTTATCAGATACCTGATAGTTATCAGGAAAAGTGATCTTTTCTGGTTGAACCTCAGGGACCGAAGTCACCCGACTAGAGGCTGCTTGGCCTATCTGGTCAACCAGATCCGATTCCTGTGAGGTATCGGGACTAATCTTAGGAAAAGGTAAAGGAAAAAATCTTTTCAGGGAACGGTAACTACCGCTTCCTGTGGTACTAAAATGTTGGAAGGGAAGAATCGCACCGGTAGTAGTGGTTGATGCTCGATCTAATGTCCTGAATACCGGTGAAAACGTCCCCCCACCCTGAAACCGGGTGGGGGCGCACCTTCAGGCTGTGTACTCCTTTGCTTCGGGTTTGGCTGGGTTGGTCCCCTTCTTGAACCCTCCTGGAGGAGTCTTGCCTTTCCCGCTAGTACCAGCCGGGCGCCCTTTATGGGCGGTAAAGAAAGGTCCTCGCTTGTTGCGAGGTCCCTTAGCTTTTGCAGCCTGTGGCAAAAAAGTGCTCTTGCCCCCAGTGGCATCCTTAATGATTTCATCTAGGTTGGCTCCAAATAGACGATTCCCCTGAAAGGGGAGATTGGTCAAGGTCTTTTTGGAACCTAGGTCAGCTGACCAGCATTTTAACCACAGCACACGTCTGAGGATCACTGCTAACTTAGATGCATGCCCTAATAGGGGAGTAGTGTCCAAGGCTGCGTCACAGATAAACCGTAGCCCTTGTATGATCTGTTCCATCAAATCAGATGTCTCCTGGGGAATATCTTTTCCCCTAAGATCTTGGCGTACCATCTTCGCCCATTCCGTAAGTGTCTGGGAAACTAGACCAATAACGATTACTGGTCTAAATGCTGACCCTATCAGAGAAAAGATAGTGCGGGACTCTGCTTCTATCTTTCGATCCACCGGATCCTTAAAGGACGAAGTGTCCTCCACTGGAATAACCGTGGCTTTATTCAGCCTGGAAATAGGCGGATCCACGACTGGTGGTACCGTCCATTTCTTAATGATGGATTCCTCAAACGGATAGCGTCTAGCAATACGCTTGGAAATAGTAAAGGTACGTTTAGAATGCTCCCATTCTCCTTTAATCTGATTACCAAAACATTTAGGTACAGGAAAAGCCTTCGCCGTCTTGATGGGCTTATTAGTCCCAAAAGGCCTCTCTGTTTCAGTTGCCTCTGCTGGTAAAGCCTCAAGTTTTAAGGTTTCTTGCACTGCCACAACTAGTGCGTCCACCAATGCTTCTTCCTGAATTATAGCAAGAGAAGAAGCGTCCTCCTCACTGTCTGAGGGGGCTTTACCTGGGATAACAGCCCTTGCAGAGGAACCTGCAACTGCCGTGACCATCTCTGAATCTGAGTCAGAGGTGTCAGATGGTATAGGGGTAGGCGGGGGTCGCTTCCTTGACCCCCGTCCCTGACAGGCCGCCTCCACCCGAGCCACCATAGACTCCAAAATTGCTGTAAATGACTCTATACTCTGTGCACCGGCGGGTCCCGAGGCCCCCTCGAGGGAAACAGGTGGGGGAATATGTGTGGCAGGGTCCATAATAACTCCAGTTACTTCCTGGATAATATAATTCAAAAGTGAAGAAAAAAACTTTTTTTTTTTTTTTTTTTCTTTTCTGACCCCCAGCGCCACAAAAAAGCCCCTTAGTGTTACCTGCTTAGGGATCCCTATCGATCGAGAGAGAGAGAGATAGACCCCCAGGCTCACCACTTGATGCTCAGAGTTAAACTGCAACAGCTTACAGCGCTGTCTTGACAAACAGGAAGTCTTTTGGCTGGCTGCCCAGGAAGAAAGGAGGCGGCTCCGCCCCTCTGCACGCCTTCCGGCGCCTCCCCCAAGCTCCACGAGGTGTAGGATCACCTCAAACATGGCCGCCCCCATGCTGGAGACACGAGGCTACGCCAAAATGGCGGCTCGTGCGATCCTGCAAGAAAAAATGGCGGCGGCCTGCTGAATGTCGGTGTGCTGCACACAACACTGTCTCTGCCTGGGGATATGGCGTGGTGGGCGGTATCGGCCCCTGGCGGACCGCATGGCCGTTCGGGAGGCCTGCTAATAGCTGGAGATCTGATTTGGAAGGCAGTCTACATGTCCGTGGCTTCTGACTGGTAGGTAGCTTATACTTAACCCATAAGATTCCCAGAATGCCACAGATTACATCTTTTAAACATGTATACAATAGATTGTTAGCTCCCAAACCAAGCCTCCTGGCTTTTTGTACACAAAAAAATCACACTCAAAGTAGGAGGATCTGTGACATGTTATAGGATAGAAAGGACTCTTTCTTACCATACCGAGAGGGGCCCGTGTTCACCACAAAACCTGTCAGAGGGAAAGGGGGAACATACTACTCACCATACCGGAACCAGGCGGGCACCAACTCCTGACAGTACCCCTCTCCACCGGGGCGGGAGGGCTGTCGACCGATACGAACGCCGTGACTCATGGTCTTTGGCGTTTCAGCGAGACGTTTAACTCGCGGGTTCAGTCCTTTTAATGGGACTTTGTCGCGGCCGACCCAGCGCGGAGCTATGGCCTGCACGCGCTCGTAGGCTGAACTGGGGTGACCACCGGATCTCAACATCCAGCCCGTCGCCCAGTTCAGCTTTCTTGCTTGAAGATCTCACAGGAACACTGGAGAAAAAGCTGTCTAAAAAAATCCTTTAAGAAAAAATTCTTGCCAGGACCTAAGATCCCAGCAAGGTGTCTAGGTCCTTACTCCTAACTAGACAGAAAATAACTGATTTGCTGAGGCAGAGAGAGAGAGGATATACCCTCTGGGACTGCCCCTAGGGTGTGGCCAGAGCTTTTTAATTTCCTGTCTAGTCCTGCTCCTGCGGAGGTAACATAACCCGAAGGTGGTGTATCACCGAGGACTACGTCTGTCGATGAGCGCTAGAGAAAGGGGATATTAGCCAATGCTTTTTTGGAACCTTGGTCGGCTAACCAACCTTTTAGCCACAGTGTACGCCTGAGAACCACTGCTGAGACTGATGCTCGCGCCATTAATGGAGTGGCGTCTAACGCCGCATCACATACAAACTGTAACCCCTGTATCATTTGTTCCAACAAATCTGATACCGCCTGAGGGACTTCTTCTAAGTCCCGGCGTAACCACTTGGTCCATTCAGTTACAGCCTGCGAAACCAGACCAATAGCAATTATTGGTCTGAAAGCTGATCCAATCAAGGAAAACATGGTGCGAGACATAGCTTCTATCTTGCGATCCACTGGATCTTTAAAAGACGGAGCGTCTTCTAAAGGAATAACCGTGGCTTTATTCAATCTAGCAATGGGTGAATCCACCACAGGTGGTTCTGTCCATTTCTTAATAAGGGTTTCCTCAAACGGATAACGCCTGTCAATGCGTTTAGAAATATTAAAAGTGCGTTTTGGCAGACGCCATTCTTCTTCGATTGGATTGCCAAAACATTTGGGCAATGGAAAAACCTTCGCCATTTTGATGCGCTTTTTAGTCCCAAAAGGGATCTCAGTTTCAGCTATTTCTGATGGAATACCCTGTAACCTTAAAGTCTCTTGAACAGATACAATGAGTGCGTTTACCAACGCTTCCTCTCGGGCTATGGCGGATGCCGAAACATCCTCCTCACTGTCTGAAGAGACAGGACCCGAGACACCAATACCAGATGAAGTACCTGCAACTGCAGAAATAGGCTCAGAGTCTGAATCCGAAGTTTCAGATAATAAGGGGTTAGGCGGGGGTCGCTTTCTTGCGCCCTGTCCCTGACAAGCCACTTCCACCCGGGACACAAAAGTTTCCATAATAGCTGACAAAGATTCAATTGTCAATGGGGTGCTGGAGGATCCCGCAGACCCCTCGAGGGGATCCGGAGGAGATACATGAGTGGCAGGGTCCATGTTAATACAGGACACCTTTGCCAGCAAAAACAAAAAAACTTTTTCTTTTTTTTTTTTTTTTGTGTGTCTCCCCCTAGCGCAATAGCGCCCCTCAGAGTACCTGCTTCTCGATCCCAGAGAGAGAGAGAGAGGGACCCCCAAGGCTCACCAACCGATGCAGTGCAGTTTCCAACAAGCTTCAGTCAGCGTCTGTCTTACACAGACTGGAAGGAGCTGTTTGCTTTTTCCCGGGCAGAAGGCGTGGCTCCGCCCCCTGTGTACGCCTTCCGGCGTTCCCAGCCCTCCACGAGGTAGCTGGGCTCACAAAACATGGCCGCCCCCATAGAAGAGACATAAGACTCCAAAAACATGGCGGCCGGCGTGACCTTAGGACATACAGGCATTCGGTCTACGGCAAAATGGCGGCGGACCGCCGATATCGTCTTCCCAGCACATCCACCTGCACTCTGCTAAGAGGTGACATATGGATCTACAGAGATACACTGCACATAAGGTAGGATTATACCTCCTATGTCTGCTGTAATTTACAGTCTGCTGGGTAGAGTGTTAGCTCTTGAACCAAGTCCACTTCCCACAAACACATGCTGTATTACAAGGGGGACTTGTAAGTATCAGATATATACTGACCATATATGGAGGGGCCCATAATATATACTGCCTCATAATGAGGAAAAAAGGGAACGTTTACTCACCATACCGAACCGACAGGCACCCTCTCTTCACAATACCCTCTCCACCGAGGTGGGGGTTTGTGGACGCCTCGACTCTCTGGTACCTGGCGTCCAAGCGAGACTTTTAACTCGCAAAGTCAGTCCCTTTACTGGGACTCCGTCGCGGCCGACTCAGCGCACTGGTCTGCACGCGCTTTTAGGCAGAAACCGGGGTGACCACTGGATTTCAACATTCAGCCCGTCGCCCGGCCCCGCATACTTACTTGAATATGTCGCGGCCGACCAAGCGCAATGCCATGGTCTGCACGCGCTCGTAGGCCGGCTGGGGTGACCACAAGTGTCGCCCAGTCCGGCATTTTTGCTTGAAGATCTCACAGGAAAAAAACACTGGAGAAAACTACCTAAAAAATGTCTTTTTCTCAAAGAAAAAAAGTCTTGCCAGGACCAAAAGATCCCAGCAAGGAACTTAGGTCCTTACTCCTGACTAGACAGAAAAAAACTGATTCCCTGTAGCAGAGAGAGGGAGGATATACCCTCAGGGACTGCCCCTAGGGTGGAGCCAGAACGTTTTGTCATTCTGCCTAGTCCTACTCCTGCGGAGACAACATAACCCAGCTCTTGAGAATCAAGAAGACTACGTCTGTCAATGAGCGATAGAGAAATTGAACTTCAGTTTTAAGAAAGGAATTTTTTTTTTCGCTTTTTAAAAATGGTATTTTATACTTTCTTATAATACAAACATCTTGTGTGTATACTGTATAACATTTTGAGAGCACTGAGACAGCACAGCAGAGTTACTTGCCATTTGTTACTGCTGATGAATCACTGAGCTGTATAAATAGCTTTTCCAGGCTATTCCATTCATCTCTATCCTTATTCATCATATTTCTAAAAAGGTGGATAATACACTCGAGACATCTGCCACTCTATATACATAACTCCCTTCATGGCTTCAAAGCAGGGTTGGTGCAAGGATTTTTGACACCCTAGGCGAAACCACATTTTGCCCCCCCCCCCCCCATTGGCTCTGCCCCCGACTCCACCCCCTTTTCCCTGCCCATATCCAGGGTGGCAGGGGTGAAGATTTTTGCTGCGCCTCTCTACCTGAAAAAAAGGCCTGGATTCTTTCCTGGGTGGACTTAATATAAGTGGGTACTAATATTTATAGGTATAGTTGATCCAGGGAATATCAGATTGCCTCTCAGATCAGGAAGGATTTTTTTCCCCCTGCTTTAGCAAATTGGATCATGCTTTGCTGGGGTTTTATCGCCTTCCTCTAGATCAACTGCGGGTATAGGATTGTGTATATGGGATTGTATGGTTGGGTTTTTATTACTGTTTTTTGTTTTTTTATTGGTTGAGCCAGATGGACTTGTGTCTTTTTTCAACCTAACTATGTACCTATTTCTTCAGCTGTGGTCCCCGGCCTGCACCTGTACCTCTGAACCCAGACTGAAGACAAATAATGATGGCACCGGCTCGCTTCCTCACGCCAGCTGTGGTCCGCAGTATATGGACGGGCTGGGGTAGTATACGGACATGCTTCCCCTATGTTGATCTGTGATCAGAGTATATTCCTGTGTTCAGGGGATTTCTATGGTAAACAGACACTGGTGTGGCTTATATTCTACATATAATAATAAAAGAAATACACAGTTCTAGGGCTGCAAGTAAGGATTATTTCCATAATCGATTAGCTGGCCGATTGTTGTTTTGATTAATCCACTAATTGGATAAAAACCTAAAAAAAAAATGTAAAAATTTAGTTACGATTCTTGAATATCTATATGCAGAGGTAAATATAAATATCCAGCTATATAGTTGGATATTTAATCCACTCTGAGACAGATATATGTATTATTACAGGTTTAAGTGTGGTACATATCAGACTCAGAGATCAAGATTTTTAAAAGACCTAAAACACTTGCAAATTTTCAGACCAGATTGGTATACAATAGTCATGACAGACTCCCTTATTAATAGGCAGGTAGTTTGATACAAGCTCCCTGCGCCTGCTGTCACTTATGCTGGCCATACACAAACTACATTTTTTTAGAAAATTTTTATAAACATTCATCCGATTTTTCTAACCATTAGTGGGGTCCATTCGGTGTTCGTTGTCAACCACAGTTAACAGGAAAATTTGAAGGAGCAGAATAGAAAACTTCTTGATAAAACGAATCTTCAAATAGTGTATGTGGTTTTTGCTCAGAAGTTCTATTCAATTTTAAAATTTAATGTTAAAAGCAAGTGGAATTTTCAAACAACACTCGTCCACTCAACGAATAAACAAAGAATTTTTGGACAAATATAGATGTAAAAATTCTTGTCCAAGAATCCAATACACGTATGGGCAGCAGAAGATTTAGTAGCAACAGCATGCTTTTTTTTTTTTTAATCACCTGTCATGATGGGGTTAAAAAAAATAAAAAATAGCCCCTTTATAGTAAAAAAAAACCCAGCAGATATTGCTACTGTAATATAATTATAATTTCTACTGTGAAATAGTGAAAGTATATGTTGTATCATGATGTGTTTGGACCACCAACCTCCGCCTCTAATACCTAGCACAGCTCTGGCAGCGTTTTGAAGAGGCGGCGGTGGGGCCGGGAGGCGGAGTTTCACAGGAAAGAGCACTGACAGCCTGCACACATCAGCCCTTCTGCCTGGGGGGGGGCGGCACCCCCGACTGATGCACGCTCTAGGCTGGTGCCTACCTTGCCTAGAGGTAGCTCCGGCTCTGCTTCAAAGGGATTTTAGTTTGTAATGCATCCACACAAAATATGTATTATTCTGTCCTTCTAGACTGTTAGAAGCAGTCATGAAAGCAGAATGTTGGTGTTGTCAGCTCCATGTGCCATAATGCAGTAGTTTTCCCGAAAAACCTCAATGAGAAAGCTGCACTTCATTTTGGCCACTAGATGGAGCAGACAGCACTGCCATTAATCTCCTAAAACAATTACAATGACAGTTTATTCAGCTTGCACGAATTTCTGCAACACACCTTTACCGAATAAACACCTTTATCTACAATATATTTCTCAATGATATTTATTGCGTCATTGAAGACATGACTTCCGATTTGTGCACTTTGTACATTTAAATCAATCATTCTTACAGCATTGTTCAAAAAAGTCACAACACTAATATTGTTTATTACAAATATTTTAATAACGTTGACTTAAAATGTTATTGGTTTCCTTGCAGCTACTGTAAAAAAATCCTGTACCTGTGCTTTAAGGGCTCTTTCACACGGTCCGCCTCCGCAGGCGGATCCGTGTTGCTCAGCGGGGATCGATCCGCGATCCCCGCTGAGCCGGGCGGATGACAGCTCCGTCTCCGCTTGCAGAGCGGAGAGGGAGGTGTCTCAGCACCCGCTGCCCTCTATGGGGGATCGGAGGAGAGCGGACCGCCTGTCCGCTCTCATCAGATCCGCTCCGATTACTGAACGGATGGAAAAATAGGGTTTCCATCCGTCCAGATTTCAGCACAGGATCGGATGCGGATGGCAGCGGGTGTCAGCGGAGGTGACCTCCGCTGACACCCGCTGCCCCATAGAGCTGCATGGAGGATCCGATCAGATCCGCCTAAAAAACTGACAGGCGGATCTGATCGGACCGCCCGTGTGAAAGAGCCCTAAGCTATTTTTATTTTTTAAAACGCTGCATTAACAAATATTTGCAAAACTGCATAATATAAATGGGGTTGGAAGAAGTGGGGTAATGAGCATTGTAGTTTTCATTCCAATAACACCATTTTACATAACCAACTTACCGATCGTTTGAAGCATTCAGTTCTAGGACAGCATCCTTGAGTGCTGGACCCAAAAGGGCACGAGCTAAGCACAAAATACTTGTGGTTTTACCAGTTCCAGGTGGACCCTGCAAGTGCAGGAATACTTAGTTATTCTAACCTGTTTAGGGTTGGGTTACTTAAAAATACATTAATATCACTGATGTTTATTTAATACCAGGGTGCTTCATTATATTCACCAGTAGTAACAAACTAGCCAGGTAAAGGGTACGTAATGTCTGACATTGAACTTCTCGTATTTACCTATTGGCCTGGTAAATATATCATTGAAAGTTCTCTGTTATATCTAAACTGTAAAAAACTGACAGATATATCGATTAGTATATCCGCTTTATCAGCCCTGCTGAGGTTAACTCTGAATTACAGAACATTATTTCCCTTCTAAGTTATAAAGATGAGGGAGGTTCTGTAGTCCAAGCACTTCCTGTCCTAGGATGACAATGCTGCTCCTCTATAAAGGCACAGTGAGTGAATGTGGTCAGTACTAGTACAGGAAGCAAGTTATTGGCAAGATTCTCTGGTAAATAGAAAATGCAGTCTGAAAAAGGAAAAACAATTTAGTCACATCTAAAAAACTGGTAAGGTGCAACACACAAATTACCATCTCAGATTGGTAATTGTATTTTCTTACTTCCTCCGTTTCCTATCATTTGCCATCTTAAGTTCTAAAAAACTCCAACAATAAATCAATAGCCTACATAGTACAATACTCTAATACTGCTTGGCTTTCCATGATGCATTACACTGCACGGCCCTGTACAGATTTATAATGATCCCTGCCTCAAAGGAGCTCATAATGTCTCTACCATGGTCACCAACCAACCTGCTACTGTATTTTTGGATTGGTTTCCATTTACAGGAGGATTTGGAGGAAACACACACACACAATTCTCATGGGAACTGAACGCCAACATATAATCCACTGCACTGTGATTCCTTAACAATGTTGATAAACATCTGCTGGAGGCTCTTTTTGACAGCTGTGAGCGAGCAGAGAACAGCTCTGTAAGTGCCGGTTCACACAAATGCATTGCAGGAACCCTGCAAATCCACTGCGGGTTCCCGCATCGCATTCAACTCGCAGGCAGTTCACACTGCTATATGCGAATCGCTGGAGGTGTCAATACAAAGTTACCGACACCCCCAGATCAGTTTGCATATTGCAGTGCTGTCAGTTCGGACATGAATCGGAACGCATAGGTGTGAACACCCATGCGATCAGATTCTGGTGCGGACAATAAAAAAAAAAAAAGGGGGGTCCTGTGTGACTTGGTCCCAACGCAATGCAAATTCTGCCATACAATCTGTACGGCTGAATTTGCAACGCACAGACAACACATGTGATTTGCAGAGCAGTGCGCTGCGAATCACATGTGATGTCTGACATTGCATGTGTGAGAACCAGCACTAAGAGTCAAGGGCATGCCATTTTAAGATTGGGGGGGGGCGGGGAAAATCGAGATCTCATAATTTATTTTCGTGCAAGCTCTAATCCACGCTTTTCACAGTTTTAGGTGTGCTCCCATTGACTTTATTGAGACTGAGTTTTCTGAAAGTGCATCAAAGAGGCAGCATGCAGAACTTTAATGAAAACGCACTGCCTAATAGAAGTCAATGTGATTGCACCTAAAACAGTGCTGCACTCAAAACAGCAGTGCACAAGTGTGAACTCCGCCTAAAGGTTTATAAAAAGCACGGTTTGCTTTAATACTGAAGTGGCACATACTGCATGTTCAAAAAAACATCTACATGCAGACATTAGATATTTTTATCAATTAAACCAACCATATTCCATTAAAAAAAAAAAAAAAAGAAGTGGAATCCTACAAAAGAGGGACTTATGCCCCGTACACACGTGCAGATTATCTGAAGACTTTTGTCTTCAGATTTACCTTTTCTATGTAGTGCAAGGGCCTGCCGGATTGCATACAAATTGAAAGTGTTTAGGTTTGACCTCATATTATATGGTTTTGGCAAGTCTGCAGACAAAAGTCTTGAGATAATCTGCACGTGTGTACGGGGCATTAGAGTTGCCAGGAAATACTGGCATGGAAAATCGCCCATGCAAAAACTGCCAAGACAGATGCACTCTTGCATTAAAACCCTGCCCAACTGCAGCTTTACAATAAGTATGAAAATTGTAACAGATCATCAAAGACAGTGCATAGTCTCATTCAACGGCATCTTATTCCCATAAGTGCACAATATTAGCAAGACAGTCCAGCTGATGCATCTGGCTGCAGATATTGGAGAGCTATAGAAAATAATGGCAGTCTCTACATCTGGTCAGGCAGGCTGCTGTTATTTCC
This sequence comes from Pelophylax lessonae, assembly GCF_965119305.1. Taxonomy (NCBI): domain Eukaryota; kingdom Metazoa; phylum Chordata; class Amphibia; order Anura; family Ranidae; genus Pelophylax; species Pelophylax lessonae. The sequence goes on from NC_138769.1 coordinate 411,128,505, forward strand.
TTTGACTATGTACCCCATTACATTTCACTTCTAAAGTGAAGCAGACTGGTGGCTGGCCTCTAAGAATATGCACACATACAAATTCATTTTTGGATACTTAACCCTACAGGTCCAAATTACGTTTTGGAACAGAATCCTACAAGTTCTTAAAACTGCATGCATTAAAAGAGAAGTATGGCCAAAGCTTTTTTTTTAAGTCATACTTCTTGTATGTCACAGGAGTACACTTACCTTTGCACTCCTGTGACTCAGGGTCAGCTTATAGCAGGCTATCACCCAATGTTAGCCTTCCTGGTAGAACCGCTCTAGGCTCTGGAAAGATTGACTATACTGTTGGGATCCACCCAGCTGCCTGATTAACAGCTGGCTTAATTCTCAGTGCATGGGTGAGAGCTGAAGCCAGCTGCACCTGCCCCCCCGCTTCAGCCTGGCACTCTAGTAAGTGCTGGAGGAGCAGAGCAGAGAGCAGTGACAGAGAAAACTTTGTGATCAGCGGTCACGTGATCACTCAGTTCTTGGGCTTATTGCCAACATGGGACTGATGTTGCAGGACAGAGGCTTAAGCTGGGTACACACTATACAATTATCTTTAGATTTTTTCCTTTAGATTTACCAAAACCATAAAATAGGAGGTCAAACGTAAACACTTACAATTTGTATGCAATCAAGTAGGTCCATTCACTACATAGTTGAAGGATAATCCACCCAAAAAAGTTGTATAGTGTGTACCCAGCTTTAGGCAGAGTTTAGTTTGTTTTTATATACCCTGAACTTCAACTTAAAAAAGAGGTTGTAAACCCGTAACATTTTTTTTTTTTTGCAACCTGAAAGGGAAACACATAATGAGCTAGTATGCATCGCATACTAGCTCATTATTAAATACTTACCTTAGAACGAGCCCCCGCCGTGCCGCCCGCTTACCTGTATGACGGCCAACATGTCCAGTCGCCCGTCTTCCGGGATCCCGGCATCCGGCCATCTGATTGGCCAGAGCCACGGTGACGTCACGGGACTCTGAACGGCACCAGCGGCCGTTCCTTCAGAGCGCATGCGCCAGTGACGTCACTGGCTGCATGTAAGGTAAATATCTCCTAAACGGTACAAGTTTAGGAGATATTTACAGTACCTATAGGTACAAGTTACAGAGGAGGGTTTACTTCCTCTTTAATGTGTAGAGTAATACCTGAAAAAACAAACATACTTACTGCAATTATGATATTTGGAACATTACCCTCTCTTGCAAACACCTATAAAAAAAAAAAAAAAAAAAGGATATTAAAAGTAATTATTATCAGTTTTTCTACCTTATAAAAACGAATGATTAAAACATCTATCAGTATTTTGTTTTTTCTAAAAATAAACTGTGCTTTGTGTAAACCAAACAAAAAAAAAATATACGAAGGTAACAGCAGCACTCACTGATATCGGAATACCCAATAACCACATTAAACATAAGCAAACAATGTGTTGTGTTATAAATTCAACTTGCTTGGTCTCTAAGGCCCCTTTCACACAGGTGGACCGTTCAGATCCGCCTGTCAGTTTTTCAGCTGATCTGAACGGACACCCTATGCATCTCTATGGGGCATCTGAGGTCAGCGGAGACATGTCCGCTGACATTAGATCCAATCCTGTCCGTCAAATCCGGATGGATGAAAACCATAATTTTCCATACGTCCAGCGGATCGGATGAGAGCAGACAGACGGTCCGTTCTCATCCGATTCCCCCATTAGAGAACAGCGGGGATCTGACACCTCCGTCTCTGCACACAGAGCGGAGACAGAGCTGTCATCCTCCTGCTCAGCGGGGATCGATCCCCGTTGAGAAAAACAGAGTCCGCCGACGGAGCGGACATGTGTGACATGTATGAAAACCCAGTATAAAAAAAAGTTTAAACAATGTTGGCCGGGAGCACTGGATTGGTGGAGGCGGTGCAAAGCATACAGTTCACAGTGAACTTTATAGTGTTTTATTTTACCTTATCATTTGTTGCATTTATGAACCTAATTTGTTAATTGAGGGCTGGTTCACACCACAAAAACACACTCCAGATCTGTTCCAGATGCATTTCTGCATGCGTGTTTTTAACATGTTTCGTTGCATTTCCGGATGCATTTCAGATGCTTTTTTGCCCTTTTCCTGATTTTTTTTTTTCTTCTCTCTCGGTCTGGTGTGATTTTGATGCGTTCCAGTTAGTGATGCACCGAATGTTCGGCAACCGAAATTAATAAGTAAATAGGCCGAATAAATTTTGCCGAACAATGAAGTTTTTAACTCCCTCCCTCCCTTTTTAAACGGCCTCCCAGAAGGACTCTCCCCGCGCGCTCCCGCGAGCGTGCATCGGGGAGAATCTGTGTCGGCCGTGTCCCTTGGACATGGCCGATCACAGATCGTGGTGAATGGCCAATCACAGCGGCCATTCACCACATGATCAAGCCATCCAATGAGAGATGATCTCATATGTAAACATATGAGATCATCTCTCATCGCCAGCTCTCCTTCCTCACACAGAGACTGCAGTGTGAGGAAGGAGGGGGAGCCGACAGCCGCCGGGGACACAGCAATGTAATCAGGGCACTGACGCAAACAAATAATTGATTTATCTGAAAAGCAACACAAAATAGTAAAAAGCAAATTTTTACCATTTAATTATTGTAATGGTGAAAAAATTGGCAAAATAAATGGAAAAAATGCGAAACACCGCGTTCGGTATTCGGCCTTCGGCCAAGCATTTCATTATTATTCGGCTTCGGCCAAGAATTTCATTTCGGTGCATCCCTAGTTCCAGTGTGTTTTACGGCATTTCAGTACAGTCCACTGCAGGACAAACACAGCATAATCAACTTTATTTTGTGGAGCTGGAGTGCCCTGGAACTGTCCCGCACTGGTGTGAACTATGCCATTGAAAAACTATACAACATACTTTCCTTGCAGAAAAAAATAAATAAATAAATAAATGCACTGGACTGCATGTGGTGTGAACTGGCCCTAAATTTATAAAAGCACAACAGATTGTTTATATTTTGTTTTTTCTGCACTGGGTTTTCATGTTTGAAACCAAGCGAGTTGTACTGGCAGCAATTATTTTTTTCTCTGGAACCCCAAGATACAACACTTAATCTAATGGCTGCCACACACTGCTTGATTTTCTTGTTCAGCTTGCAGGCTAAATGAGAGAATCAATTCCCCCATCCATACTAACAGTGCAGATGGAGGAATCTCCACTTCCCTCTACTGTATATGGGCAGTCACTGCACCTGTGGCTGCCCAATCGCAGCTGCACTTTAAAAACAGTGACTACCTCCAATTGGCTGCAGTCACTGACTGATTCAGCAGATGTCAGCCAAAACGGGAGCCATCTATGGGGGAGGGGGCTTTAGTTTTGCTGGGGAGGCTCCACCCACTGGTTCTGTACTGGTACAGATTTTACAATTACTCAGCTTGTGATATTAAAGTGGTAGTAAACGCAACTTTTATACTTTCCACCAAAAAAAAAAAAAACATTAATAATCAATATACATGGTGCAGTTTTAAAAATCTTCAATCCAATGATGTCCCCAGCGCATGCGCAATGTTACTACGATTCACTGCATGCTCTGTGTGCCGTTCATCCTTTCTGTAGTGTGCTGGGCTCACCTCATCCAGTCTCAGCAGCATTGCATTGCAATCCCTTGAGACTTTATCCGATCATGGGACAAGTCGAGAGGGAAAAAAAAAAAAAAAAAAGGGAGGTTCGGCTAATACTCAAAGATTCTGACAGCACAGATGGAAAGGGTGGAAGTAACGAATGACAACAGTTAAAATGGCGCCGGCTTCAGATGGGAAGCAGGGAAACAAAGTAAGAAAACATGGAGGGGGCCAATTAATAAAGGAGAATGATACATACATTATTTTGTAATGGCTATCATACTTTTCACAAGTTGGGTGGCTGAGTTTACTATCGCTACAAAATATTTAAAAAAAGTTTAAAATGTAAATGAAAAGAATTACCTCAAGTCGACTAACAGTTTCTTCATTACCGATGATTTCACTGAGCTTTAATGGTCTGTATTTCTCTACCCTACAAAAAACAATGATGTCAATATTCACACGTGATAGAACAAGACTACGTTTTGCAATCAGCTAAGCACTTTCTAGGGGTTTCAAAACTAAAGGTTTCCAGCCTGAGTGGAAAAAGCTGCTCCCTGCCAGCATACTAAAGATGGGGGCCTATACTCACTGTATTGAACCAGTGATCTCTCTGCAGATGTCTACCACACCATCTACTGCTAAAGGAGGGGAAAGCGCCTCTTGAGTGTGATAAAAGTAATTTATTACAGTAACAATAGTAGCAACTTACATAGAGGTAAGTGGATTCAAGTGTCCAGCGTGTCCTGCTCCGGTGGTAGATGTAACTGTGTGCAGCAGCATCCAGATGAGGTCCGGCAGCTCTGAAGAACCCGAGAGGCCCGCTCTGTAGTCTTCAGGGTCGCGGCGGACGAGATGGAAGGGTTGGTGCGGCGGCCGGCGGGAGCGTCTGACGTCACTGGGAGAAGAGGGCAGTGTGGGCAGTCTGGGCTCAATACGCATTTCGGAGCATGCGCCGATGTCTGGTACGGACATGCGCACTCCTTTGTCAAGTGTCCAGACGGGAAGAAGGAGTCTGTCTATATAGCCCACGGGGGGGCGTGTGCCATAATTAAAGCGGCAGTACAAGGGAAAGACATTTAAAAACGGCAATGCATGTAATAAAGGAGATAGAAACAACGATACATATATGCAGAGAGAGATTATACTGATCTCGGTGTCCAATGTATACAGGTCCCTCTCAAAAAATTAGCATATTGTGATAAAGTTCATTATTTTCTGTAATGTACTGATAAACATTAGACTTTCATATATTTTAGATTCATTACACACAACTGAAGTAGTGCAAGCCTTTTATTGTTTTAATATTGATGATTTTGGCATACAGCTCATGAAAAACCAAAATTCCTATCTCAAAAAATTAGCATATTTCATCCGACCAATAAAAGAAAAGTGTTTTTAATACAAAAAAAGTCAACCTTCAAAAAATGATGTTCAGTTATGCACTCAATACTTGGTCAGGAATCCTTTTGCAGAAATGACTGCTTCAATGCGGCGTGGCATGGAGGCAATCAGCCTGTGGCACTGCTGAGGTGTTATGGAGGCCCAGGATGCTTCGATAGCGGCCTTGAGCTCATCCAGAGTGTTGGGTCTTGCGTCTCTCAACTTTCTCTTCACAACATCCCACAGATTCTCTATGGGGTTCAGGTCAGGAGAGTTGGCAGGCCAATTGAGCACAGTAATACCATGGTCAGTAAACCATTTACCAGTGGTTTTGGCACTGTGAGCAGGTGCCAGGTCATGCTGAAAAATGAAATCTTCATCTCCATAAAGCTTTTCAGCTCCAAAATCTCCTGATAGCTAGCTGCATTGACCCTGCCCTTGATAAAACACAGTGGACCAACACCAGCAGCTGACATGGCACCCCAGACCATCACTGACTGTGGGTACTTGACACTGGACTTCAGGCATTTTGGCATTTCCCTCTCCCCAGTCTTCCTCAGGGTCCAGTCACCTCTTCTCGTTGTGCAGCGTTTTCTGTCACACTTTTTCCTTCCCACAGACTTCCCACTGAGGTGCCTTGATACAGCACTCTGGGAACAGCCTATTCATTCAGAAATTGTCTTACCCTCTTGCTTGAGGGTGTCAATGATGGCCTTCTGGACAGCAGTCAGGTCGTCAGTCTTACCCATGATTGCGGTTTTGAGTAATGAACCAGGCTGGGAGTATTTAAAAGCCTCAGGAATCTTTTGCAGGTGTTTAGAGTTAATTAGTTGATTCAGATGATTAGGTTAATAGCTTGTTTAGAGAACCTTTTCATGATATGCTAATTTTTTGAGATAGGAATTTTGGTTTTTCATGAGCTGTATGCCAAAATCATCAAATATTAAAACAATAAAAGGCTTGCACTACTTCAGTTGTGTGTAATGAATCTAAAATATATGAAAGTCTAATGTTTATCAGTACATTACAGAAAATAATGAACTTTATCACAATATGCTAATTTTTTGAGAGGGACCTGTACAGATGCAAGGGGGCAAAGAAAAGGCCTAAAACAAGTGTGTATAAGGGGAACAATTAAGATCATTCGGCAGTAGGGACAATATGATGAGTAAAATCAGATGGGTAATGAATTGTATATATGATGATAGCATATGATGTTAGCATATATGATGGCAGGGACATAAAGGATCTGTATTTAGACATCAAGGAAATTATAAGTGGGTAAAATAACTATAATATGGACACGGGGATATGGTATGAGGATTAAGATCAAGGACCTCATGTGGGTAGTGAAAAGGTTTATTGGATCTAAAGTGTTGATGGTGGAGAATGAAATTGTGGGGATAGACTCAGTTCCAATGGTCTAAATGAGGAACTAGATATTAACACCATCTTGTAGCCCTAATATAATATTCCGTCATCATTTCCTCTTCTAATGCTTCTTTGTTACCATTCCAGGTTTTTCAGTATGCATATCATAGTTACTCTCGTCAACAAGACCTCTCAGTAAGTAAACCCCCCCCTTCCCCTTTTTTTCCTTCCGCCCCCCTCCTCTTCCCTTTCCTCCCCCCCCCCCCCTTTGTGGTTCCCATCACCCCTATCCCCACAATTTCATTCTCCACCATCAACACTTTAGATCCAATAAACCTTTTCACTACCCACATGAGGTCCTTGATCTTAATCCTCATACCATATCCCCGTGTCCATATTATAGTTATTTTACCCACTTATAATTTCCTTGATGTCTAAATACCGATCCTTTATGTCCCTGCCATCATATATGCTAACATCATATGCTATCATCATATATACAATTCATTACCCATCTGATTTTACTCATCATATTGTCCCTACTGCCAAATGATCTTAATTGTTCCCCTTATACACACTTGTTTTAGGCCTTTTCTTTGCCCCCTTGCATCTGTATACATTGGACACCAAGATCAGTATAATCTCTCTCTGCATATATGCATCGTTGTTTTTATCTCCTTTATTACAAGCATTGCCGTTTTAAATGTCTTTCCCTTGCACTGCCACTTTAATTATGGCACACGCCCCCCGTGGGCTAATAGACAGACTCCTTCTTCCCGTCTGGACACTTGACAAAGGAGTACGCATGTCCATACCAGACATCGGCGCATGCTCCGAAACGCGTATTGAGCCCAGACTGCCCACACTGCCCTCTTCTCCCAGTGACGTCAGACGCTCCCGCCGGCCGCCACACCAGCCCTTCCATCTCATCCACCGCAACCCTGAAGACTACAGAGCGGGCCTCTCGGGTTCTTCAGAGCTGCCGGACCTCATCTGGATGCTGCTGCACACAGTTACATCTACCACCGGAGCAGGACACGCTGGACACTTGAATCCACTTACCTCTATGTAAGTTGCTACTATTGTTATTGTAATAAATTACTTTTATCACACTCAAGAGGCACTTTCCCCTCCTTTACTTGTTTACTAGAGTTGGCTTCACTCCTCCAGTCAGCAGCCCTGAGTGTCCATCCATCCATCCCTGGATTCATCCCAGATCTGCTCATCCCCCACTGGATCTCAGGTCCATCTATTATTATTTCCTTTCCAGAGACTAGCACATGGACTCTCCATCCTCCCCCAAGGGTCTGCACTGGTAATCAATGCTCTGATTACCAGTGCAGACCCCCCCCCCCCCCGTTAGGAGAGCCGCAGATCGGCTCTCCTCTACTCATGCCTGTCAGGCACGAACTGAGGAAAGCCGATCAACGGCACTTTCTATTTACTATGTGACCAGCTGTGATTGGACACAGCTGGTCACATAGTAAAGAGCCTACGTCAGTAGGATCTCTACTGAGATCAGAGATGCGGTGTGTCAGAGTGACCCGCGGCATCACCGATCACCGTTCTGCCCGCCTCCCGCCGCCATATGACGTCCCGTCAGTATAATGCAACCACCTTCCCGCTGTCATTTGCCTATAGGGCGGGCGGGAAGTGGTTAAGGTTCCTCTGGAGATTGCGAGGGAGTTCCAACTTCCTTCTACAATTCCTGTCTCTCAGATATGTAACCACTGACAACAATGATCTTTTTAGCTGTCTGTAACAAGGACATTTTTCCCCCACTAATGGCAAAGAGCATTCTTCCCTCGGACAATCATGCTAATGTATTGTAAGATGTAGATATAGTAATTATAAGCAGGGGATCCCTGCAACTGGAAAGTTAGTACAAGGGTCCTTCAGTAGAGATGCACCGAAATTTCGGCAACCGACAGATTCGGCCGAAAATGGGCCTATCCCATTTCGGCTGAAGAGGGGTTAAAGTTGCCGAAAATGTATGGCCAGTAATATCTGTAAAAAAATTAGCTCTTCACTTTCCTGTCATCTCTGGGTATCTGTGGTGACTGCTGCGATGTGATCCTCGGCGCCGGACGCTTCATTGTTAGCTACACTGGTTGCTATGAATGCCAGCCGACTGGAGTCTAGCAACCAGTGACGTAGAACAGTGACAGCATGCATAGCGTAGGAGGATCTCGTTCTCCTCCGCGGCTATTGCTGAATCGTTCCACCCACCTTCTCCCTTTCTGTGCCGAGCGCTGCGGAGGAAGGTAATGTGGCTGTCTGCTGTGTTTTTTTATTATCTCTCTGCCATACATGTTCTTGTACAGTCTAGAGGTATATAGGAGGCTACAAATGAAAGAGAAGCACTCTTATTAAATGTAAAGGCTGCAATGAATACACCACCACTATCCCCAGTATGAATAATTAAAAAAACTAAATCTAATAAACTTTCTCCCCTTTTTCCATGCAAGAAAAATTCTCTCTCTCTCAAAATAGAACACCATGATTATGAGAGAGAGAGAGAGAGAGAGAGAGAGAGAGAGAGAGAGAGACCATTGTTCTTGCATGTAAAAAGGGGAGAAAGTTTATTAGATTGTTTTTTTATTTTTCATACTGGGGATAGTGGTGGTTTATTCATTGCAGCCTTTACATTTAATAAGAGTGCTTCTCTTTCATTTGTAGCCTCCTATATACCTCTAGACTGCACAAGAACATGTATCAAGAAAATGTGCAAATAATGCAACAGATCAACAATAACTTTGTAGTAATAGATGTGCAAATATGACAATAGGTGCTGACAAATGGTTATAATAATTTCTTATACCCATTTTTCAGCACTTATTGTCTTTTTTGCACATGTTATGATTACAAATTTTTTCTTGATCTGTTGTGAATTCTCAGTATGCGAATCATGGCATTAGTGCAACCAGTATCAGTGTCAGTACAACCAGTGTTCATTAACACCGACACTGGTTGCACTAATGCAGCACAAAGGGGTTAATTAACTGCCACTGGTCGGTCACTAATGCAGCAGTGACCTGCAGTGGCAATACATTAACCCCCTCATGCTGCATAATACAGTAAACCCCCCCCCTCCATTACGGGGGTTACGTTCCGGACCCAGCCGCAAAAAGTGAAATTCCGCGAAATAGAAAAACCCTATTAAAATGCATTGTAGGCATGTTTATTTTACTGTCACTGTACGTGTAAAAGCATTATAAGGTCTTTAAACACACTTTTAAAACAATAGAAACTCATTTAAACACATAAAAGATACTGAGAAACATAGCAAGAGCTATGGAAAACACAAAAATATTTCATTTTTAATGATTTATATAGTAAAATAACATTACAAAAAAAAATGCGAATTACCGGGACCGCAAAAACTGAACCGCGATGGAGCGGGGGATTACTGCACAAATACCATTGGTAATTAAATTAACCACTATACTGTGACAGGGTGGCAGCTACAGGTGTACGTTGCTGCCTGTTTCTGGTTTATGCCCCTCTTCTATCTAATTTAAAATCATTTGGGGGAAAAAAGTAATTTTCGGTTTTCGGCCAAGGGCATCCTGCATTTTTGGTTTCGACCCAGAATTTTAATTTTGGTGCATTCCTATCCTTCAGTGTTAAAAAGTTTGTGTAAAGCTGGATACACACTACACAATTGTCTTCAGATTTTTTTTCCTTTAGATTTACCAAAACCATAAAATATGAGGTCAGACCTAAACACTTTCACTTTGTATGCAATCAGGCAGGCCCTTGCACTACATAGTTGAAGGTAAATCTACCAACAAAAGTTGTATAGTGTGTATCCAGCCTTAGGCTGCTCTGAGTCAGAACGCAGGTTCTCAAATAGGGATAAGTTCATGCATCCTGCTGATTGGAGGACTTTAGCAATGACAGCTGGATGTCTGTCAGACTTCTGCAGCAGGCTTTTTTTTTTTTGTAAGCTTCAGCTTGTGGGTGATCCCGTACAAACAATGCAGGGCTATTGGCTGATGTGATCATGTGACGGTGGCAGAAAGCACCTTAGAAAAGTGTCTTTTGGGGGGGAGCAGTCACAGATGCATGTAGCGTTCCAGTGTACAGGGCCACTATGGGGACAACACCTGACATAAAGGGGCACTCTTAATGTAAAGAGACACTTTGATGGAGTCAGTGTATGCAAAGGGATGCTGTGATGAAGACAATTGATATGGGGGGGGGGGGGCTCTAATATGGACCCTTATGCAGGGAGGGTCTTTGACAGGGATCCTTATGTAAGAAGGGGCTCTGATATAAGGGGCACGGTGGGCTATAATTAATTATCCTAATCTAATGACAAACTATTTTCCGTTTACTCCTGGTGATACAACAGAAGTGTGCTGGGTGTACAGGGAAATACTGGCTCCCTGTATATCTATCACACTATGGAACAGACTGTCAGTGATCAGTGCTGACATTATGCCCCCCCATCAGACAACCACCTCAGCCATTTATTGGGATCTGTGGGGTGGAGGGGGGCGCACACACGTACAGTGCCATCAGCACATTGTAGTCCATAGACTTCCTCTACCCCCCCGAACACAAGGTGGGTACCTACATAGACTGCTATGT
>NC_138769.1:411842876-412015376 GCF_965119305.1 Pelophylax lessonae
AAAAGCTCTGGCCACACCCTAGGGGCAGTCCCAGAGGGTATATCCTCTCTCTCTCTGCCTCAGCAAATCAGTTATTTTCTGTCTAGTTAGGAGTAAGGACCTAGATACCTTGCTGGGATCTTAGGTCCTGGCAAGAATTTTTTCTAAAAGGATTTTAGACAGCTTTTTTTTTTTTTTCTCCAGTGTTCCTGTGAGATCTTCAAGCAAGAAAGCTGAACTGGGCGACGGGCTGGATGTTGAGATCCGGTGGTCACCCCAGTTCAGCCTACGAGCGCGTGCAGGCCATAGCTCCACGCTGAGTCGGCCGCGACAAAGTCCCATTAAAAGGACTGAACCCGCGAGTTAAACGTCTCGCTGAAACGCCAAAGACCATGAGTCACGGCGTCCGTATCGGTCGACAGCCCTCCCGCCCCGGTGGAGAGGGGTACTGTCAGGAGTTGGTGCCCGCCTGGTTCCGGTATGGTGAGTAGTATGTTCCCCCTTTTTCCCTGACGGGGTTTGTGGTGAACGCGGGCCCCTCTCTGTATGGTAAGAAAGAGTCCTTTCTATCCTATAACATGTCACAAATCCTCCTACTTTGAGTGTGATTTTATGTGTGCAAAAAGCCAGGAGGCTTGGTTTGGGAGCTAACAATCTATTGTATACATGTTTTAAAGATGTAATCTGTGGCATTCTGGGAATCTTATGGGTTAAGTATAAGCTACCTACCAGTCAGAAGCCACGGACATGTAGACTGCCTTCCAAATCAGATCTCCAGCTATTAGCAGGCCTCCCGAACGGCCATGCGGTCCGCCAGGGCCGGTACCGCCAACCACGCCATATCCCCATGCAGAGAGAGTGTTGTGTGCCCTGCAGCACACCGCTAGTCAGCACAGGCCGCCGCCATTTTTTTTGCTGGATCGCACGAGCCGCCATTTTGGCGTAGCCTCGTGTCTCCAGCATGGGGGCGGCCATGTTTGAGGTGATCCTACACCTCGTGGAGCTTGGGGGAGGCGCCGGAAGGCGTGCAGAGGGGCGGAGCCGCCTCCCTTCTTCCTGGGCAGCCAGCCAAAAGACTTCCTGTTTGTCAGGACAGCGCTGTAAGCTGTTGCAGTTTAACTCTGAGCATCAAGTGGTGAGCCTGGGGGTCTATCTCTCTCTCTCTCTCGATCGATAGGGATCCCTAGCAGGTAACACTAAGGGGCTTTTTGTGGCGCTGGGGGTCAGAAAAAAAAAAAAAAAAAAAGTTTTTTTCTTTTGATTTATATTATCCAGGAAGTAACTGGAGTTATCATGGACCCTGCCACACATATTCCCCCACCTGTTTCCCTCGAGGGGGCCTCGGGACCCGCCGGTGCACAGAGTATAGAATCATTTACAGCAATTTTGGAGTCTATGGTGGCTCGGATGGAGGCGGCCTGTCAGGGACGGGGGTCAAGGAAGCGACCCCCGCCTACCCCTATACCATCTGACACCTCTGACTCAGATTCAGAGATGGTCACGGCAGTTGCAGGTTCCTCTGCAAGGGCTGTTATCCCAGGTAAAGCCCCCTCAGACAGTGAGGAGGACGCTTCTTCTCCTGCTATAATTCAGGAAGAAGCATTGGTGGACGCACTAGTTGTGGCAGTGCAAGAAACCTTAAAACTTGAGGCTTTACCGGCAGAGGCAACTGAAACAGAGAGGCCTTTCGGTACTAATAAGCCCATCAAGATGGCGAAGGCTTTTCCGGTACCTAAATGTTTTGGTAATCAGATTAAAGAAGAATGGGAGCATTCTAAACGTACCTTTACTATTTCCAAGCGTATTGCTAGACGCTATCCGTTGAGGAATCCATCATTAAGAAATGGACGGTACCACCAGTCGTGGATCCGCCTATTTCCAGGCTGAATAAAGCCACGGTTATTCCAGTGGAGGACACTTCGTCCTTTAAGGATCCGGTGGATCGAAAGATAGAAGCAGAGTCCCGCACTATCTTTTCTCTGATAGGGTCAGCTTTTAGACCAGTAATTGTTATTGGTCTAGTTTCCCAGACACTTAGGGAATGGGCGGAAATGGTACGCCAAGATCTTAGGGGAAAAGATATTCCCCAGGAGACATCTGATTTGATGGAACAGATCATACAAGGGCTACGGTTTATCTGTGACGCAGCCTTGGACACAACTCCCTTATTAGGGCATGCATCTAAGTTAGCAGTAATCCTCAGACGTGTGCTGTGGTTAAAATGCTGGTCAGCTGACCTAGGTTCCAAGAAGACCTTGACCAATCTCCCTTTTCAGGGGAATCGTCTATTTGGGGCCAACCTAGATGAAATCATTAAGGATGCCACTGGGGGCAAGAGCACTTTCTTGCCACAGGCTGCAAAAGCTAAGGGACCTCGCAACAAGCGAGGACCTTTCTTTACCGCCCATAAAGGGCGCCCGGCTGGTACTAGCGGGAAAGGCAAGACTCCTCCAGGAGGATTCAAGAAGGGCTGGTCGGACAAGCAGAGGACCAACCCAGCCAAACCCGAAGCAAAGAGTACACAGCCTGAAGGTGCGCCCCCACCCGGTTTCAGGGTGGGGGGACGTTTTCACCGGTATTCAGGACATCAGATCGAGCATCAACCACTACTACCGGTGCGATTCTTCCCTTCCAACATTTAAGTACCACAGGAAGCGGTAGTTACCGTTCCCTGAATAGATCTTTTCCTTTACCCTTTCCTAAGATTAGTCCCGATACCTCACAGGAATCGGATCTGGTTGACCAGATAGGCCAAGTAGCCTCTAGTCGGGTGACTTCGGTCCCTGAGGTTCAACCAGAAAAGATCACCCTTCCTGATAACTATCAGGTATCTGATAAATGTGTGGGAACAGAAAACGACCAGACTTTCTCGGATGGTCGGGGCCAGATAGCTCTAGGGACGCCTGGTTCAGATCCAATCAGCGCCAGTGGTCCTAGAAATTCTAGGCTGGCCTCCTCAAGCCGGCCTGGCCGACTTGGACATGCTAGTCGCAGACGTTCCGTGGGAACTTCGTCTCAGGGAGTGTCTGTGGTCTCTAGGACCAAGTTACCTTCGTGCTTTACAGTCGCTGGTTTTAATGGCCTGGCCATTGAGACCCAAGTACTGAAGGACAGAGGTTTGTCTACTTCTGTCATTCCTACCCTTATTAAAGCAAGGAAAGCGACTTCCAGCAAAGTCTATTATCACACATGGAAGACTTATATTGCGTGGTGCGAATCTTTAGGATTTCCTCCACGTACCTATTCGGTGTCTCGAATATTGGCCTTTTTGCAACAAGGGGTTGAGCAGAAGCTAGCCTTGAGCACCATCAAGGGTCAAGTTTCAGCATTAGCAATCTTCTTTCAGAAGCCGTTAGCTACCAAATCCTTGGTGCGGAATTTCATCCAGGGGGTGCGGCACCTGGCTCCTCCAGTCCGCGCGCCCTTACCGCCCTGGGATCTTAATTTGGTTTTGTCGGTTCTACAGAAACCTCCTTTTGAAAACATCAGGGAGATTCCCTTGCTTACTTTATCCCAGAAGGTGGCCTTCTTGGTGGCTATTACTTCTGCTCGCAGGGTGTCAGAACTGGCTGCATTATCATGCCAGTCACCATACCTAGTGATTCATATGGATAAGGTAGTACTTCATCCTAAGCCATCTTTTCTTCCTAAGGTGGTTTCAGATTTTCATCTGAATGAAGATATTGTACTACCTTCCTTGTGTCCTCAGCCCAAGCATCATCGGGAACATGCGTTGCATTCCTTAGATGTGGTTCGGGCAATCAGGGTATACCTGAAAGCTACGGAATCATCCCGTAAGACGGATTCACTTTTTGTGATCACGGATGGCCCCAGAAAGGGTTTGCCTGCATCTGCCGCAACCATTGCCAAATGGATTAGACAGACGGTGGTACAGGCTTATTCTATTAAGGGTCAGAGTCCTCCGTTCCCTGTTAGGGCGCACTCCACTCGAGCGCTCAGTACTTCCTGGGCCTTTCGCCATCAGGCGTCAGTGGTCCAGGTATGTAAGGCGGCCACCTGGTCGTCGGTACATACCTTTACAAAATTCTATAAAATTGATGTGACGGCATCGGCGGATGCCTCATTTGGCCGCAAGGTTTTGCAGGCCGCAATTTGAGGAGACCGGTGGTCTACCTCGAGGGTTTTTTTCTGTTTGAAAATTTTTTTGTTGAGTCTCATCATTAAGGATGAGCATTGTAAACTTCTAGTTGGCACCGGTTGGGCCTTCTAGATTGGGATTTGATTTCCATTTTCCCACCCCTCAGTTGTGATACTGCTCTGGGACGTCCCGAAGGTGGTGTATCACCGAGGACTACGTCTGTCGATGAGCGCTAGAGAAAAATGGATTTTTGTAAAATCTTACCGTAAAATCCTTTTCTCTTAGCTCATCGACAGACGTAGTCCCCGCCCCTCTGTTTTGGAGTTGGGTTGGGTTAAATTCTCTTAAGCACTGCTTTTTCACATAACTGATTTGCTGAGGCAGAGAGAGAGAGGATATACCCTCTGGGACTGCCCCTAGGGTGTGGCCAGAGCTTTTTAATTTCCTGTCTAGTCCTGCTCCTGCGGAGGTAACATAACCCGAAGGTGGTGTATCACCGAGGACTACGTCTGTCGATGAGCTAAGAGAAAAGGATTTTACGGTAAGATTTTACAAAAATCCATTTATATATAAAAACGTGAAAAAAAGATATTAAGGATAAGTGAATTAATAAATAAAATATTAATCTTTTCAGTCAATAAAAAAAATTTTATAAAAAAATTGTCCATAGTGAATCTTCCCAAGTGACAAGAAAAAAGTGCAAACGTGCAAAAAAGTGCCACTATCCAATAAATGCGTGTATTCAGTGTCTACACGTGGGGATCCCACCTTCCGTGCACCACTATTTCCCCTAAATGGTCTCACCGGAAATTAAGCTGGTGGAACCAGCAATCACACTTTCTTAATAACTTTCCAGCCTGGTTGTCGGTTTCCTCAATAATAGTTATCCCGATTGGTCAGTGAGAAGAATGTCCCTTACATTGGTGGTCAGTGAGAAGAATGTCCCTTACATTGGTGGACAATGAAAAGAATGTCCCTTACATTGGGGGTCAGTGACAAGAATGTCTCCTTACATTAGGGGTCAGTAGGAAGAATGTTCATTACATTGGTGGTCAGTGATATGAATATCTCTTGTATTGGTGGTTAGTCAGAAGAATATCTCCTTACATTGATGGTCACTGAGAAAAATGTATCCTTACATTGGTGGTCAGTGAGAAGAATGCTCCTTACATTGGTGGTCACTGAGAAAAATGTCTCCTTACATTGGTGGTCAGTGGGAAGAATGTTCCTTACATTGGTTGTCAGTGAGAAGAATGCTCCTTGCATTGGTGGTCACTGAGAAGAATGCTCCTTGCATTGGTGGTTAGATGGAAGAATGTTCCTTAATTGGTGGTCAGTGGGAAATATGCTTCTTACATTGGTGGTCAGTGGGAAGAATGTTCCTTACATTGGTGGTCAGTGAGAAGAATGCTCCTTGCATTGGTGGTCAGTGAGAAGAATGTTCCTTACATTGGTGGTCAGTGGGAAGAATGCTCCTTGCATTGGTGGTCAGTGAGAAGAATGCTCCTTGCATTGGTGGTCAGTGGGAAGAATGTTCCTTACATTGGTGGTCAGTGAGAAGAATGCTGTTTGCATTGGTGGTCAGTGGGAAGAATGCTCCTTTCATTGGTGGTCAGTGGGAAGAATGCTCCTTGCATTGGTGGTCAGTGGGAAGAATGCTCCTTGCATTGGTGGTCAGTGGGAAGAATGCTCCTTGCATTGGTGGTCAGTGGGAAGAATGCTCCTTACATTGGTGGTCAGTAGGAAGAATGCCCCTTACAATGGTGGTTGATGGGAGGAATGGCCCCCTTACATTGGTGGTCAGTGAAAATTATTTAAAATAAATAAAAATTGTTAAAAAAAATGATTGTAAAGCACATCCAGGTAGAGTGCTATTTAGGATGAGCACACGTATGTGAACAATAATGGCGGAACATATGTATGGTATCATCGGGAACGTCGGAGTGAGAGCAATTCTAGGGCCATAATTTTGTAACATGCCAGTCAGAGCTTTTTATTTTTTGTATCTTTTTTATTAAACTCTTCAGCTAAGAAGACATTTGTTGCACCTATTATTTTGTGTTAATTCATGAAAACCTTAATTTTGGAAATGTACCATTGTTGCACTTTATTTAATGTAAATTTCTTTTTCTTTTTTTTCTATAATAAGAATTTATTTTGAACATAGTGTAGAGAAATTTTGTGACGAACAAATGTAATGTGGGCAGTGCAAGATGTAGGCGGGGCTTTGTGTGGGTGTGGCTTGAGTGTGGGCGGGGACACATGGGGGCCCATGATCTCTTCTTGCCCGGGGGCCCCATGAGTTGTCAGTCCGCCCCTGTTTACAGCTATCTAAAAAGTGTGGCATGTGGGCCCACTTGCTGAAGAAGCTCAACAAGGACTGTAATGTGTACAGGTGGAAGGAGCCGCTATTCAGGACGGTTTTTTTTTTCATTTAATGCATCAGCCTGGAGAGTTGATGATATGGCTGTGTATCACATTGTTATGTGAGTATTTGAATCCCTGTGTATAGTATTATTAAATAATTCGAAACAGAGAGCACTATGGTTTCCCCTTATTATTTTTTTGGTCATATACGAATGATTGAGTTTCCTAGAAGAGTCCAGTTTTGTCCAGGAACGTCTTGTGGAGGAGCATCCTCATGGTATCCAGAGAGACAAACAAACCGCCAATTAGGACTCTGTAGTGGGTTCATTGCTTGGAGGTGGGCAGACATTCCAACTAGAGGTGGTGGTCACTGAAGTCCCTGGATTATATAAATTTTTTTGAACACTACTTAGAATCGCACGATGGTGGAATTTTCATATATGTAAATTGGGACTTATAATACTGGCTGCGCTACACTGGTTATGTTGTTTTGATGTTTATTTAGAGTCACAGGTGGACACACTTTGATAAGTGTTGGCAGCAATCACAATTTGCAATATTTTTTTTGTTATCTTAATGAGTGGTTGATACAGTTTGCACATAATTTGTTTCATTGTGCTGATCACACACTGATTTTGATGTAATTAGTTGTGGAGACGTTTAAAGCAGGATTGGGTTATAACAAAATATCCCAAGCTTTGAACATCTCACGGAGCACTGTTCAATCCATCATCCAAAAATGGAAAGAGTGTGGCACAACTGTAAACCTACCAAGACATGGGCATCCACCTAAACTGAGAGGCCGGGCAAGGAGAGCATTAATCAGAGAAACAGCCAAGAGGCCCATGGTAACTCATGGAGGAGCTGCAGAAATCCACAGCTCAGGTGGGAGAATCTGTCCACAGGACAACTATTAGTCCCGTTTGCAGTTTGCGAAAAGCCATGTGGGGAACACAGAAAACGTGGAAGAAGGGGCTCCTGGTCAGATGACACCAAAATTTAACTTTTTGGCCTAAAAGCAAAACGCTGTGTGGTGGAAAACTAACATTGCACATCACCCTGAGCACACCATCCCCACTGTTAAAACATGATGGTGGAAGCATCATGTTGTGGGGATGCTTTTCTTCAGCAGGGACAGGGAAGCTGATCAGAATTGATGGAATGATGGATGGAGCCAAATACAGGGCAATCTTAGAAGAAAACCTGTTCAAGTCTGCAAAAGAGTTCAGACTGGACCGGAGGTTCGCCTTCCAGCAGGACAACGACCCCAAACTTACAGCCAGAGCTACAATGGAATGGTTTAGCTCAAAGAATATTCATGTGTTAGAATGGCCCAGTCAAAATCCAGACCTAAATCCAATTGACAATCTCTGGCAAGACTTGGAAAATTGCTGTTCATAGACACTCTCCATTCAATCTGACAGAGCTTGAGCTATTTTGCAAAAATAATGGGCAAAAATTTCACTCTCTAGAGGTGCAAAGCTGGTAAAGACATACCCAAAAAGGTGTGCATCTGTAATTGCAGCGAAATGTGGTTCTACAACGTATTCTACAAATGCACATCACACTTTTCAGATATTTATTTGTAAAAATTTCTGAAAACCATTTGTAATTTTCCTTACACTTCACAATTATGTGCCACTTCGTGTTGGTCTATCACAAAAATCCCAATAAAATATATTTGTTTTTGGTTGTAATATGACAAAATGTGCAAAATTTCAAGGGGTATGAATACTTTTCAAGGAACTGTATGATTGGTTAAGAACGCTTTAGCTTGTCTCTTCACCAGTCTTCAGGAAGCTGGCTGTGACTCCTTGTGGCTTTACAGCTGGCTTCCCACTGTGTATGCGTAAACTGCACTGTGCTTTGTGAATGGCTCAGCAACCTTTTGGGACCTGTGACGTGTCTCAGAAGGCTGCTTGAAAAAAAGGGGAGGGGAACAAACTTCAAAACCAGGTACCTGCTCCCCCTCACCCCCCAAAAAAAAAATAATAATATAACCAGAAGGGGGGGAAGCTAAACTTTCACTTTTTGGGAAATTAATATATTAACCTAAAACTTTTTTTTACAAACAGAACGCTATACTGTTGATCCAGTGGAAGGCAAATAAAAACCTATTAAGCATTGTCCAAATTGTTCCACTAGGGGAAAAAAAAAAACCTATGGTGTTGTTACTTAGAAATGCCAGATATACTCTGTGCATTTAGGAATGTATCGCTTTTTCCCCACTCCAAAGGAAGACTATTTCACAGCTTAGTATGAAGAAGCCCCCTTATCTTTTATGATGACTTTTGTACAGAGTTCACTATATTGACCAATTATGTACACATAGTGAGCATGTAAAGGAGATAAAGTTCAGATAAACTTTTTAGTTCCCCGAAATCCTTTTTGTGCACTTGTGCCCCAAACTGAATATCATATCCTAAGTGAGGTCTCTCTTTTTTTTGTATACAAACTTTTATTGAAAGGAAACAGAAAATGGTGGTACAAAGAGAATTGGTACGTTAACATGACAAATAATAGTATCACGTAGAGTAAACCGAAATATAACATTCTTATGTATTTTTAAGTCATCTCAGTCCAATATGGAAATTTGATATGAAGCTAAGAACAAGGATATCAAAAATATAGTTCCTGTAAATCGGTACAGAGCAGCATCAAAAATAATGTGTCTTGTTATTAAAGAAAATTCCATAACATAAGTGTTAGGCAGGAAACGTGGTGTCAAATGAAAGGCTTTTAAATGTTTAATCACCAGTACAGCAGTTACAAAAAAAAATGTCTGAGTGTGTAATCTATGGGTCCCATTTATTCGTGTGAAATGTCATAGAGTTGTAAATGGTATGAAAAATTCTTTCCATAATATAGATCGAATTTATTCTTGTTTTAAGTTGTGAAACTGGGAAAGAATTTGATTTCCAATGTATGGCAATCAGCCATTGTATAGCTACTGAGATAGTGTGAATTAATCTAGTGTGAGGTATGGATAAATTAATAATTGGGGAAAAAAGTAAGCAATTAGATGGAGAAAGAGTGATGTTTGTATCTGCGATTCAAGTGAGGTCTTTCTAATGCTTGGTACAATGACAAGATTTTCTGTCTGTCTGTGACTCTCTCTCTCTCTCTCTCTGGGGTCTATACCTATTTTAAGTACTCTTTTTATTTTTTTTAGAAACCGCAGACTGCCATTGCATGCTAGTCCTATACCAGGACTCCCAGATCCTTTTTAATTATGGACTTGTCCAGATGTATCCCCCCTAAAGTGTATGATGCATGGTATGTTTATAGCCCACAAGTGCATAAATGTACATTTTTCAACATTAATCCTAATTTGCCACAAAATTGCCCAATTAAATAGTGCATCGAGGATGGCTTGTAAGTCATCCTGTAAACTTTCTCTCACTGACATAACTAACTACTTAAAGTGGAACTCCACCCAAAAGGGGCAGTTCCACTTTAAGGACTCGTCCCCCGCTCCTCTTGCAAAAATGGGAGGGGGGAGCAGGTACCAGATTTTGACAGGTACCTTCTCCCACTTCTGGGAATGGAAGTTCTCCTCCCTCCCCGCAGTCTTCTGGGACACTGTCAAGGTCCCAGAAGACTGCATCCACCAATACAGGATGCGCCACATGACTCGTGCACGTACTTTGAAGCCCATAGTAAAGATGCCAGCACCGCCAAGGGTGGACAGCGGATGGAGATGGCTGGGGCAAGCTCACCGCTGGACCGTGGGACAGGTGAGTGGCTGTTTTTTTTTTTTTTTTTTGTTTTAAAGCTAGCAGCTACACTTTGTAGCTGCTGACTTTTATTTTTATTTTTATTTTTTTATAGGTGGCTGGAGCTCCTCTTTAAATTCACTATGCCTGTGGTGTGCTGTGGTGTGATTTTTTTTTTTATATTAACCTCTAAGACAACCAGTGAAATTACAAAATTACTTGGAGTTTGTGGCTATAGGCAACTTGAATTCTGTCATCCAAAACCTGATAGCTCCCACTATCCACACTCCATAAAGGCTGTGTGGAATTTACAGATACTTTAAAATGTATTTTATCTTCATTGCACAGTACAGGACACAGGTCTTCTCTCTGATCCCTTGATTGCTGGCTAACAAAAGCTTCATGGAGTGGGCATGATTATATGGGGACACCAGTGGTGAACCCAACAAATCTTTTTTAGATACAGTATTCGATCTTTTTAATTACAGTACAAAACACAGGTTCCTCCCCTTCTATTTAAAACAAAGGCTTGCTGGGAGTGGGAGGAATCTTATTTATTTCCCCAAGTGGGACTAGCTTGGGAAGTCCTGTAGATAGCATGGTGACCGCTGGATGAGCCTTTTTTTGTTCCATGTTATATAATAAGGTACAACTGCCATACTTGCATCAGTATAGTATGGTGTTAATGATTTAAAGGGGATGTATAGTGGTTTTGTTCTTTGCATCTACTTTATGACCAGGGCAAAAAAAAAAAAAGAAACATTTAAAGGCAAGCAAAAAACAGCATTGCATATTGATGTTTTTTCGTCTTCCATACAATCAGCAGAGTGTGTGGAGCTCCAGTCTGCTTTTTACATGTTAATAAGTTACTCTCTGTTGTCATGAACCAATCCTCTTAACTTCATGGCTCACCACAGAAGTAACCAATCCCTTATCAGACTGCTGGGTCAGCTTTTAATTAAATTAGGTGAGCTACAAATCAATCTCCTCTGCTATGCTTTTTAGCCAACTAATAATGCTTTGGGAATCCTTTCTCATTCTTTTAAAACAAAGATCATGTGTATGTATACAGTATCTCACAAAAGTGAGTACACCCCTCACATTTTTGTAAATATTTTATTATACCTTTCCATGTGAAAACACTGAATAAATTACACTTTGCTACAATGTAAAGTAATGTGTGTACAGCTTGTATAACAGTGTCAATTTTCTTTCCCCTCAAAATAACTCAACACACAGCCATTGATGTCTAAACCGCTGGCAACAAAAGTGAGTACACCCCTAAGTGAAAATTTCCAAATTGGGCCCCACGTGTCAATATTTTGTGTGGCCACCATTATTTTCCAGCACTGCCTTAACCCTCTTGGGTATGGAGTTCACCAGAGCTTCACAGGTTGCCACTGGAGTCCTCTTCCACTCTTCCATGACGACATCACGGAGCTGGTGGATGTTAGAGACCATGCGCTCCTCCACCTTCCGTTTGAGGATGCCCCACAGATGCTCAATAAGGTTTAGGTCTGGAGACATGTTTAGCCAGTGCATCACCTTTACCCTCAGCCTCTTTAGCAAGGCAGTGGTCATCTTGGAGTTTTGGGGTCATTCTCTCGTTGGAATACTGCCCTGCGGCCCAGTCTCCGAAGGGAGGGGATCATGCTCTGCTTCAGTATGTCACAGTGCATGTTGGCATTCATGGTTCCCTCAATGAGCTGTAGCTCCCCAGTGCTCATGCAGCCCCAGACCATGACACTCCCACCATCATGCTTGACTGTAGGCAAGACACACTTGTCTTTGTACTCCTCACCTGGTTGCCGCCACACACGCTTGACATCATCTGAACCAAATAAGTTTATCTTGGTCTCATCAGACCACAGGACATGGTTCCAGTAATCCATGTCCTTAGTCTGCTTGTCTTCAGCAAACTTTTTGCGGGCTTTCTTGTGCATCATCTTTAGAAGAGGCTTCATTGTGGGATGACAGTCATTCAGACCAATTTGATGCAGTGTGTGGCGTATGGTCTGAGCACTGACAGGCTGACCCCCCACCCCTTCAACCTCTGCAGTAATGCTGGCAGCACTCGTACGTCTATTTCCCAAAGACAACCTCTGGATATGACGCTGAGCAAGTGCACTCAACTTCTTTGGCCTGTTCTGAGGGGAAACTGTCATGTTAAACTGCTATATGGTCTTGGTCACTATGCTGCAGCTCAGTTTCATGGTCTTGGCAATCTTCTTATAACCTAGACCATCTTTATATAAAGCAACAATTCTTTTTTTAAGATCCTCAGAGAGTTCTTTGCCATGGGGTGCAATGTTGAACTTCCAGTGACCGGTTTGAAAGCGTGAGAGCGATAACACCAAATTTAACACACCTGCTCCCCATTCACACCTGAGACATTGTAATACTAACAAGGAGGGAAAATGGCTAAATGGGCCTAATTTGGACATTTTCACTTAGGGGTGTACTCACTTTTGTTGCCAGCGGTTTAGACATTAATGGCTGTGTGTTGAGTTATTTTGAGGGGACAGCAAATTCACACTGTTATACAAGCTGTACTCTCACTACTTTACATTGTAGCAAAGTGTCATTTCTTCAGTGTTGGCACATGAAAAGATATAATAAAATATTTCCAAAAATGTGAGAGGTGTACTCACTTTTGTGAGATACTTTGTGTGTGTACAGCACCAAACTCATTCATTATGTGTAATGGCGTGTATGCCATTATCTGCAGGTGGCTGCTACTGATAAAAATCTTCCCTGCTGTGCTTCCTTAAGAGCTGTCTGATACTGCCCTGTCTACTGGTGCTGTGAAAAATAGGAGCAGCCTTTGTTACAGAGAAATGTTTCACTCTCTGCCATTCACATATCTTATACTATTATTGTTCCACAATACATCGCATTCACTAATGGAGGAGGAGCAGTTGAAGGATAGGATCTCCCCTTCCCAAAGAATGCAATGCATTGTGGGACAATATTATAATTTTGTGATTAACAATGAGGGCAAAAGGGGAGGGGCAAGCAGTGCAATTTTTATCAGTAGCAACAGCTGCTGGTAACCTTCATAGCTTCTAAAGGCAGATGTCTCAGGCCGGCTCCGTGTCTGAATGGACACAGGAAGCTTCAGCTCGGCTCGGGTGTCCCATAGCAAGATGCTTGCTGTGGGGACACTCAACAGGAGGAAGGAGCCAGGAGCGTAGGCGAGGGACCCGAGAAGAGGAGAACCCGAGCTGCTCTGTGCAAAACCACTGCACAGAGCAGGTAAGTATACACGTTTGTTATTTTTCACAAAAAAAAAAAAAACACTTTTTAGTATCACTTTAAGCTTTAGTTATATTTTGCTGCTGAAAATGTACAAAGAGAAAAACATTCAGTTCCAAAATAGCAACAATATTCTGCCCACATCTGTGATCTTAAATGACACACAAGTGTCGCAATATGTTCTGTATCTTTGTTTACTTTAGTAACCATTTTCTATGCTGGGTGTTTGTTTGATTCTATTGTTCATGGATATTTTACATATATTATTAGTATAGCATGAGTAATTTCCTGCTAGAAAGCAAAATAAACTATATTTGGTCTTGTGAGTGACGAGGTCTAAAAGAAGGATGATACTTTTCATAATATCCATTTTATTAACCAGCAGCAAAAACAGTTCATATCTTAAGATTTTCTTTTCTTGTACAAAAGTTTTTATTAATAATAAGTTAAGCAAACAGAGTCAACAAGTGGATAGCTACAATGCATAGTAAACGATTATAAGCCAAGTAGATGTACATAATCGAGGCTTAACCCCCTTCTAGCACACAGAATTATAAAGGATGTAATCAAAACAATTCTGGGTTCATGCCACCATATAGCTCATGAAACCAGCCAACCACATGGTTGGGTATGACTAAACAAAAAAACCTCTAGTAATGAGCCAAGGTTTAACCTCCTGCCATCTGCGCTACAGCCTATATACGGCTGCAGCGCGGACTCGAATTTTCGGGAGGCCGTTTTTAAACGGCCTCCCAGTGACACGCCCCCCGCACGCTCCCGCGAGCGCGCATCGGGGGGAATCTGTGTCGGCTGTGTCCAAGGGATCACAGATCGTGGTGAATGGCCAATCACAGCGGCCATTCACCACGTGATCAAGCCGTCCAATGAGAGATGATCTCATATGTAAACATATGAGATCATCTCTCATCGCCGGCGCTCCTTCCTCACAGAGAGCCTGCGTGTGAGGAAGGAGGGAGAGCTGCACAGCGCCGGGGACACAGAAAAAAGTAATCAGGGCACCGATCACCAGTGCCCTGATTACTAGAGGTACACCAAACACACCTTCAATGCCCACAGTGCCCACCATCAGTGCCCCCATCAGTGCACACAATCAGTGCCCATAGTGCTGCCAGTCAGTGCCCATCAGTGCCTGCTCATCTAGGCACTGATGAGCACTGACTGGCAGCACTATGGGCACTGAGTGTGGGCACTGATGGTGCTGCCCATCAGTGCTCATCAGTGCCGCCCATCAGTGCTCATCAGTGCCACCCGCCAGTGCCCATCAGTGCCGCCCGCCAGTGCCCATCAGTGCCGCCCGCCAGTGCCCATCAGTGCTGCCCGTCAGTGCCACCTCTCAGTGCCCAGCAGTGCCGCCTATCAGTGCTCATCACTGCCGCCTATCAGTGCTCATCAGTGCGGCATATTAGTACCTCCTCATCAGTGCCACCTCATCAGTGCCCATAAGTGCCACCTCAGCAGTGCCCATAAGTGCCACCTCATCAGTGCCCATCAGTGCAGCCTATCAGTGCCCATCAGTGCCGCCTCATCAGCGCACATCAGTGAAGGAGAAAAATTTATTTATTTTCAAAATTTACTCGCAAAAAATAAGAAAAACTTTTTTTTTTTCAAAATTTTCCGTCTTTTCTCTTTTTTTTTATAAAAAATAAAAAACCCAGAGATGATTAAATACCACCAAAAGAAAGCTCTATTTGTGTGAAAAAAATGATAAAAATTTTATATGGGTACAGTGTAGCATGACCGCGCAATTGTCATTCAAAGTGTGCAAGCGCTGAAAGCTAAAAATTGGTCTGGATGGGAAGGGTGTTTAAGTGCACAGAAGGCAAGTAGTTAATAATATAAACAGAATCTGGAAAGAAATGCAAATATTGTAACCATCCAAATCAGGAAAATGTCTGGTGGTCAGATAAACATGCAGACAAAAGGATGTAATAAGTCAGAAAAAGCAAAAATGAAGAGACAGAAAAAGAGAGGGGAAAAAGGAAGGGAAGGGGGAAGAAGAGGAGTCCCATGGGGATTGCACCAGGAGATTACTAAATTGAAAGAAGAGAGTTATCAAATGGAGAGGGCTAGACATGGGCAATCTAATTTTTCATTGGTGTCAGAAACTATGACTGACAATGTTTCATTAACCATAATATAGTTGATGTGGTTTTTGACAGCTTCAAAACTAAGTAGAGGGGATTTCCAAGCTTTCACGATGGTTAACTTAGTTGCAGTAAAAAGATGCAGAGCCAGCTGTTGTTCCAGGCAAAGCAATCCAGCAATTGATTTGCAGAGAAGGGCCTTGTATGGATCTTTTTAAAGGTCAGTATGGAGTAAAGTGCGGAGAAGGAAATAAACCATGACCCATAATCTGCACACCTTTGGACAAGACCACCAGATATGTGCCATTGTACCCACATGTGAACATTCTCAGAAGCAGAATGGAGAATAGGCTGGAATGAAACGAGCTAGCCTAGCCGGCATATAATACCATCTATACAATACCTTATAAGCATTCTCCAATATAAGTACATTCCTAGAGCTTTTAGAAAGCGATAGGGTCATGATCTGCCAGCCCTCTGGGTCTCTTCCCCAATTCCCTTTCCCATTGGAGATGATAAAGCCACAACAATGGCCTTCTAGAGAAGATTTTCGAAGAATGAATTAATAAAATAAGGCCAAGGGAATGGGGCCGGGATCTACAAAGAGTCTCAAATGAGGTTAAATCATAGGGGGTAGGCTGGGACTGCAGGAGCTGTTAAATAAAATGACAAAGTTGTAGATACCTGTAAAATTCCCATTAGCAATAATTTTCATCTCAATGTTAATGAGAGAGATGGGCCTAAAGTTGGCCCAGGACGAATTATCACGGTCAGGTTTTGGAAGCATCACTATATTAGCAGTCAATAAACTGGATGTGAAAGCAGAACCATTTTTAACTGAGTTGTAAATTGCCATCAAATGAGGGGCAAGTACATCTGCCAATTTCCTGTAATATAGCACCGTAAAGCCTTCCAGGCCCACCTTAAAATTTTTGATACATTGTAAAACCACGGATTCCTGGATGTCTCAGTTCATGAGAGCCTCATTAGCCGATGATCGCTTAGGTAGAGCTTAAAAAAGCAGAGATGGCTTGACTATCCAAGTGCATAGGGGCAGAATATAATGCAGTAAAACGATGGCAAAATTTGTCTAAGACCAGTACCGGGTCAGAATATTGACGAGTGCGTAAAGTAATTGGAGAAAATTTAGAGTGAGAGTACGTAACATGTTGGCCAGCATCATGTTTGGTTTATTTGCCTTAGCATACCATTTCTGATGAGACCAGCACAGAGAGCTTTCAGCCACACCAGTTAGACATATGTGTAGCTTGGTACATGCTTGGTCTAAGAGTTTACGATTTGCCAATATTGTTTATAGGTTATAGAAAGGGACTCTAGCTGAACCTCAAGCTTTCGTTGTAGGAGCTGGTGTTCCCGCTTACTCTTTGCAGCTAGTTGAATAATGTGCCCTTGAAGAACCTTGAGTCTTCGGCTAAGAGAAGGGTACCTCTCTGGTAGGTTGCCGGTAGTGAGTAGACATGGGTCAAACAAAAGGTCCTGGGCTGGTATTATAGGCATATTAGGTCATAACAGTGACCTCTGTGTCCAAGATTGTACTTTGGAGTAATAGGTATCTACCATTTGGATCTGCAATCTGTTTAGTGCAATGGAAGGGAACAGATTTGCAAAAAGGTATGAGAACACTCCTTTGTTTTGTTAGACCGTTAGCTAGGTAGACATGGGGATATTGTGCATTCAAAAAGTTTGGACAAATGGAGGCTGAAAATAAAATAACAGAAAACTTTAGTTTTTGGGGAGATTTCATGCCCTGGGCATTTAAGGAGAGTCAATTAAACGTCATAAAGACTGTAAAAAGACAAAATAATGGTTCCCGGCGTGAATCTCAAGGACTTAAGGAGAGTGAATGAGAGAAGGAGGAAAAAAGAATAAACAAGAAAGAAAGAGAACATGAGAAAATACATGTTAAGACCTAGAAAAGCTTGGTTCTGTAAGAACCAGCATAGCAGAAATGCATCTGTTTGTGGGTCAAAAGGCCCACAGAGGGGCCGGGACTAGGCCAAAACAGTTGTTTCAGGCAAGTTCATTGGGGGTGCAGTGGAACCACTCGGCATAACTAATAAACCACAAATAACATGATAACAATATTAGGACAGGTCAAATAGACAGTAAGAAATCAACTGGTGGCAGAGAACCAACCAATAGTAAACAGATCTGTAAGACCAATAAAACAGTTAAAAAAAAGAAAAAAAAAGGAGCACAACTAAAACTGAGTCAAATAGACTATAAACACAATAAAACAAAAAAAAAATTCACAATGGTGGGATCTAGGCCGAAAAGGGCCACTCAGGATAGATGGATCATACCCCACAGTCAATGACCAGTGTCAGGTGGCAAAAAAAAGCAAAGAGCCTGGCAATACCACCAGGCACAGGTTGAGCAAGAGATCTGGAACATTCAAGAGCTGACAACTTCTTCCCGAGGAAACTTTCAAGATTTTCTTTTCATGAGGCCCATAAACTGAACATTTTAAGCCTAGTGTTGGCGATCATACATTTATATTGCACAGCATTGAGAGTATATGATATCTTTGACAGTGATGCTGCCTGAGTGGTTCCTGTGTCTTTTTTCCACAAAGATAAAAAGCATATTACATGCTGAAATGTAAAGCATTAACCAGATTGATTTAAAAAAATGTGGTTTTATCAAGCTAGAATGTTCATATTCGTTGATTTTTGATTGTCATTTAGTAAAATGCCAGCTGTCACACATCGTGCCTGTTACTATGTGTTACTGCAATGCACTGCTGTGAATATGGTTTCATAACATTTCCCAATTTTTGTTTATTTTCTCCTTAATACTTGCATTTTTATTTTCATTTCATTTTTCTTTAGTATGTTTGGTTTTAGGAAGTAACTGATTAAAGGAATCATTAGCACACTTTATTTGTGATGAAGGACTGAAATTAAATGCATGGTCTTTCTTCACATCTGACACTTCCTCTTTTCATAATTTCATTATATATTTTTCTTATGATAATTTTGAAACCCAGTATTTTGACACAGCATAAACTCCCTCTTAAAGCCCACAGAAAGGAAGGGGATGTACTGCCAGTGAGGTCATAGCACTAAAAAAAAAAAAACTGAAGTTCCAACGCTTCTCTACTCATATCCACTCCAACAAGAAAAAAAGGTTCTAGCCGGGATTAGGCTGTAATCCTCATTTACTATCATTATACCCTCAATAAAACATTTCAGCGGCAAATTGCGCCTCTTTCTCTGTTTGTCAAGGGACATAATTTGACTGTCCTTATTCCAATGTATTTCATGACTGAGAATGCTGGGCTAAACAATG
The DNA here is from genome assembly GCF_965119305.1 of Pelophylax lessonae. NCBI lineage: Eukaryota > Metazoa > Chordata > Amphibia > Anura > Ranidae > Pelophylax > Pelophylax lessonae. Next base: position 411,861,710 of record NC_138769.1, read on the forward strand.
CTATTGTTATCTCATTAAAGTGGAGTTCCGGCCTATTTTGCAACTTTAGTGATTCCTGGAGTGCTCGCTATGCTGATCAACAATTGGGCATTTTAAAATTTTTTTCGGGGGGTCCCTTACCTTATTTTCAGGGCATTTTTGATTGTACTTCCTCCTTCTCCCCCCTCTGTGGCCACGGCCACCGACATCACTTCCGCCTTTGCATTGCATCCTGGGAGCTGTTTGTCATCACTCCCAGGAGGCTGGAATCAGGAAGAACTTCCAGAACACTCCCTGGAATCAGGAAGAATGACACAGATTACACTGCGGCTTCAGATGCCCACGTCTAAGATGGCCGCGCCCAGACAGTGTTTTTAAAAGTAAGATTTTGACTAAAATCCAATACTGTACACCTTGTAAGTATGAGAATAGCAGTTCTGTAAAGGGCGATGGATTAGTATTATAGGGGTATTTTTAGTTAAAAAAGGTACTGTATTTTCTGGCGTATAAGACTACTTTTGAACCTCAAAAAAATCCTCCAAAAATGGGGGGTCGTCTTATACGCCGAGTACAATATCTCCAAGGTAACCTAAGTATAAGTATTACCAGTAGATGAAAATTAGGGGGGTCGCCTTATATGCCCAGTCGTCTTATACGCCGGAAAATACGGTATTTGAGGTCGGAACTCTGCTTTAAATGGCTTAAACCACATACATTATACACTGTAGAAGATAAATATAAATCTCTAAAAATCGTACCCCACAGGACTGCTGTCATGGGTTATATGCAGGCTTCCTTCAGGTGATTGGACAGTGGCAAAGAACTTTGCTAGGACAGCTTTAAGTGCATGCTCATACAGTGGGTACGGAAAGTATTCAGACCCCCTTAAATTTTTCACTCTTTGTTATATTGCAGCCATTTGCTAAAATCATTTAGGTTCATTCTTCTTCCTCATGAATGTACACATAGCACCCCATACTGACAGAAAAACACAGAATTGTTGACATTGTTGCAGATTTATTAAAAAAGAAAAACTGAAATATCACATGGTCCTAAATATTCAGACCCTTTGCTGTGACACTCATATATTTAACTCAGGTGCTTTCCATTTCTTCTGATCATCCTTGAGATGGTTCTACACCTTCATTTGAGTCCAGCTGTGTTTGATTATACTGATTGGACTTGATTAGGAAAGCCACACACCTGTCTATATAAGACCTTCCAGATCACAATGCATGTCAGAGCAAATGAGAATCATGAGGTCAAAGGAACTGCCTGAAGAGCTCAGAGACAGAATTGTGGAAAGACACAGATCTGGCCAAGGTTACAAAAAGATTTCTGCTGCACTTAAGGTTCCTAAGAGCACAGTGGCCTCCATAATCCTCAAATGGAAGACGTTTGGGACGACCAGAACCCTTCCTAGAGCTGGCCGTCCGGCCAAACTGAGCTATCGGGGGAGAAGAGCCTTGGTGAGAGAGGTAAAGAAGAACCCAAAGATCTGTGCCTGAGCTCCAGAGATGCAGTCAGGAGATGGGAGAAAGTTGTAGAAAGTCAACCATCACTGCAGCCCTCCACCAGTCGGGGCTTTATGGCAGAGTGGCCCGACGGAAGCCTCTCCTCAGTGTAAGACACATGAAAGCCCGCATGGAGTTTGCTAAAAAAAAACCTGAAGGACTCCAAGATGGTGAGAAATAAGATTCTCTGGTCTGATGAGACCAAAATAGAACTTTTTGGCCTTAATTCTAAGCGGTATGTGTGGAGAAAACCAGGCACTGCTCATCACCTGTCCAATACAGTCCCAACAGTGAAGCATGGTGGTGGCAGCATCATGCTGTGGGGGTGTTTTTCAGCTGCAGGGACAGGGCGACTGGTTGCAATCGAGGAAAGATGAATGCGGCCAAGTACAGGGATATCCTGGACAAAAACCTTCTCCAGAGTGCTCTGGACCTCAGACTGGGCCGAAGGTTTACCTTCCAATAAGACAATGACCCTAAGCACACAGCTAAAATAACGAAGGAGTGGCTTCACAACAACTCCGTGACTGTTCTTGAATGGCCCAGCCAGAGCCCTGACTTAAACCCAATTGAGCATCTCTGGAGAGACCTAAAAATGGCTGTCCACCAACGTTTACCATCCAACCTGACAGAACTGGAGAGGATCTGCAAGGAGGAATGGCCGAGGATCCCCAAATCCAGGTGTGAAAGACTTGTTGCATCTTTCCCAAAAAGACTCCTGGCTGTATTAGATCAAAAGGGGGCTTCTACTAAATACTGAGCAAAGGGTCTGAATACTTAGGACCATGTGATATTTCAGTTTTTCTTTTTTAATAAATCTGCAACAATGTCAACAATTCTGTGTTTTTCTGTCAGTATGGGGTGCTATGTGTACATTCATGAGGAAGAAGAATGAACCTAAATGATTTTAGCAAATGGCTGCAATATAACAAAGAGTGAAAAATTTAAGGGGGTCTGAATACTTTCCGTACCCACTGTATATACTGTAACCCCACCAAGTCTACGATAATTTTTTGCTAATGTCCTTAGGTGATGGACCTCTTTTTCTTTGTTCTTTTTAAACCATTGTTTTTTTTCTTCAGATTCTACTATTAAGATTTGACTGCGTATTGCCCTGGGCTACTATCAAGATTGCACTGCGTATTGCCCTGGGCTATCTAGCAGTTTCCAGATCTGTAACCCTCAGTGTTTACCTTGGGGACTGTAACTGTTCCCCACTGTAGTGGAGCAGGCCTGTAATGTTTTCTTCAAGCACTGATTCTACGTTAGATGCTCACCTTGGAACATTGTTGGCTGTAGTTAGTCGCAGGGTTTTATACAGTGTGAGTGTAAAGACCCCTTTGGCAGTAAGCCCACCGTGACATGGGAAGCTTGGACCCTCTACGGCCCAGTGACAATCGACAAGGTAGCAGGGTTTCCCTGTAATTTGAACTGTTCCTGGCATAACACAACCTGCAGTGCTTAGAACACAAGTGCTGCAAAAGGCACAGGAATGGGGAGTTAACTCACTTCACTGTGTTACTCCCAATTATACGTGTCTCTGATGCCCTTGGTGCTAGTATTTATATTTTATTATAAATTTTACTTTTCTCATCCATGCCTTGCTTTGAGTTGGTGATATAAGTGCAACACACCTCTTGGCTGATGCACTTCCGCCCTCCATATTGGCTGAATACATGCACACCACGTTTGCTGCACTTCCTACCACTTTCTGCTATAGGGACATAGCCAAGGAACATAGTGCCTGGGTTATAGTGGCTCCTGTATTCCTGACACACAAAACACCATTCTTCTGCATGAATTCTGTGGGCACACTACAGGGATCACTTAGCAATGTGAATCACAAGCACAGGGGTGTCGGGACAAAAGGGAATCACATGCTCTCTGCCAATGGCCTACAAGAAATGCAAAACACTCCTCAGGGTGATAGTTGTTCTCTTGTCATGGAGCAAAGTCCTATTATAAGATTACTCGCCTCCTCTGATTCTGGCTCCCTCTCAGGTGCACATATCCTGTCCTATTTGACTAAAGCAGATTTTTCTGCCACTATGTCCGAATTCTTTGGAAAACCTTCGACACTCTTTAGAACCTTCAGTTTGCAGAGGCCAAAATATTCTGCACTGCCTCTTTATTCCTGACCTCTGTTCATAAATCACAGATGGAATCTTCTAACCTGTGTTTTTTTTTTTTTCAAACCTGTTTTTTTTTTTCAAACCTATTCACAGTCCCAAAGCTAAATGTGGCATCCGCCCAATATTGGACTTGGTCTCCGAACAGATTTCTTTTTGAACCAAAATTCTGGACTGAATCGGCAAGATCTATTATTGCTTCTCTTAGACCATGGTAATTTCTGGCATCAGTAGAAATACAAGATTCCTACCTACATATCCCCAAATTCCCATAACACCAACTCCTTCTTAGCATTGTTTAGGGGACCAGTACATCCAGTTTGTGCCCCGCCCATGGTGTTCTCGCAAGAGTGGTGTGTCGGGGGGCTCGCGCGCTGCTGTCGGTCGCTGGCTGAGGAGAAAGGTTCGGCGACTCTGTGAAAGCATAGACCTGAATCGGAGTAAAGGGGAGATTCCCCAATGTTCCAGTAACCATTGTCAAAGTGTGCAGTGGAGAAAGTGTACAGTAGAGAGAGGTGCTCTGAGTCTATATCTAATTCCTAGTGACGGCTTATATCCTTGGAGGTTACCTGGTGAATTTATATGCTCCAATATACACTCCTCAGGTGAGAGGCTGGTGCATCTGGTGGAGGATCACAGCACTTTGTGTGGGCACAATTGCTAAGGTGTCATCAGTATTCAGTACTGAGCACTTTTTCAGCACAAGCTATACTGCATGGACTACTTTTTATTCTATTTCTCATTTTTATATCTTATAGCGCTGCACCATTTATTATAATTGTTATGCTTCTGGTGTTTGTAAATTGACCTGGGTGTTCAGGGGTTTTATATCATTGGATGTTGCGCCGATATTTTTTATTTTTGTCAGTTTGTAGCATTACCATTCAGGCTCTCCTCTGCACCCCAAGTGTTCACAAAAGTGAAAAAAAAATGCTTCTCCGTGGATCCAGGGCATCCATGTCACTGGATACTTGGATGACCTTCTGTCAGTCAACGTCCACAGGACTACTCAGCTCCCTCAAACCTAAATCTGGTAATCAACTTTCTAAAGTCTGCCCGCCCCCCCCAGCTCTCACTGTCTGGAGAACTCAGGCCTAATCTTGCACACAGCCCAAGCCAGAATTTTCTTTCCTCCGAAAAAGACCGCCTCCTTAACCGCTTCAATACAGGGCCCTTTCACCCCCTTTCTACCCAGGCCAATTTTCAGCTTTCAGCCCTGTCACACTTTGAATGACAATTGCACAGTCACGCCACGCTGTATCCAAATAACATTTTTAACATTTCTTTGAGACAGATAGTTTTCTTTTGGTGGTATTTAATCACTACTGTTTTTTTTTTTTTTCTTTGCTAAACAAATGAAAAAAGACCACAATTTAAAGAAAAAAAAAAGTTTTTCATAGTTTGTTTTAAAATTTTGTACATAAGTAACTTTTCTCCTTCACTGATAGACACTGATGAGGCTACACTGACGGACACTGATGAGGTGGCACTGATGAGGAGGCACTAATATCTGCACAAAAGGTTTTTAACCTTAAAGCAGGGAATAAAAAAAAAATGCAGAGGTAAAAAAAAAAAAAAACTTTAGGCTTTAGAACCACTTTAAGTTGTCTGATATAATTTACTGCATATTTTAGTTCTGCCCACAAATCTTCACTATTCATATCTGGAGGTTGTGAAACCTTAAACGATTATTGCATTTTTTACTAAGCCATTAACTAAACCCCACTCTCCCCTCAAAAGATGCACAGGCCTGGGAAGGGGGAGTTGCCCTAGGGAATAATGGCCATCCCATACTTCATACGTAGACTACCATTATTCTGTGTAGCTGTAGCCTATCCTCTTCCTAGCAGTGGATCAAGCCATTATGTGAACAATGCAGTAGACTGGAGTACTGGACTTAAACAGGTTGTAAGGAGTAAAGCTGATATTTACTACAATGTAAGATGTGGGGTCCAACTTTCCCTTCTAAAAGTTATTTTAGGGGTTTGTTTTGCTGAGTGGAATAGCCAAACTATTTTATGTGACAGTAGGCAAAGATTTTTCACTAGAACAAAACAACAGCCAGATAAATTATTTAGAAGAAGGTTTGAAATATTGAGTTGTGGAATTTTTATTTCTGCACCTGCATTCTATCTTCACACATATGCGATGCCAGGCATCGCATCTGATTCGTACTGCATTGCTCTTCACATCACATGCAACGTCTGTGCAATGCAAATCCAGCCATACAGCTTATATGGCTGAAATCGCATTCGCACCGAAATGGTGCAGGACCCTTTTTTTGGACGGCACTGGAATCGGATGGATATGTGTGTGAACACCCATGCCATCCAATTCTACAGTTCACACTGCGTTCTGCGAACCGATTTGGAGGTGTCATTCACTTTCTATTGACACCCGCAGCATTTTTCAGTGACTAGTGTGAACTGCCTGCAAGTTAGATGTGATGCGGGAACTCGCACAGGAATCAAACTGGTTTCCGCATTGCAAATGTTCGAACCAAAACTAACGTTTAACTCGGGAAACAAAATAGTAACTAACTGCAATAAAATCAGAAGAAATATGTTGGGTTGTTGGTTGTTAAGGTTGTCCCTGCAGAGGTAGTCTTTAATGTTCTAGTGTCAAAATCAGGAAAAATAGACTGCATAAGGCCCTATATTTCTGATGAGCACAGAGTTAGTCAAGGTGTTTTCTGTTTCATAAATACAATTGTTTAGATTATGCACATGTTTTACTGAAACTTTCTGCAAGAATCTACCAAACATAAATATGGAACAAGCTATACACATATTGACATATTTAATAGGTTAAATTATATGTGTTCCAACTCAAGTTAATGTGAAGTGTGTGGGATAGGTGTCTTTTTTTTTAGACTGAAGTAGGACCTGAGAATGCTAGTGTAGGGTCTGCTGCCCTCTATTGTCTATATTATTAAATAGCTTTAGATTGCAATTACCACAGAGTTGGCTGATTACTGACATGTATTTCCTGTCCCTGTTATTTGGGTCAGAAACCCCAGTTGGAGGACTGTATTGTTGGATAAAAGAGTTTCCAGGAAGTAGTCACAGACCTGAATATCACATGACCCTAGACACACAGGAGCTGCTGTTGTAATATTTTAACTGCTGCTGGTTATAGCTTCTTGAGTGTGTATTTAAATCCTTGTGACTGTAATATCCCCAACAAGTGCAGTGCAATCAATATTCAAGTACAATTAATTATAAATATGTACTAAATTACTAAATGCACTAAAAACTAGTGCAAAAGGGGTGTGGTCCAAAGTTAGCTCCTCCTCAGTGGGTGTGTATTCATTCTATGGTAACCCCAGCAGTAATGCCATGCAACCCATTCCCCTAATGCTTTGATTCAAAACTTTAATGTGACCACTGGAAAAGCTCTGTACATAGAATAGGCATACGTTGATGCCAGGAATCATCTTACCCTTAGGTGACCTGAAGGGAGATGTGTACAAAGGAAAGGTATCCACCAGTTAAAGGTGTGTGACAGCCACCTGGAGACATCAGGGATCTTCTCTATGAAGGGTGCAGTCTTGCCAAAGAAACACCAAGGGTATACATCTATCTTGCCCCAGGGGTGATCAGATGGGGTCTCACCAGATGAGGGTCTGGACAAAACGGAGCTACAAGGCAGGGCACTAGGCCGGTGTGCCCTCTGTTTGTTTCATGATTCTAGTGTCCAGACATTCCCAGTTGAGAGGGCAGCAAGGCAGCAGCTACCTGCATTAGCCAAGTCCAAGTGCCTAAAAGTGACATTACTTGGTTTTTTGAGGGCCCACCTCTAAGCACAGGAGAGTGGTGTGGTGCACTTTTTGGAGAAATACATGTTTTACCACCATGACGTTATCAGGGCCACACGTCACTGTAATGAAATGTGAGTGCATATGTTTTTTTTTTTTTAACAAAGACTGTTTATACTGTGTACACTATGAGGCTTTTTTCTTTTTGAGCTGGGCTTGTGTCTGAGGCTGGGACTGTTAAGTCCATCGACCATCCACAAAGAGTGTATATACATACCTATGAGATAACCACCATCAGCAGCCATTTGAAATCTTTGGCTTACTGTTTAAAGGCTCCATTGGTCCCTGTAGTGTGAGACCATCTGTGAGGTGGGTGCACACCCTTGGGGTGTCAGGTGGTGTCTTTACATCAATCTTTGATCTATTATTGATCGGATCTCACCAATTTTATGGACATTGATGTGGTTTGATTCACAGATCTTTGTACGCGAATCGTTCTGGACTTTAGTAAATACAGGACTCACAATTTTTGTGTTTAAATATTTTTATTGATTTTTTATTTTTTTTATTTCGAACAGCGATATCCATTGTCAGCATATTTAGAAAGCATTGCATTTTATGTATGTGTTTTATATTGGTAGCACAGCACAGCACTGAGCACATGTATTTTACATGTAATTATTTATTTCTTTAATATCTGTCTAGTTCAGCTTCAGGATGTTTCAGGACATTTACAAAAGTCAAGCCTGATTCATATCATGTGTGTTATTTTGCACGCATTATGGTTGCAGTCATCATTTAGATCAGTAAATTGAGCAAACTGGATGGGGAAAGTCTAATAAGGCCTGGATGGACTCTGTATTAACACACTTCTCTTTTCTGGAAAGCGAAGAGGAAGTATTATGTTCATGGCTTAAAAGAAGCTATAATATAACTTGCACTTTAAAATCCCTGGTTACTGTGATGACCTTAAGAAAATGGTTGGTAACAGTAGAGAAGTACAGGTCTGGAAAATTTCCCCGCTGCTGCACAGACAGCAAAAAATTAACTAGAGGGTTTTTCCCATTTATTTTAACCGTTTGTAGTAATGGATAAAGAAATACCAAACCTGTCAAAATTTAAAATTGTGCACGCCTGTAAAATGTTGACTACATAACTCCCCCCTCTCCTCTCCATTACGGTGGGTGGTGTTTTGCTGTCCACAGAGATAGCAGGGAACAATGCTGTTAACAGTCTAGAGGCAGAAACCACAGGAAGTTAGGGGAGGACTGGCCCAGGGGGCAGGGGGGAAATTGCCCTCCGGGCCGCTCTGATGCCCTGTAAAAAGGCTGCATTGCTTCTGCCACAGACATGCCTAAAGAAATCCTGGTGAAGACAAGTAAAAAGTCCCCACTGCTGACCTGAGTGCAGGATGAAGACAAAAAAAACACAACCCCCCCAGCATGGATGGTGCAAACTATGTCTGAGCAGAGGCCGGTTCCATGCCACACTGGAGACTTTCCTCCCCCAGCCAGCCCTGACCGAGTTGTCCCAGCTACCCCCAACTGCCCCCTGCTGGCCAGATGGGGAACCTGCATTCGATCATTAGAGAGTACCTGAAGTGGAGCTTCAGCCTGAAATGGGGGTCAGGAAGAGGGAGAGTGGGAGGGGGGCCGAGTCGCTGCACCATGGGCCTCTGGTTTGCCAGCCAGCTCCTGCAGAAAGTTAATAACTCAAAGGTTTTCTGCCTGGATGAACAGCTACTTTCCATTTTTACTTGTTGAACAGATATAATAAATCACTTTCAATGTTATATTTAGCAAACCAAAAGGGAGCAAATAAGAGAAATATATTGTTAGCGCGTACATACATTCATCTTCACACCTATCCAGGATGCCCCATTCAGCCCTATGGAGCAGCGGATGTCAGCAGTGACATGTCCGCTGGCACCCACTGCCATCCGCATCCAATCCTGTCCGTGAAAGCCAGATGGATGGAAACCCTATTTTCCATCCGTCCTGGGGATCAGATGAGAGCGGACAGGCGGTCTGCTCTCATCCGATTCCCCATAGAGAGCACACAGTGCGGAGACAGAGCTGTCATCCGCTGGCTCAGCGGGTATCGGCGGATCGATCCCCGCTGAGCAGAGCACGGTCCGCAACGGAATGCGAACCGTGTGAAAGGGGCCTTACAGTGCTGGGGGTGACCCACTGTAATGGTATTTTTTCTGGTGCTCCAAGTTGGTCTTTTTAACGGCTTCTGACATAATCAGAGCCTTTGAACTCAGAAAACAGTCTTCTGACATCATATGTACTGTATTTAAGAGACATTGGATTTACCAACATGTGCAACTAATTCAAGTTGTTCTTAAAAGTAGAGCTAATAATTGCACAAAATTCAAAAATACATTTGTAGATAACAAGATTGAAGGCATTTTAAGTTGGTGTACAAAAACATACAGGGAGCCTGTCTCTGCATGCTGTGTAGCATAGCGGCATGTTTGCTTCTGCTACCTCCTCCCCTCCCCACTTATCACTGGTTGTAAGGATGCTGTCACCCTCCCAGTGACCAGTGAGACTTACAGTGGGTGGAGCCTGATGGGAAAGCTGAGACACTAGGTCTCTATCAAGTACACTCTCTCCTTGTGATTGACAGCAGGCAGTGGATGGATTCATTAGCCAATAGCAGGCTGTCTATCACAAAGGGGAGCAGACCTGGTGGAGGAAATAGTGTCTACGAATCCCCATCAGGCTTCACCCACCTAGATGCAGCTGCAGGAGAGAACTCAGCGGAAATAAAGACAGAGGGCCTGTAAGTTAACTCCAGCCTCGGCGAGCCTCCAAATATTGTGCTTTTGCCAGATTCATCTACCTGTTGGAAACTGGTACCTGAATCTATCACCCACACTTCAGTAAAGTTTGCCGAACCACCCCAAACTGAATCACAGTATGTTTGACTCATTACTCTTTTTTAATAGTCTGGTTATACTGCCGCCTAAAGGTGGTTGGGACACTGAAAAACAAAAACGTTAGGCCAGCCCCCGATTAACCTCATCCCCTTCTTTTCAACTAGCATTGTAGGAGGCTGGATTCTTTTTTTTTTTTTTAAAGTGATTGTAAAGTCTCGTTTTTTTTCCTAAAAAAAAAATAAAATAAAACATGTTATACTTACCCGCTCTGTTGCAGTGGATTTGCACAGCCCAGATCCTCTTCTTCTCAGGTCCCTTTTCTGTGATCCTGGCCCCTCCCTCCTGTTGAGTGCCCCCCACAGCAATCAGCTTGCTACGGGGGTACCTGAGCCAAGTCACAGCTCCTTGTGTCCATTCAGACACGGAGCCCCGACCCGGCCCTTCCCCCTCTCTTTCCTGATTGGTTAGCTAACTTTGACAGCATCGGCAGCCAATGGCGCTGCTGCGGTGTCTCAACTAATCAGGAGGGAGAATCTCTTCAGGTGGCTGAGACATCGCTGGACCTCAGGTAAGTGTGTGGGAGGCTGCTGTACACAGAAAGCTTTTTATCTTAATGCATACACTGTATTAAGATAAAAAAAACCTTCTGACTTTAGAACCCCTTTAAGCTCTGCTGAAGAAAAAAAAATAGTATTTATTTATTTATTTTTTTATTATTATTATTATATTTTTTCTTCGGTCATTACAGTGGTACATTACAGCAACTTCAATAGATGTATTTTCAGCAACAGCTTTGAAAGCCATACCCAGACCCTGCTAGAGTTGCTTTTACTGATTCGCCTAATAAGTAAAGCCATTAGAGCTGAACCCCCGGGAGCTACCTCACTGTTGTGCTGGTCCGATCTTGTATATTAATGATACTGTTTGATCAATGAGCGGGAGCAGGAGATTCACAGCTGCATGAAATAAAGGAGCAGAGATGCTCATGACATCATTGACTAATATGGCCCAGAAACATCTATGAGTGTTGGAAGGAAGAAGTCCTACTTACAGTGCCTTGAAAAAGTATTCATACCCCTTGAAATTTTCTACATTTTGTCATGTTACAACCAAAAACGTAAATGTATTTTATTGAGGTTTTGTAAAAGATCAAACACAAAGTGGCACATAATTGTGAAGTGGAAGGAAAATGATAAATGGTTTTCAAAGTTTTTTACAAATAAATATCTGAAAGGTATGGCGTGCATTTGTATTCAGCCCCCTTTACTCTGATATCCCTAACTAAAATCTAATATACTAATCTAAGCCCTCAGAGGATTGTTAGAGAACCTTAGTGAACAAACAGCAGCATGAAGGCCAAGGAATAAACCAGACAGGTCAGGGATAAAGTTGTGGAGAAATTTAAAGAAAGGGTAGGCTATAAAAAAATATCCCAAGCTTTGAACATTTCAGGGAGCACTGTTCAATCCATCATACGAAAATTGAAAGAGTATGGCACAACTGAAAACCTAACAAGACAGGGCTGTCCACCTAAACTGACAGTCCTGGCAAGGAGAGCATTAATCAGAGAAGCAGCCAAGACGCCCATGGTAACTCTACAGGAGCTGCAGAGATCCACAGCTCGGGTGAGAGAATCTGTCCACAGGGCAACTATTCGTCTTGCACTCCACAAATCTGGCCTTTATGGAAGAGTGGCAAGAAGAATGCCAATGCTGAAAGAAAGCCATAAGAAGCCCACTTGCAGTTTGCGAGAAGCCACGTGGCAGACACAGCAAACATGAAAGAGGGTGCTCTGGTCAGACGAGACTGAAATTGAACTTTTTGGCTTAAAAGCAAAAGGTTATGTGTGTGTCGGAAAACTAACACTGCACATCAGTGAGAAAACACCATCCCCACCGTGAAACATGATGGTGGCAGCTTTAAGCTGTGGGGATGCTTTTTTTCAGCAGGAAGAGGGAAGCTGGTCAGACTTGATGGAGTCAAATACAGGGCAATCTTAAAAGAAAGCCTGTTAGAGTCTGCAAAAGACTTGAGACTAGGGGTGGAGGTTCACCTTCCAGCAGGACAACGACCCTAAACATACAGCCAGAGCTACAATGGAATGGCTTAGATTAAAGCATATTCATGTATTAGAATGGCCCAGTCAAAGTCCAGACCTACATTCAATTGAGAATCTGTGGCAAGACTTAAAAATTGCTGTTGCCAGATGCTCTCCATCCAATCTGACAGAGTTTGAGCTATTTTGCAAAGAAGAATAGGCAAAAATGGTGTTCTCTAGATGTGCAAAGCTGGATGAGACATACCCAAAAACAGACTTGCAGCTGTAATTGCAGCGAAAGTGGTTCTACAAAGTATTGACTCAGAGGGCTGAATACAAATGCACACCATACTTTTTCAAATATTTATTTGTAAAAAAAAAAAAAAAAAATTGAAAACCATTTTTCATTTTCCTTCTACTTAACAATTATGAGCCACTTTGTGTGGGTCTAGCACATAAAACCCCAATAAAATACATTTACATTTTTGGTTGTAACATGACAAAATGTGGAAAATTTCAAGGGGTATGAATACCTTTTCAAGGCACTGTATCTGTCTGGTCCTGGTGGTCTTGTAATCCAGTTTGGGTTAAGGTGTAGTCTCATCCCTGCCTACCCCTTAAAGAGGATGTTGTTCACTCTACCCTCTTCATCGGGAGAATACAGGGTCACTACCCTTTTAACTTTTTCCAGCTTAACAAGTTGTTTCCCCTCTATCTTTTTAGATTTCATGGTGTGAGGACTCCTACATCCATGGCTATATCTTATGGCATTGGTTGATCTTCCTTCTCTTAAGTCACTCTTTTTGTTAAGTCTTTTCTAGGGACAAACAGTCTATCCAATCTTCCTATCCCTGAATTAAAGGATTAGGCATGCTAGACGTAAGCTTCCTAGTATGTAGTTTTTGAACTTCCCCCTTAGTAATCTGTTTTTTATTTGGGACTTGACCCAGCAAACATTTCTTTCTCGTTAACCATGTTCATTGTTGGTCTATTGTTCTCATGTTTGGATAGTGTGTTGTTCCACCCGTTTTTTTTTCTGGATAGTTAGTCCCTTGACTTTACTGAATGAGGTCCATCTGTTCCTTCAGGTAGCAGTTACCTTTAGTGGTGATTATATGTTCTAGTCAGAAGTACCAAGTTGATCCTCAGTGCCCTCTCCTTAGTCATGGCAATTTTCATATTTTGTTTGTCCCTTCTTCATCTTGCTGAGATTCAGGGGTTGATTCCTTCAAATACTCCTTTGTAGTATGATCTCTACATTTACTTGTGCATCAAGAAGGTGTCATTCTCAGAAACTTCTGCCCCTTTAAAGTGTAGCTCACACAAAAAAAGAATTATCTAGTAAAGAAAGGCGCTGTTAAAAGCCAAACTACATGTGCTATCTTACTACGTGCTCCCCCAAAGAAAATTCCCTCAAGGGTACTAATAGAAATGCCAAAAAGGTTTATATACACTACATACTGGCATGCCTAATGTTATGTAATCAATGCAAAAATATGAAAAAACGTATTATTTAACATGAGTGATATCAAACGTAAAAAAACATCCAGTAATCGTTACCCCAGTGAAGAGATCACTAACATGTATAATGTGTATCAAGATAAAGTGGATCCAAAAAAAAGAGAAAAAAAAAAAACATAAAGTTCTTTTTAAAATGTGACAGTTTTTGTAACCATACACTGTGCTGTACAATATATGTGCTTTTCTTCAAATATATTTAGTGCTCTACCACGTGCACTCACCTGAACCCCCAGGTCGCAAGGACCAATCTCGCCTTTTATAAATTCAAATATGTGTTGGTTTTGGACTCTTCCGCAGTTAATGGCAATACTCCTTTAGATCCCCTCACACAGTAGATGGCAATTGGCATAAAAAAACAAATAAGGTGATCGTGCAACACTATTTCATAAAAAATAAGTTAAAAACAACTCAGCAGTAGTTGTACTTACATTAAAAAGTGCCCCAGCCAGAACCAGCTCGATATACCCGCACAATGCCCCTAGACAATCAAGACCTGGTAAACTCAGGACTCACTCTTCCTCGCCGCTAATTACGGTTCTCCGAGGCCTAAACTCCATGGATAATCAATGACGTCATTTCCGGATAGCGATTGAGCGCACGTAGGCTGAGGAACTGTAGCTAGCGGCGAGGAAGAGTGAGTCTTGAGTTTACCAAGTCTTGATTTCCTAGGGGCATTGCATTATAAAGCTGCTGCCGGCCAGGGCACTTTTTAATGTAAGCACAACTACTGCTGAGTTGTTTTTAATTTTTATTTTTTTATTAAACGATATGGTGTCACTGAGGCTGTCTCTGATTCATTGGATCTTGGTGAATTGACCCTGGCAGAATGATGATCCTGGTCATTCACCCTGGACAGAGTAGGGGAAGGGGAAACCCATAGCAGCCGATCAGATTTCAATTTACTGACTTGGCTAATGTGATTTCTGTTTGAAAATGGGTCACTGCACTTTGTATGTCATCTTTTGCTCTGTGCTACCTTAATTGGAGTTTTTAGCTCTGTTATGTGATACTGTTATAACCCCTTTGGGACATGTCGGTTATCAGCAGGAGGTCAGATAGCCAGTAGAGCATTCTGGAGGTGACCTCTTAATCTGGACATCAGGGGTGTTGCTAGGTGGGAAAAAGACCAGGGGCTTCAGCCCTAAGATAAATTTGATAACCCCTCCCACATTTTAAAGTAAGTCCCATCCAAGCTCTTCCCACATTTAAAAGTAAGTACCACCCAAGCTCCACCCAATGACCTCCCCTCACCCCTGCCCAATGTATTTGTATGGCCCCCTTACATGTGTAAATAAGGAATTAAAATAAAGAAAATGCATTAAAAACAATATATATATAAATACATAGCCTATATTTCTCTGTCACTCATTGACAGACGCAGTCCTCTTGATTAATAACACATTGGGTTATACTGCCCTCTACAGGAGTAGGACACTAGACGGAAGGAAAACGTTCTTACCACACCTTAGGGGCAGTCCCAGAGGGTATATCCTCTCACTTCCTGCTACAGGATGTCAGTTTTTTCTGTCTAGTTAGGTCCAGATTCCCTGGACAATAGGATCCGGTTGAGCGAGCGGACCAGGGAGTCTCTGGTCTGGTGGCTTCGGTCTCCAATGCTCACCCAGGGGAAGTCACTCCTTCCGATAGTATCCAGGTTTTCGATAAATGTGTGGGAACTGAGAATGATCAGACTGTGTCTGATTTACTGGACCGAGCAGCTCCAGGGCAGCCCGGTTCGGAACCAGTTGGACAATGCCACGGCTGTGGCTTAGGTCAATCACCTAGAGGATTGGCAGGCAGATTATCTCATCCATCAGACTCTGGATTAAGGGGTAGGGTCCCTTTATCCAGGGGTATTTCACCAGTTGTGCCTTCATTGGGGCACCATTGATGTGGATCTGTTGGCATCCCGGCTCAACAGGAAGGTGCGGAGGTTTGTAGCACGCGCCCGCGATCCTCTAGTGGACGCAAAAGGCGCGCTGATCGCCCTGTTGGGGCAGTATCAGCTACGGTATGCTTTCCATCCTCTCAAGTTTCTGCGGGAACTTCCTCGCAGAATAAAGGTGGAGGGAATTCCAGTTATCCTGGTAACTCCGGACAGACCTCGTCGAGCCTGGGACTTCGACTTGGTGAGGCTAGTCACGGACGCTTCTTGGAGACTTCTTCTCAAGGAGGATCTGCTGTCTCACGGACGGATCTTCCATCTTGCTTTACAATAGCTGGCTTCAACGGCCTGGCCATTGAGACTCAGGTACTGAAGGACAAGGGTTTGTCAGCTTCAGTTATTCCTACTCTAATTAAAGCAAGGAAAGCGACTTCCAGCAAAGTCTATTATCGCACATGGAGGTCTTATATTGCGTGGTGTGAATCTCTTGGATTTCCCTCACGTACCTATTCGGTGACCCGAATCTTGGCCTTTCTGCAACAGGGAGTTGAGCAGAAATTGTCCTTGAGCACTATCAAGGGTCAGGTTTCAGCATTAGCAATCTTCTTTCAGAAACCTTTGGCTACCCATTCCTTGGTGAGGAATTTCATCCAGGGGGTGCGTCACCTGGCTCCGCCAGTGCGCGCACCCTTACCACCCTGGGATCTTAATTTAGTGTTGTCGGTTCTTCAGAAACCTCCCTTTGAAGATATTAGGGAGATTCCCTTGCTTACGTTATCCCAGAAGGTGGCCTTCTTGGTGGCTATCACTTCTGCACGCAGGGTGTCAGAACTGGCCGCATTATCTTGTCGTTCCCCATATCTGGTGGTTCATAGGGATAAGGTGGTTCTTCGTCCGAATCCATCCTTACTTCCTAAGGTGGTTTCAGAGTTTCATCTGAATGAGGACATTGTATTGCCTTCCCTATGTCCTAAGCCCAGTCATCCTCGGGAGTGTGCGTTACATTCCTTGGATGTGGTTCGGGCAATCAGGGTATACCTGAAAACTACGGACTCGTTTCGTAAAACGAATTCACTTTTTGTGATCACAGATGGCCCCAAAAAGGGGTTGCCTGCATCTGCCGCGACTATCTCCAAATGGATCAGACAGACGGTGGTACAGGCTTATTCTATTAAGGGTCGGAATCCTCCGTTCCCTGTTAAGGCGCACTCCACTCGGGCGCTTAGTGCTTCCTGGGCCTTCTGCCATCAGGCGTCAGTGGTCCAGGTTTGCAAGGCGGCTACCTGGTCGTCGGTTCATACCTTTACAAACTTTTATAAAGTTGATGTGATGGCATCGTCGGATGCCTCTTTTGGCCACAAGGTTCTGCAGGCCGCAATTTGAGGAGGTCGTTGGTCTACCTCGAGGGTTTTTTGGCTCCGGTTGGGCCTTCTGGATTTTGATTTCTGTTATCCCACCCCTCATTTGTGGCACTGCTTTGGGACGTCCCAATGTGTTATTAATCAAGAGGACTGCGTCTGTCAATGAGCGACAGAGAAAAATGGATTTTTGTAAAATCTTACCGTAAAATCCTTTTCTCTTAAGCTCATTGACAGACGCAGTACCCGCCCCTCTACTTTTGAGTTGGGTTGGGTTAAATTCTCTGACACTGCTTTGTGACATAATTGACATCCTGTAGCAGGAAGTGAGAGGATATACCCTCTGGGACTGCCCCTAAGGTGTGGCCAGAACGTTTTCCTTCCGTCTAGTGTCCTACTCCTGTAGAGGGCAGTATAACCCAATGTGTTATTAATCAAGAGGACTGCGTCTGTCAATCAGCTTAAGAGAAAAGGATTTTACGGTAAGATTCTACAAAAATCCATTTTTTTTTTTGCTTTCTGTGCTTCCCCTGTCTCAACTTTAGTTATTGCAAATACTCTTTCTGAAAGAGTATTTGCAATTACTTGAGACAGGGGAATCACAGAAAGCAAAATATTATTTACACTGACAAATCTGCAACGTGATAGTGTGAAGCTTTTGCTTAGATGAGTAATTATACATTTAGGAAATCAGGTGGGGTCTTATGCATGATGAAAACAATTCCTGAGAAACCTCCTGCTAAGCTGAAACACTTCTTCCTATAAATACTGAAATAAGCATACATTATTGGGAAGACAATAATGGAAATGAGGGTTGAAGAAGCAGCTTCTTGGAAAACCTTTGCACCATATCCTAGGCTGACTGACCTGGCAGCCGCCACGACCTGTCACTTCAGGGCCTGCCTCGGCTCTAAGCTGAGCCCGTGCTGCCACCAGGAGAAGAGGGAGGTGGCCAGTGGGTGGAGTTAATTCTAGGCGCGGAGGAGGAATTTGAAATCCTCCTCCACTCTGACGCCTGCGCTGCGCTCTCCTGCTGTCACGTAACGATGCTGACATCACGTGACATCACTGGTTGCTAGACGCCAAGCGTCAGGCCATACTAGCAACCAGTGTGGGTGCAGCGCACAGAGCAACAGCACGGAGAGGATTAAGAGGAGGATCATGGACTCGGGGCTAATAATGATTTACATATAGCAGCAGACCAGGCGCTTTTTGGGGGACCACTCGGGGCTATAGCCCGGGTCAGCCCCCCACCCGACGCCACTGCTGGCTATACACACTTAATGTCTTTTGTTTAGCCTGCAAGACTGAAGGAGAGCGATCACTCGATTCTCCCATCCAAGCTAATTACCGTGGATGGATGAATCTTCCCTTCCAGCTATTGTATCCTGACAGCCAGCACTTGTGACTGTCAGAATACCCAGACAGTGACTACAACTGATTGAATGCAGCCACTGTTCAGTTGACAATTTTCCACCCAGCCTCTTCAATTTTTCAATCATAGTTTTTCAAGCCAGGTGTTACTTGCAGGGACACCCTTGGGTAGAATTTTTTCTCATTTACAGCTGGAAATTTTAAGCGTATGGCTAGCTTTGTTCCTATGATAATACTCAAAGTAAAGATAACTATGGTGTCAAGTATACTGTAAATCTTGTATGGATAAGCCTGCGCATTTATGATATTTTAAACTTTACCCATAACAACTTGATAAAAAATCATGTCTTTTAAACAAGTAGCATCAGTGGGGTATTTAGGTTTTGTGCTGGCCTAGACTAAATGACTAAACTCGTGCACCCCCTAATTTAACCATGACCCACCCCTTACTGTCAAGGCCAAACCCCTTCCTGTTTCAGACCCACCCTGTCATCTGTAAACCACACCCCTTCCTCTTTAGACTCCACCTCTACCTCTTCCTCTCTGCACATTAAAAGTGGGTACAAAGTGCCTACTTGTATAGTTTGTTGTTTTGTATTGGTATGTCGGTTCGTGGGAGCGCTCCTGGGGGCCCCCCTAAGAAGTGGGGATGCCAATCCACGGGGCCAGTGGCCGCAATAGCCGCCGGGCACCCGCGATCGTTCCCCGCTGAGAGATAACGACGGTCTGCTGTTGTAAACACAGCAGACCAATGTTCTCTCCGAAATGATCACAAAGCGCCTGTGATCCTTCTATTTAGAATCACAGGTCTCTGTGTTCATTTCACAAACCCCTCCCCCATATAGTTAGAAAACACCCCTAGGCTCACATTTAACCCTTTGATCCCCCCAGGTTAACCCCTTCCCTGCCAGTGTCATTATTACAGTAACAGTGCATATTTGTAGCACTGATTAGTGTAGTAATGTCCACTGGTCCCCCCAAAAGGGTAAAAAATGTCAGTTAGGGGTCCGATCTGTCCGCTGCAATGTCGCGGTCCTGCTAGAAATCGCAGATAGCCGATATTACTAGTTAAAAATATAATAAAATAAATAAAAATTACAAATCTGTCCCCTAGTTTGTAGAGGCGATAACTTTTGCGCAAACCAATAAAAATACGCTTATTGTGATTTTTTTTTTTTTACCAAAAATATGTAGCAGAATCCAAATTGGCCTAAAAGGATAAAAAATTTTGATTTTTCAATTTCTTTTGGGGAATGTTATATATCTGTTTCTTCTTGCTGGAGGCTGCCATTTTTCCCAGAGCTCCTGAACAACAGTAAATAATAAAGCAGAACTAAACTCATCGATTTACCGGTTTAAAAAAACAGGTACATTCCTGGAATGCTGGGATTATTAACTGTCACACTTGTGTTCTCAACCAAACTGTCAAACCTTTAGATGGCTAGTGTGATAACTGATCACTTTTGCAGCACCATGGCAGTTGCAGATCAAACAGAAGCAGCTTCATTGGCTGTAAAGGATAGGAGGGTTTAATTCTGCTTTAAGGCTGTTAGCAGTTCGGCCTCTTCAAATTCAGCAGTGCCTAAAAATGGAGAGCAACTGAGCATGGGCAGAGCAGGGTGAGACAATGTATTACTGGATTTTAAACAATATAGACACTTTATTTTTAATGTGTTATATATCTGCAAAATGGGCCAGCCTGAAGTCATCTAGCAGGACTTCCTTTTCTGACTAAAGTTCTACTTTAACATCAAATATCCAGATTCTTGCATAACATTAACTGTCACAGATTTTTTTTTAAAGCTGCATTCATTGAGACTTTTTTGAATCTGGGGATGGATTCTCATTTTTTGACCCATCAACAAATAGGCTGCAGTATTGTACTGTGCCTGAAATAAAACCATCATGTGAGTATAGGTGAAGTATTATTCATTGAACAGCCTCTCACTAGGAGGAGCTATGTTTATTTCTCATATTCTAAACTCTTTATACTGTTATGGTATGTTTACAGCCAATCAGAGCAGTGCATCAGCTCTGCATTGTTCACGCCTACTTCTGTAACAAACTTTTTCAGTTTGGTATTCTGGTGGCCAGAGCTTCAGTCTGTAATCTCTACAGCTGGGAAGTAACTGATCACACTTGGGATTGCTTCACTGAAACTACAAAATACTTGTAATTAACTATGGCAGAGCCTTTCATCAGGCATGTTCAGCTCCTTGGCTTCGAGAAAAGATTCTTTCCCAGCCAGCACTATGTAAGTAATTCAATTGTAAGAATAGAGTTTTATATTTTGAACATAACAATTGTAAGAAAGATTTGCATTTACACTGCACTTCTTGCATGTCACCCATACATGCTACTATTGTGAGTGTAGAATAAAGTGTCAAACTAGATTTTGGCATAAAACAGTAAATGTGACATTTACTGAGGGTGAATAACTGAAATGTAAAATACCTGCACCAGGAAGATTTACCTGCAATGTTTCGTGAAAGTCACATTCACTGCTTTAGAAAAATTAAATTTAATGTGCTGTTTTTGAGTAAGCGAGTGTAACCTAAAAAAGGCTTTAACCACTTAAGCCCTGGAGGATTTGGCTGCTAAAAGACCAGGGTTTTTTTTGCAATTTTTTACTGCAAAAGGCTCGCAAGTCAGTGACAGGCGAGTGACGTACCCCTACGTCACTCTGCCTGGCCGGGGCTGACCGCCGCAGTATATAGTCGTGCGGCGGTCGGCAACCGGTTAATGAATTACTACCAGTCAAAGATAATCCTAAAGCTCTAGAACAGGCTTTCTCAACCAGGGTTCTGTGGAACCCTGGGGTTCCTCCAGAGGTTGCTAGGGGTTCCTTGAGCGATGAAAAAATTCTGCCTCTCCGATATGTTCCCATGGACACCATTTATCTTTTTAGCTATCTGTAAAGGGGTAATTCTTCCCAGTGACCACAAGTGCAATGCCTCGTACACACGATCAGATAATCGTACGAAGAAAATCGCTTTCGAATTGATCGCACAATAATTTGATCGTTAGTACACAGCTTCCGACAGCCGATCACAACATTTCGTCCAACAAAACCCAAAGGGACAAACACGAAAACTTTTTGTCGTACGATAGCCTAGCGAATGAAAACCATTTAATCAGTATAGTATGCGTTCGCTAAAAATCGATAGACAAAGACCACGCATGATCAGAAACACGAAAATAACCCGGAAAAAGCCTGGCCGCCATTGTTTTTGTTTTGCACTATCCGATACAGAGCTATGCAAGTAGGAAGCTTTTCCAGAATCGTGCAAAAAAAATCATACATTTAGTACGCATTGTTGAATTCGATATTAGTATCATGCAACAAAATGCGAATGATAAGTCGTCCGATTATCTGATCGTGTGTACGAGGAGCATTCTTCCCACTGATCATCTCACTAATGTATCATGAGATGTAGATATAGTCAATTTTAGCAGGGGTTCCCTGAGACTGGAAAGTTATTACAAGACTTCCTCTGTGTTGAAAAGTTTGAGAAAGGCTGCTCTAGAATATTTAAACTACTGGTTTCCTTTTCTATGTAAAGTGCTAGTGAATTTGAAATACCAATTTTTTGTGTTATAGCACAAAGCAAAAAGTGGTTAAAAGTCAGGTGAATTGACAAGCTAGAAATAAATGATTTTCCTGAATGTATTAATGAGGATTTTTTCCAGCCAGCAGACAATTATACAATTCAAAAATCAGGAGTGCCTTGAATCGTAAACAGATTCAATGACTGATGGCTCTATAGATTGGATAGTAAACATTCGGGAGAATTTAAATAGGGAATCAGCATTTGTCTTAAATCCATCATGCCTAGTCTTGGTAATCAATAATGTTTAATTTTAATGTCAGGATTCTAGTAGCATATCTGGCACACAGACTGTAGCTTCGTAAGTGTGTTTCCACTTAAATAGTGGCACTTGTTTGTAAAGAAAATCTGTATTTTTTTTAATATTTAGAGTGATAGGAGTTTTTTTTAATTAGATTTTTACAGGTGCCTGCCCGCCCCCTCTTTTAATCTCAAATCTACCCAGGGCCAGGTCAACAGAGAGGCAGGAGAGGCTGCAATTGAGTCACTGAGCCACCACTTCCCTAGATTACACTCTCAATGTAATCAGAAGACAGCAGTTCCTCTATGGGCCAATGCAAACAGCAGTTGCAGGCTATATGTGTTGTAACAATGTAACTTAGGATACCTTTTATAATATAGTGTCTATGCTGTGCTTTGTTCTGCACGTTGGTCTCAACAAACCTCTCTGTGTAAAATAAGTTTTTAGTAGTTTTTTAATAATAGTATTTATTACATGTATTTATACATATTATCTCTTAGCTAATCCTATTTATCACTTATTAATTATTTTAATAGCCATTTTCTGCTGTTTTTATTGTATGTATTTTTTTTTTTAATTTTCTTGTCATTTTCTTTTTGTTTCGTTTGTGGTTTTTAGATTAAACATATAATTTTTTATTTCCCAGATAGGTAAACAAAAATTGTATATCGCTTTTACTTCGTTTATTATAACTAAATTACACTTGTTTTATATTTTTGATACCCACCTCACATCCTATTCAGTTTTTCATGGCCAAAATGGCAACAACCCCAAAGTCTGGAGACAGCAGTTCTTACTTCTGTCTGGACATTGCAAATGTGGAAGCATGGTGTATCCTTAGGTCTGGGGGGATGGAAGGAAAGCACTTTGTTATCTTCACCTTGGGTACGTTGTCCAAACAATGCTGGGGGCTCTGTATTCTATGACAGCCTCCAGATCTGAAGCCATACTCCCCCCATACCCTCAAGTAAAAATAATAAAATAAATTTAGCACTCTTTCAGTGAAATTTGAACAGCAATAAGTGTAGATACACAGTATGCCAATAATCAATTACAGTAAAACCTTGGATTGCGAGCATAATTCGTTCCGGAAACATGCTTGTATTCCAAAGCACTCGTATATCAAAGCAAATTTTCCCATAAGAAATAATAGGAACTCAAATGATTCGTTCCACAACCATTTATTCATAAGTCTTTCAGTTTATAGTCTATATAAAAAGATTATAGCAATGTGATAGGTTGTGTCATCATAAAATGTCCATCCACAAATGGCGCCTCCACAAGGGGATTAGAAGCAAAATCCAGCAGGAGCTACAGAGTAGAAAAGAGAAGAGAGGCGCCTCTAAGTGTAGCAGTATGGGGACATTTAATGAAGGTACAACATTTAGCAACTCACATGGTTGATGATTAAGAGGCACATCTAAGTATGCAGGTATCCGGGGTAAAGCTGTCCACATAGACCATCTTCTGAACCACTGGCTCTCACCGATGTCAGTCTGCAATTGTGATTGGGAAGACTACCCTGCAGTAGAGTGATCTGAAAGCTAGACTTTGAATCGCTCTTGGAGCGTAGCATGGAAGGGTGTGATGAAGATGGCAGTGCGGATGATGGTCTATGTGGACAGCTTTACCCTGGATGCCTGCATACTTAGATGTGCCTGTTTTAATCTTCAACCATGTGAGCTGCTAAATATTGAACCTTCATTAAATGTATCAATATTGCTACACTTAGAGGCGCCTCTCTTCTCTTTTATACCCAGTTGTGGCATGACGCTACTTGTATATCAAGACATCGCTTGTATATCAAGTGAAAATTAATTAAAAAAATGTGCTTGTCTTGCAAAGCGCTCTCAAACCAAGTTACTCTCAAACCAAGGTTTTACTGTATAACAAAAATGCAGCACTAAAATAATAAACTGTCCACAAAAATGTGACCATAAACTGAAGTTTGTCAAAACATCAAAAATAAACAGTTCATATTGTTATGGGTGTAAAACATATAAAAGTGCTCCACTTCAGCCTTCACCCAACACTTGGAAACACCCGTAGTGCCAATCCTTCACCAATGGTAAAAATACACACTCACCAGAAGGATATGCTGTTTATTACTAGAACAGCAATAAGCACTTTGTGTAAATGGCCTCCAGCATCACTTCTCTCGCTCCACAGTTAGCAGGACCAGACTGCTCTATTCCACTCCACTCCACCAGGGGACAGTACCAGAGTTATCAACATTGAGTCACCAACCAAAAACAATATTTTTGCTCATAGTGTAAGAATTTCATATTTCCAAATTTACAATAAAAACATTCAGTATAAAAACAAATGCCGCTTTCAAACTTACATAAGGGACCACCAAACCTGCAGAGAATGGTGGCATGACCTCTAGCCCTGCACAATGTAGCTCTACATACGTTTCATGCAAGTACGCGTATTCAGGAGCTATCTGTTTGTTTGTCTATAGCGGCCATTGTTATGTAGCCTTTTCCTGGAGCTCCAATACAAACAAAAGGCTACATAATAATGGCTGCTATAGACAAACAAACAGGCAGCTCATGTGCTCTCCCAAGTAAGAGAGAAGTTAAAAATATTACTGTATCAAGACTT
The DNA here is from genome assembly GCF_965119305.1 of Pelophylax lessonae. Taxonomy (NCBI): domain Eukaryota; kingdom Metazoa; phylum Chordata; class Amphibia; order Anura; family Ranidae; genus Pelophylax; species Pelophylax lessonae. Next base: position 411,886,608 of record NC_138769.1, read on the forward strand.
ACAGTAAGTAAATAAAAGCAAAAAATGTTGTTTTAAATTTGTGATGAGCATAGAGTGGTGAAGGGTTAGAACCGCTGTCAGGTTTTCATTGTGGTCTGTGTATCCATTAGGGAGATTTACCCAAATTGTCCTGATCACTGATGTCAAGAGGAATGAATATGTAGGTAAGTTCACATTTTTGAGTTGGCATCAGAACAGGAATAAAGGAGGAATCTTCCAACAGGGACACTTGTTCTTGTGACAGCTGTCTAAGATGGGATATGCCTCACATTGGAAAGATATCCTCTAACTTCCTGTTGAGTCTGTAGGATAGGAAGTTTAGGGAAATCTACCCTATGAGACACAGATAGGAAAAAAAAAAAAACCTCTATTCTTTCCAAAATAGTTGAAAACAATGTTTGGTTTTGAATATACTTTAAAGTCTGTGTAAGCACCTCTGGGTGCCATCTTTCAGGTTCCCATGTCACTCTATCCAGGTGAAGGGTGTACATGCTGCTTGTACCATGTTATTAAGGGCCTGTGTTGGCAGGATTTTGTAAACTTCAAATGGGTTAGGCATTCCCATGTTCTTGAGTATGCAAACCTTGCTTATAGCTGATACGTGCCGGTCAGAAGGAGGTCAACTGCAGATCAAATGCACCTGCCAATGAATTCTGATCATCTCAGAAGCGTCTTAAACTGGTTTCATCAATACAAGCCCAAAGCCCATCGGCACAAGACTTATATCAGTCTCCCAGTAAACTATATTAATTAGATCCTTAAACTGATGTACCAATTGTATCATTATTTTATATCAACGTCCAAAGTGTTTATTATAATATAGAGATGTCACTACTACTGTTACTTTTTTCTCCTCTATCAGGTATATATGTTCATGGTAAAATGGCAAGATCTCACAGAAAAAATGGTGTACAGAAAATATACAGAAATGTACGAGTTTCATGTGAGTATATTTTATCGTTCATAACTGCATTTGCTTATCTGTCTATCTGTCTGTCTGTCTAAAGTGTCTATCTGTCTGTCTATCTACAGTGTCTGTCTGTCTGTCTGTCCATCTACAGTGTCTGTCTATCTATAGTGTCTGTCTGTCTATCTACAGTGTCTGTCTGTCTGTCCATCTACAGTGTCTGTCTATCTAGAGTGTCTGTCTATCTAGAGTGTCTGTCTATCTAGAGTGTCTGTCTGTCTACAGTGTCTGTCTGTCTACAGTGTCTGTCTGTCTACAGTGTCTGTCTATCTAGAGTGTCTGTCTGTCTATCTAGAGTGTCTGTCTATCTAGAGTGTCTGTCTGTCTATAGTGTCTGTCTGTCTACAGTGTCTGTCTGTCAACAGTGTCTGTCTGTCAACAGTGTCTGTCTGGCTGTCTGTCTATCTACAGTGTCTGTCTATCTACAGTGTCTGTCTGTCTACAGTGTCTGCAGAGTTGTATAAAGTACTCAAAACCCATACTTGAGTAAAAGTACAAGTGCTCGATCAAAAAGTGACTTGAGTAGAAGTGGAAGTGCTCAATCAAAAAGCGACTTGAGTAGAAGTACTAAAGTATTCAACATTTTTTGTACTTAAGTATTGCAAGTAGTTTTTTTTAAAAAATTTGCTACTCAAGTACTGAAAGTAAAAGTACCAGTAGTTTTGAAAAAAAATTGCTACTCAAGTACTGAAAGTAAAAGTACTGTGTTATGTAGTTATTAAAGAAAGAAGTCAAAAGTTTGAACATCATATTGTTTTTTATTATTTCAAATGTAGCTTTTATTTATACATACAGTAGCATTTATTTTCATATGCGCTGATAATATACATGTTTTGAGCTTCATGAAACCTGCCATCTACTGTTCTGGCAGTGGTAATTTTTAGAATTGTAACGAGTAACTATGCAGTACAAAAAAAAAATATCGGAGTAGAAGTATTGAAATCATCGAAAAAATGTAGTGAAGTAAAAGTGGAAGTAGGAGAAAAAAATTCTACTCTAGGAAAGTACAGATACCGCCTTTCGGTACTTAAGTACAGTAGTGAAGTAGTTCTACTTAGTTACTATACATCTCTGAGTGTCTGTCTATCTACAGTGTATATCTATGGTGTCTGTCTGTCTATAGTGTCTGTCTTTCTATAGTGTCTGTCTGTCTACAGTGTCTGTATGTCTGCCTTCACATTGCCCACCAGCAGGTGTGTTCTAACACTGCTACTGGTGTGAACAGGCCCTGGTTGTCTGGTTTTCTTGGGGATAGCCTTCATGCTATACTCAACACAGTGTACTTCAGAAATGACTATGACTTTTACAGGTGTTTATTAGCCTATGTACTCATTACAATGTTTGTACAGAGATAAACTAGTACCGTAGGAGGAAGTAGAACACAGATGCCACCCTGGTCACAGCAACAGATAGTACATCCTTTGTTCTAAATTATATATGAATGATAATGTAAATGTTAAATTCCAAGATCACATCTTTTACTTCTGTATTGTGTTAGAGAAGTCTGATAAAGGTATTTATTTACCCAATTTCAGAATAACTTCAATATAGCTGTGTACTGCATTTGCAATGGGCAAATCAACCCCTTCAGCTCTGTTTACACTACTTGGGGCACGGAAACAATGTTTCAGCTTAAGACTCGATTCACACTAGCGCGACTTGTCAGGCGACTTGTCAGCCTGACAAGTCGCGCTCCCTCGCAGTCCATTGACCGATACAGGACCCATTCTAATAGGAGCGACACAAGTCACTACAACTTAGAAAAAGGGTCCTGTACTACTTAGGGGGGACCTCGGAGCGACTTGCATAGACTTCCATTATGTGAAGTCCATGCAAGTCGCTCCGAAGTCGTGGTGCATGGGAATGCCCAAGTCGCCCCCGAAGTAGTAAGGAGTCGTGCCGCCCCAGTGTGAACCGAGCCTTAGGCTTCTTAATTGTTGTGTCAGCATTCCAAAAGCTTCATTTTAGGCTAAGTTCACATGTAGGCGTTTTGGGGCGTTTTTGGGGCATTTTTCTGCTCTAGGATCAGCTCAAAAAACACCCAACAAGACAAATCCTATTCATTTCAATGGCCCCTGTTCACATTTGAGCGTTTTGATGTTTTAAGCAAAACGCCCAACGCTCAAAAAAGTACATGAGCTTCTTTTTGGGCTACAGGCATTTTTATTTTTTCCATTGGTCACTTGTCAACCTAAAAATGCCTGCACAAAAACGCCTGTAAAAACGCCTGTAAAACGCCTGAAAAAATGCCCATAAAAACGTCTAAAAAACGCCTGTAATTAGCAACGCCAAGATGTGAACGTAAGTGTGCAGACTGGTGTCTCTTTTGCTGAACCTCACGGTTACATTTTTTAAAAAACTTTATTGAGCATGTACAAATGTACACTTCATTTAAATCTGCATACAGCAGCGCAGTGCACTGCATTGACCCTTAGTGTTATTTGATGCACTGCAGAACAATGCCGCATGTCTGCATTTTCTGCACTGCATTCCACACCAGCATCGTGGTTTGAGCAGAGCACAAAGAAATAAGGCCATTTTCACACAAGCTTTCCTGATCTGGTCCGCTTGTCAGTTTTTCAGGGGGACCTGATCGGACGCTCCATATACCTACTATGGAGCAGCGGATGTCAGCGGTGACATGTCCGCTGACACCCGCTGCTATCCGATCCCATCCTGCCTGTGAAATCCAGACAGATGGAAATCTGGAGGATCGGATGGGATAGGTTCGGATGAAAATGGACAGGCGGTCCGTTTTCATCCAATTTCCCCTAGAGGAGAGCGGAGCTCTGACAGGTCTGTCTCTGCACACAGAGCAGAGATGGACCTGTTATATGCCTGCTCAGCAGGGATCAGCGGATCGATCCTGGCTGAGCAAAACTGAGTCTGCCGGGCGGAAAGCCTGTGTGAAAGGACCCTTACGTCCCTTTCACACATACTGTCCATTTGTCCACTTTTCATCCATCTATTGGCGGATGAAAAATGGACATCAAGGCATTCCTTTGGAAAAATGGATATAAATGGATGATCATTCATTTACATCCGTTTTCATCCGCTTCTGTCAACATCCATTTTTTTTTTTTTTAACAGATGAAAGCCCTATTTTTCATCCGTTAAAAAACGGATTGGATGACAATCGATGAAAACGGATGACATCTGTTGACAACGGATGACAATGGATAAAAACAGATGACAACGGATGAAAACAGATGACAATGGATGACAGCGGATGAAAACGGATGACAGCAGATGACAATAGATGACAACGGATGACAATGGATGAAAAACGGATGACATCCGGATAGCAGGGGCGATGTCACCGCTGACATCCGCTGCCCCATAGAGGTACATGGAGCATCCGATCTGGTCCGCCTGAAAAACTGACAGGCGGACCGGATCGGAAAGCCTGTGTGAAAGGGCCCTTACTGTGCTTTGTGATTAACACCACACTTAAATATCCTGATAAAGTATGATGTGCAAAAGTTTAAATTTCAATGTTTTATTTAGAATACATTTTTGGTGTGCCTTGTAGCTTTACTTTGTGCTGCCACTGATGCTAGACACATACAGTAGTTGCTAATGCTTTACTGACAAGAACACCACCCTGTATCTATGTGGGAGCCATCTTCAAAATAGTCTGTGTAATCTCCCACCTCAACATGCTGAGCCCATCACAGAGCAAAGCTACTCAGGCATATGTGAAATTCTCATGGGTGTGTGCTACAAAACCTCTAAAACACAAATAGCCCACGCTTCTGTATTTATCGGTTTTGTTCTGAGTGTCAGACAGGTGCATTGGTGATCGCCTGCATGTGTGATTTTGAATTTTGTACTTTTCCTGACATCAAATATTTTAATGAATGGGGAACATATACAGCACATACGATATTACACATCAAATTAAAAAGTGTGCAATGCAATTGTAACTAACTAATGTTTGTAATATTACCCTATTCTAAATATTCTAGGATGCTGACATATCTGTATAATATTATAAATTAGTTCTTTTCTTCATCCTTTTTTTTTTTTTTCTTAAGTCTCTTCTCTCTCTTCTGGTATCCTGTTTATATGTTTCTTGGCAATGGCTTTAAGCTAACCCCATGCATTACAATCCAATTATTGTTATACCAACATCTGTGCAGTGTCAGGGTGAGGTAAATGTAATGAATTGTACAAGTAGGCCCTACAATTACATAGTTGTTGGGATGACAAAAGGTGGTTTTAAAATCAGATACTAAAGTGTATGGCCATCTATAGCCTGTGTCATTTACAGTAAGACCAGAACTTGCCTGGCTAAACACAACACTGCAAAAAGAAGCACATACTCTAGCAGGGAGTCACCAAGGGATACACAAAAAAAGTGAAAACTCCCTTTTGAATTAACCATGAAGCCCACCTGAAGTAAAACACATATTTTTTTGGTTTTGTCTTTGATACAGTGGTGCAAGTGTTAGAACTTCAATCAGTTTCAATTCAGTTCAGTTTTTATTTCTGTCAGTGTTCCAGTCGAGTTTCTGTTCTGGCTGGAAGTGAGACAAACCCGCCCCCAATGGGGACAAAAGGGCGAATGAAACATGAATGGGATTCCAATCCTTCCCCACTTTCCTAAAAAAAAAAAAAAAAAAAAATGGTTGTTGTGCCCAAAGGGTAGACTTGCTCCCACTTCCTTTTTTGGTTGATACACATCAAGCATCAAATAGGAAATGATGGGAAATCTCTACAAAGGAGACAAAAGAAACTTAAGACAAAAGAAACTAAAAAAAAAAAGAGAAAAAGTGTGAAAGACGCTATATAAAAAACTGGAAAAAAAAATAACTTGCATAGTTACATAGTAGGTGAGGTTGAATAAAGACAATAGTCCATCCAGTTCAACCTGTGTAGGTGTGTGTGGCTGTAATCATCTCACATAGCCCTGAATGTTCTGATCCTTGAGATGTACATCTAAGAGTCTTTTGAAAGCCCCCATACTACCCACAGAAACCACCTCTTGTGGTAGAGAATTCCACAATCTTGTAGCCCTAACAGTAAATAACCCCCCACGTTGCCTGAGGTTAAAACGCTTCTCCTCTAATCGCATTGTATGCCCTCGAGTCCTCATGCAATCCCTTTGACTGAAAAGCTGTTTTTCTAAGCTGAGATCCCCATTGAGATATTTATAAATTGCTATCATGTCTCCCCTCAGGCGTCTCTTCTCCAGGGAGAATAAATCAAGCGATTGCAGACGCTCTTCATAATTAAGGTCCTTCAATCCCCTAATCAGTTTAGTTGCCCTTCTCTGGACTCCCTCCAGCTCCAACACATCCCTCCTGAGGACTGGCGACGAGAACTGGACAGAATACTCCAGATGCGGTTGGACCAGAGTTTTATAAAGTGGAAGGATTATAGTCTTATCTTGTGTCACTCATTAAAAGTAGAATTTTAGGCAAATTTTTTTTTCATTTTGGATATAGTAAGGGAGGGTTATATACCCTGTCGGATTTATTTTCGCAATCTGTGTCCCATTGTGGAGATTTCCTTTCACTTCCTGTCCCATAGCCAAACAAGAAGTGAGAGGAAATCCCTGCAAATGATTGGAATTCCTTGGGGACCCCCAGGTCACCAGAACTAGTGTCCCCATTGGAAGAGATCCCCACTATTGCCTTTCTGGGGACAACCCAAAATTTGGGATTTTCTTTTACTTTCACTTTCAATAATAATTGTAAAGAAGACAAATAGTGAGGGTGAATCTCCTTAAAAGAGAAGTATGGATCTCTTTTTTTTTTTTTTAGATTTATACTTACCTAGGTGGATGCAGCTTCGGTCCAATGCTGCATCTGTTCCCCGGCACCTCTATACTGAGAAGCCAGTGATTGAACACCGCTGATCGCTTGGTTCTCACAGCTCTCTGCCCCCTCCTCACTCATTGGAGCGCTGGGCTGTGGAGGGGCGGAGTGGCCGGCTCAGAGTCTCAGGGGCTCCCTGAGAGGCTTAGCCGGGTGTCGGCCCAGGGATCTGGAAGATCTTGACTCCATGGTCGTGATGATGCGGTGCCTTGACTGACTTCTGTGACGTCAGCAGAGAGTGGACTTCAGCCTGCTTTCTGCTAAAAACGGGTCACAGGAGTGCAAAACGAACTGCACTCCTGTTGTGAAGGAATGTGATGAACACTTGTGAATTAGATCCATAGAAGTACAGCTAAACGAGCTGCAGCACAGAAGCACAGACAGCAATACCAATTGACAGGTGTTCTAATCCCTCTTCACTCTATCCAAAACTAACAAAAAAAGTTTTGCTTTTAGCTATACTTTAAGAGCAATTTAGTCTTTCGGTTATGGTGCTGGTTGGGTTTTTTACTGTCATATTCTTATTACCTTTATGTACTCTGTTTGTAGAAAGCCCTTAAAGAAATGTTTCCAATTGAGTCTGGAGAAATTACCAAAGAACACAGAACTATACCTCATCTGCCAGGTAATCATTTTATAAAAATGCATATAATTGCTATGTTAAATACAGAGGTCTGTTATTTGAGTGGGGAATGTAGGGCTGTTACAAATTGGAGCCATCCAATCCTAATCCAATCCTATAAAAGTTTTACTGTTTTAAGGTCTTGGATATACTCTTTGGACAAGACTGCTTTCAAAACCGTAAGAAAGTTAAAGGGCATCTGAAATTAAGAGTCGGTTCACACTAGCGCGACTTGTCAGCCTGACAAGTTGCGCTCCCTCGTGGTCCATTGACCGCTACAGAACCCGTTCTAATAGGAGCGACACAAGTCTCTCCGATTTAGAAAAAGGGTCCTGTACTACTTCGGGGTGACCTCGGAGCGACTTGCATAGACTTCCATTATGTGAAGTCCCTGCAAGTCGCTCCGAAAGTCGTGGTGCATGGTAATGTACAAGTCGCCCCCGAAGTAGTAAGGAGTCGTGTCACCTCAGTGTGAACCGGCTCTAAATAATTAATCTAATGATTTTCAGATTCATCTAATCATTTATGATCTGGAAATTTATCACAAACCCTGGCTAAATTTAATGAAAAAAATGAATTTACTTATACCAATAAGCAGGGAGAATTAGGGTTGCAGGATTTTCTCCCACTTATTGCTTTGATAAAAACACAATGTTAGGATTTCCCTTCACTTTCTCTCTTGGTGGCATTGGTCACCAGGAGAAAAAGGGAGGATGAATTTCTCTTCTGAGGACACAGAGAGTAATAAAAACTTGGTAGAGGCTCTAACCCTTCCCTAATTTTTCCAAAACAAAAACAGATTTACCTTTACATACATACAAATATATATAAAATGTATATAGTTGTCCTTTCAATAACATAGAGTATTTTTATCTGTTAAACCATAAATTCTAAAAATATACATTTGAGTTGGTATCATAGAATGTGTATAAAAAGTGAATGTGAACAAGACAAAACCACACCCAGAGCTAAGATTCCCCTATATGTTGCTGTACCTATGACAACAGCTTCAACACAGCATCATTCAAAGTTTTTTTGTTCCTACTTAATCCACCACTTGTATAGTAAAACATACGGAATTGTGAAATATATAGGTGACAAATAATAATTTTGCCTAGTTTATTAGAGAGCACACCTCTGCTTTAGATCACCACCTACTGGGTAATGTCCCACTTGCAGAAGCAGGTGATGGTCTACAGCAGACCTGTGTCCTCCAAGGAATGCAATGAGACTTTTAGCAAATAATGAATCACACTATACTACCAAAAGTATTGGGACACCTGCCTTTACACGCACATGAACTTTAATGGCATCCTAGTCTGTAGGGTTCAATATTGAGTTGACCCACCCTTGGCAGCTATAAAAGCTTCAACTCTTCTAGAAAGGCTATCCACAAGGTTTAGGAGTGTGTCTATGGGAATGTTTGATCATTCTTCTAGAAGCACATTTGTGAGGTCAGGCACAGAGTTTGGACGGGAAGGCCTGGCTCACAGTCTCCACTCTAATTCATCCCAATTGTGTTCTGTCGGGTCGAGGTCAGGACTCTGTGCATGCCAGTCAAGTTCCCCCACCCCAAACTCCCTCCTTCATGTTTTTATGGATCTTGCTTTGTGCACTGGTCTAAATCATTTAGTGGAGGGGGGGATTATGGTGCGGGTTTGTTTTTCAGTGGTTGGGCTTGGTCCCTTAGTTCCAGTGAAGGGAACTCTTAAGGTGTCAGCATACCAAGACATTTTGAACAATTTCATGCTCCTAACTTTGTGGGAACAGTTTAGGGATGGCCCCTTCCTGTTCCAACATTACTGCGCACCAGTGCATAAACAAGGTCCATAAAGACGAGTTTGGGGTGGAGGAACTTGACTGGCATGCATACCTAACACTTAGCCACCATGTTGTATAAACAATATATGGTATCTAAAAACAACACAAAGAATATGCATTAATATGTTTACAACTCTTAAGAGCATTTGATAAACCTTGACAATTGAACAAACCAAACTATAAAAATGAATTTGAAAAAGTTGTTGATTGCATAATGACTTCAATTTTCTAGCGACTATATTTGTGCACTTTTTACATACTGAAGCAAAGAAAAGAGAACTGAAACAGGTCAAATAAGCCACCTGTATTTTCCTTTTTCATCCTTGGTTGGTATTGTGAAAGATCAGTTATGAGATTTTACTGTTCTAAGCTTAACAACTTGCCTTCTGTGCACTTAAACCCCCTTCCCATCCAGACCAATTTTTAGCTTTCAGTGCTCTCACGCTTTGAATGACAATTGCGCGGTCATGCTACACTGTACCCATATGAAATTTTTATCATTTTTTTTCACACAAATAGAGCTTTCTTTTGGTGGTATTTAATCATCTCTGGGTTTTTTATTTTTTACAAAAAAAAGAAAAAAGACAGAAAATTTTGAAAAAAAAAAAAAGTTTTTCTTATTTTCTGCGAGTACATTTTGAAAATAAATAAATTTTTCTCCTTCACTGATGTGCGCTGATGAGGCGGCACTGATGGGCACTGATAGGCTGCACTGATGGGCACTGATGAGGTGACACGCACTGATGGGCACTGATGAGGTGACACTGATGAGGAGGTACTAATATGCCGCACTGATAGGCGGCACTGCTGGGCACTGAGAGGTGGCACTGCTGGGCACTGAGAGGTGGCACTGCTGGGCATTGAGAGGCGGCACTGACGAGCGGCACTGATGGGCACTGGCGGGCGGCACTGATGGGCACTGGCGGGTGGCACTGATGGGCACTGGCGAGTGGCACTGATGGGCACTGGCGAGTGGCACTGATGGGCACTGGCGAGTGGCACTGATGGGCACTGGCGAGTGGCACTGATTGACACTGACGGGTGGCACTGATGAGCAGCACCATCAGTGCCCATAGTGCTTCCAGTCAGTGCTCATCAGTGCCTAGATGAGCAGGCACTGATGGGCACTGACTGGCAGCACTATGGGCACTGATTGTGGGCACTGATGGGGGGCACTGATGGCGGGCATTGTGGGCATTGATGGTGGGCAGTTAGTGTGTTTAGTGTACCTTGTGTAATCAGGGCACTGGTGATCAGTGCCCTGATTACATTTTTCTTTGTCCCCGACGGCTGATCGGCTCTCTCCTTCCTCACACTGCAGTCTTTGTGAGGAAGGAGCACTGGCGATGAGAGATGATCTCATATGTTTACATATGAGATCATCTCTCATTGGACGGTCCGATCACGTGGTGAATGGCTGCTGTGATTGTCCATTCACCACGATCTGTGATCGGCTGTGTCCAAGGGACACGGCCGACACAGATTTTCCCCGATGCGCGCTCGCGGGAGCGCGCGGGGAGGCTGTGTCTGGGGGGCCGTTTAAAGACGGCCTCCCGAAAATGTGAGTCCGCGCTGCAGCCGTACTTCGGCTACAGCGCGGATGGGAGGTAGTTAAAGGGCAGTAAGCTCACTCTACAATAGAGGAAAATTAGGCAGCTGCTAACACCATGTGAACAGAATTTTCATATTCTAGACTGTGCAGATGAAACAAATATGATTTTTATACACTGCTGTTTCAGTATACAGTACCAATCAATAGTGTGTGTATGATGGTATGCTTAATGTTTGGTTTCCCCTTTGATGCGGCGCAGCTCATGCAGAAACATATTCTTTTCTAAAACATCCCACTTCCCCAGGCACTAATGGTGTATTGAGAGAAATGTATGGTTTGCCATTGCTGACATTCTTCTGAAAATGCTAGCTGCCTGGCTTCAGTACTTATAATGCTAGTTACCTGGTTTAAAATGTATATTGACCCAGAACAAGCAAGTAAAAGCTGAAGTCAGAACTCCTGTTCTACATTCTTGTTTAATATCAGTGACTCAGGAATAGATATGGCCTTGCAGTTCGCCCGGCGGTCGGTTCCCGGCGAATTTTGCTTGTTCGCAAATTCGCGAAAAGGCGGACTTTTGCCGATGTTCGCGGCGGCCATATTCATTTACATTGGGGAGAACTTTGACCCATGACACAGCCGTCAGGTGGAACGGGACAGCCAATTGAAACATTTCAGCACATGGACATGCCCCCTACCTTATTAATAGACCAGAGCTGTCGGCCATTTCACATTCTGCTTTTTGTCAGCATAGGGAGAGGTCTGCTGTGTTCATCAGGGAGAGATTGCCAGTGACACAAATATCTCTGTTAAGATCCACAAAAGTCCTTTTCAGGGCTGGTATTTGGTATAGGTCTACTACAGTCTCTTTTCAGTTTAGGGGCAGGTATGCTGTGTTCATCAGGGACAGATCGGCAGTGACACAATTCGCTCTGTTAAGATCCACAAAAGTCATTTTCAGGGCTGGTATTTGGTATAGGTCTGCAGTCTCTTTTCAGTTTAGGGACAGGTATGCTGTGTTCATCAGGGACAGATCGGCTGCAGTCTCTTTTCAGTGTAGGGACAGGTATGCTGTGTTCATCAGGGACAGAGATTGCCAGTGACACAAATCGCTCTGTTAAGGTCCACAAAGGTCATTTTATGGGCTGCTATTTGTTATAGGTGTGCAGTGCACTATATAGGGGTGTAATCCACGTATAATATACTTTGTAATATAGAAAGCATATTATAGTGGATTTGTATTGTGCACTGTGCAGCATTGTGACTGGTGTGTTGAGCGTTGCTGCAGCAATACTACAAACAGTGACAAAAGCACTTTTAATGTATTATAACTGGTGTGATAGACCAGTGGCCCCCCAATATCACATATTGAAGTGGGGTGTTATTTAACCGTATACTTTTCTAAGAGTGTATTGTAGTCCTGCAAAAATGTGGCCTCTTTTGCTGCATTAACCGTGCTACACACAGTGACAACAGTTACTGGCCAATTGTTTGTAGAACTGGTGTGATAAAACTGTGGCCCCCCAATACCACATATTGAAGTGGGGTGTCACCTGAGTATACTTTCATAAGTGTATTTGTCTCCTGCAACAATATTGCCTCTTTTGCTGTGTTAACTCTGATACACACAGTGGCAAACTCCCTGGCCAATTTTTGAACAACTGGTGTGATAAATATAAAATAAATAACCGCGCTAAGCCAAAGAAAAAGCAGCAGCTGTAGTGGGAGTCACTAAATAGAAAATGTATAGGAAGAGCTGTGCTAGATTGATAGTAGGCTAGAGTCACCCAGCATAAGCAAAGTATATTGTAGTATGGTAGTAGATGTATTACACCAACAATAACAATATTACCTTATATAGTAGTGTATGTATTATATCAAATGGCAATATAATCTCATACCTCACAGACAGATATATATATCACAAAATGTCCCAAGATCACATATCTACAGGCATAAGTGAATAAATAAATAAAGAATAAAGTCCATCAAAAAGTCCATGTAGATTGAATGGGTGTCCAGTGAAAGAATGAAATACACACCACTTCCTACGTGCCTAATTCCAGAAAGGTGCCACATGCAAAGAGCTCAAGTTAGGCTTACCAGAGTTCATTGGATTATGAGCATAACACACATATATCCACAAATGGGCCGACCAGTATCCACCATGTAGTACCGCACTGCCACTGTATTCCTGAGCGGATGACCCCGAGCTGGTAAAGGAGTCCCTCAGTGTTCCACGTCCCAATAAAGAGAAGGGAGCAATAGCGTAGTACGTCCACACAGTTTTATTTGTAAAACGGTTAAAATCACTTACATCAAATGTTGAAAAAAACAAGCGCTGTGTTAACTCTGATACACACAGTGCCAAACTCCCTGGCCAATTTTTTATACAACTGGTGTGATAAACCAGTGGCCCCCCAATACCACATATTGATGTGGAGTGTCATCTGAGTATACTTTCATAAGTGTATTTGCGTCCTGCAACAATATAGCCTCTTCTGCTGTGTTAACTCTGATACACACAGTGCCAAACTCTCTGGCCAATTTTTTGAACAACTGGTGTGATAGACCAGTGGCCCCCCAATACCACATATTGAAGTGGGGTGTTATCTGAGTATACTTTCATAAGTGTATTTGTGTCCTGCAACAATATAGCCTCTTCTGCTGTGTTAACTCTGATACACACAGTGCCAAACTCCCTGGCCAATTTTTTGAACAACTGGTGTGATAGACCAGTGGCCCCCCGATACCACATATTGCAGTGGGGTGTTATCTGAGTATACTTTCATAAGTGTATTTGTGTCCTGCAACAATATTGCCTCTTTTGCTGTGTTAACTCTGATACACAGTGCCAAACTCCCTGGTCAATTTTTTGAACAACTGGAGTGATAAACCACTGCCCCCCCAATACCACATATTGAAGTGGGGTGTTATCTGAGTATACTTTCAAAAGTGTATTTGTGTCCTGCAACAGTATTGCCTTTTTTGCTGTGTTAACTCTGATACACACAGTGCCAAACTCACTGGTCAATTTTTAGAACAACTGGTGTGATAAACCAGTGGCCCCTCAATACCACATATTGAAGTGGGGTGTTATTTAACAGTATACTTTTCTAAGAGTGTGTTTTAGTCCTGCAAAAATGTGGCCTCTTTTGCTGTGTTAACTGTGCTACACACAGTGACAACAGTTACTGGCCAATTATTTGTAGAACTGGTGTGATAAATCTGTAGCCCCCCAATACCACAGATTGAAGCTGGTGTTATTTAACAGTATACTTTTCTAAGAGTGTGTTTTAGTCCTGCAAAAATTTGGCCTCTTTTGCTGTGTTAACTGTGCTACACACAGTGACAACAGTTACTGGCCAATTATTTGTAGAACTGGTGTGATAAACCTGTAGCCCCCCAATACCACAGATTGAAGCTGGTGTTATTTAACAGTATACTTTTCTAAGAGTGTGTTTTAGTCCTGCAAAAATGTGGCCTCTTTTGCTGCGTTAACCGTGCTACACACAGTGACAACAGTTACTGGCCAATTATTTGTAGAACTGGTGTGATAAACCTGTGGCCCCCCAATACCACAGATTGAAGCGGGGTGTTATATACCTTTTTCCAGATATACTGTGATTCTCTAGAGACTTTTGTCACAGGGTATTTTAAAAAATGACAGGCAGAGGAAGAGGCAGGCCCTTCCGCAGGGGTGGTAGGGGTAGGGCAGGAGCAGTAGGCCGGAGCCAAAGTGTGAAGTTTCAGAAGGTGCGTTCGATTACGTCAAAGGACGCACCAGACTTGGTTGAGTGGCTCACTTAGCCTTCCTCTTCTGCACCCTCCTCATCCTCTCTATCTGCACCTTCTTCACTCTCTGCTGTGTGCACCCCCAAAGACCCCACCACAAACACCACCACCATATACCCTCCGCTTTTGAGTCACTGGAATTATTTTCCGATCCATCACAAGACATTTGTGATACGCAGCCATTCTTGGCATCGGATCAGGAAGAGGAGGTAGCAACAGCCGCCACTCAGCAGTCTGACGACAGTACCCAGATCAGCCCAAGGAGCTTGGTCCCCGCTGTTGCTGTCTACTCCGAGATCTCGAATGCTAGTGGTGGGGAAGGTGACGTGGATGATGACATGTCTATGGACGTCAGGTGGGTGGCCACAAGAGAGGAAGAGGAGGGGAGTTCAGAGGGAGAGACGGACCAGCAGATAGGAAGGAGAGGCAGGTGGAACTTGCATTGTACAAAAGGTACAAAGCAGACTGCAAAGGTATCAGGAGCGAGCCATAAACCATGTACAGTCACATCTGGTGACCACTTTAGGAAGGCACCTGAACTCCCATCACCGAGCCCAGTGGGAGCAACACAATCAGAACCCACAAAGCCACACTCCAGGCTCTCACTGTCCAGCCTCTTCTCCTTCTCTCTCCTCACAATTGTCCTCCACTCCACCTTCCATGATGCCATCGTCACGTTGTTCTGGAAAAAGGCAGGCTTCTGTGGCCCAAATGTTGGAGCCTAAAAAAATGATAATGCCGGATAACCCTCTTGCCCAACGTTTGACTGCTGGCTTGTCAGAACTGATAGCCCGCCAACTACTGCCATATAAACTGGTGGACTCGGAGGCCTTTTGGAAATTTGTGGCCATTGGAACACCACAATGGAAGGTCCCAGGCAGGAAATATTTCTCGCAGAAGGGCATTCCAGAGCTGTATGGCCATGTTCAGCGGCAAGTGAATATATCACGGGCACACAGTGTTGGTGCCAAGATACATCTGACCACAGACACATGGTCTAGCAAACACGGGCAGGGAAGGTATATCACTTTTACTGCCCACTGGGTGAACCTTCTGACGGCCGTCAAGCATGTAACCTGTGGCACCCGTGTAGATTTGGTTGTACCACCACAGATTGCATGCAGGCCTGCCTCTTCTTCTCCTCCTCCTTCTCCATCCTCCCTCTCCTCCTCAGCTGACTCCTCCTTTTCCGCTGCTACCGTCTCTTCCGCTGCGCCGCCCAAGATCCCCAGAACCTATTCCACATGCCAGGTGAGACGTTGCCATGCTGTGCTGCGTCTGTTGTGCCTGGAAGCCAAGAGCCACACTGGTCCTGCACTCCTTTCAGCTTTGCGTTCACAGGCAGATCAGTGGCTGACACCGCTCAATTTGACAGTTGGTAAAGTGGTGTGCGACAACGGTGCCAATCTGCTGAGCGCGCTGAAACAGGGCAAAATAACACACGTGCCATGCATGGCACACGTCCTGAACTTGGTCGTGCAGCAATTCGCTGCCAAATACCCTGGGGTCCAGGACGTCTTGTGGCAGGCCAGGAAAATCTCGGGCCATTTCAGATCTTACACAGCCATGGCTCGCCTTGCTGATATTCAGCGATGACACAACCTGCCCATCAGGCGTCTTATTTGCGACTGTCCGATGCGATGGAACTCTACGTTGCATATGCTTGATAGTCTGCTCCAGCAGAAACGTGCAGTTAACGACTACCTGTACGAACTCTGGCAGGACAGGTCCTGGGGAGCTTGGGTTTTTTTCACCTCGCCAGTGGCTGCTCATGCGGGACACATGCAGACTTCTGCGGCCATTCGATGAGATCACCAAACTGGTCAGTCATGGCCAGGGCGCCATCAGTGACATTGTTCCTTACGCCTTCTTTCTGGAGTGTGCATTGCGTCGTGTCATTGATCAAGCCATCGAGGAGCAGCAGCAGGAAGATGAGGAAGTCGCAATGTTGGATGAATTCCCAGTGGGTGCTACTCCATCTGAGACAAGTCAACAACAGGAGTCTGAAGAGGAGTCAGAGGAGGATGGTGCCGGGGCAGATGAGGAGGAGCAAGAAGAGCATGCTTTAAACCTTTCTGGGATCCCTGGTGTTATCCGTGAATGGGGGGAGGAGAACGAGGACGACATTATCCTGGATGATGAGCTGGAGCCAGGCCACTACACCGCTTCCAGTTTAGTGCGAATGGGGGCCTTCATGCTCCAGTATTTTTAAGGAGGACCCCCGTATAAAAAGCATAAAGGGCAAGGACCAGCACTGGGTGGCAACGTATTTAGACCCCCGGTACAAACAAAAAATGACAAATGTTACCAGCATCACAGAGGGCGGTCAGAATGCAGCACTTCCAGGCCTTGCTGAGAGAAATGCTGCATTCTGCTTTTGCATGCGCTGGCAGAGGAATTTCTAGTCACAGAGAGACAGTTGGGGGTAGCAATCCAACAGCGCTTGCAAGAAGAGGGCAATTTGAAGATGTCTTGGTCACTTCAGATATGAGATCATTCTTTCAGCCGAACCATCGACAGCTGTACTCCGGATCCAGCATCAGGGAACGCCTAGACCGACAGGTGTCCAACTACATCGGGTTAACGGCCGATGTGGACGTTCTGAGAAGTGATGAACCCCTGGACTACTGGTCGGGCCAGAGCTTGCACAATTTGCAATGGAACTGTTGGCTTGCCCCCCGTCCAGTGTCCTGTCCGAAAGGACGTTCAGTGCAGCAGGGGGGATCGTGACTGATAAGCGCACTCGCCTAGCTCATGACGGTGTAGACTACCTCCCATTTATAAAAATGAACGAGGCATGGATCTCTAAGGAATTCAACACATGTGACCAGTAGACCATGTTTCATTGCAATTCCTCATGACAGGCCACAAATATCCACCAGACCGCCATCCACCCACAACAATTCCTGGTCCTTGTCTTCGCTAAATAGAGCGGCATAAAAGGCATTTCATGTCCATTGAATGCCTAATTTTTGGGGCCTTTCATGACCGACAATTATTTTTTCTGTCAATGCCTAATGAACCTTCAGCCACAGAATACTACATTCTTAGCTGTCAGGTTAACCCATGTGGGCTAATTTTTGGGGCCTTTTTTTGCCGACACTTACTTCTGTATCCTGTGAATGCCTAATGTACCTTCAGCCACAGAATACTAAGTTTTTAGCTGTCAGGTAAACCCATGTGGGCTAATTTTTGGGGCTTATACTAGCTGACACTTACTTCTTTATCCTGTGAATGCCTAATGTACCTCCAGCCACAGAATAAAACGTTCTTTGCTGACAGGTAAACCCATGTGGGCTAATTTTTGGGGCTTATACTGGCCGACACTTACTTCTTTATCCTGTGAATGCCTAATGTACCTCCAGCAACAGAATACAACGTTCTTTTCTGACAGGTAAACCCATGTGGGCTAGTTTTTGGGGCCTTTTGTGGCTGACACTTCTTTATCGTGTGAATGCCTAATGTATTCTTCAGCCACAGAATTCCAAGTTTTTAGCTGTCAGGTAAACCCATGTGGGCTAATTTTTGGGGCTTATACTGGCCGACACTTACTTCTTTATCCTGTGAATGCCTAATGTACCTCCAGCCACAGAATACAATGTTCTTTGCTGACCGGTAAACCCACGTGGGCCAAGTTTTGGGGCCTATACTGGCCGACACTTACTTCTGTATCCTGTGAATGCCTAATGTACCCCCAGCCACCAAATACTACGTTCTTTGCTGACAGGTAAACCCATGTGGGCTAATTTTTGGGGCCTATTCTGGCCGACACTTACTTCTGTATCTTGTGAATGCCTAATGTACCTCCAGCCACCAAATACTACGTTCTTTGCTGACAGGTAAACCCATGTGGGCTAATTTTTGGGGCCTATACTGGCCGACACTTCTGTATCCTGTGAATGCCTAATGTACCTTCAGCCACAGAATACTACATTCTAAGCTGTCAGGTAAACCCATGTGGGCTAATTTTTGAGGATTATACTGGCCGACACTTACTTCTTTATCCTGTGAATGCCTAATGTACCTCCACCCACAGAATGCAACGTTCTTTGCTGACAGGTAAACCCATGTGGGCTAATTTTTGGGGCCTATACTGGCCGACACTTACTTCTTTATCCTGTGAATGCCTAATGTACCTCCAGCCACAGAATACAACGTTCTTTGCTGACAGGTAAACCCATGTGGGCTAATTTGTGGATTCTTTTATGGCCGACACTTATTTATCCTGCGAATGCCTAATGTACCTTCAGCCACAGAATACAACGTTCTTTGCTGACAGGTAAACCCATGTGGGCTAATTTTTGGGGCCTATACTGGCCGACACTTCTTTATCCTGTGAATGCCTAATATACCTCCAGCCACAGAATACAACGTTCTTTGCTGACAGGTAAACCCATGTGGGCTAATTTTTTGGCGCCTTTTATGGCCGACACTTACTTATTTATCCTGTGAATGCCTAATGTACCTTCAGCCACAGAATACTACATTCTTAGCTGTCAGGTAAACCCATGTGGGCTAATTTATGGGGCCTGGAATGGCCGACACTTCTTTATCCTGTGAATGCCTAATTTTTCAGACTGGAATTGGAAATCAAGGAGTCTGTAAAGGTTCCACCAAATTGTGGAATGGATGCGGACCCATTTTACAGATGTGTGAATGGACTCTATATGTATTTGACATGTATTTACCGGTTGCTGTCAGTTCTGGCTGATTTATGAAAAAAAAAAAACATTTTATTGCTGTAAAAAAAAAAAACTTTTTCAATTGCAATACTTCAGTTATGACATTGTCCATGTGGTGGGATTATTTGTGCACAGCTAGTAAGTCTTTTGTGGCTGCAAATATGACCTAAAGGTTTTTAAGGTCCCCTGCCATTGAAGTCAACGGGGCCGCCGCGAACTTGCGGTTTGCGGACATTTGAGAAAGTTTGCGGCTAACGTTCGTGAACCGCCACGGCCAAAGTTCATCCATCCCTACTCAGGAAGTACTGAAACCATTGGATGAGCTTGTATTTACAGAAGAGCTCAGCTTTGGCAACCTGCAGTCTGCTCTCAGTTACAAATTACCTTCAAAGTGAACCCCAAGTTTATTGTTTAACTTTTTGCCCTGTCCCCCCTATAAGAATGTAGCACCCTCCTATATAGGTGCTAGGAAGAAAACATAGTCTGCTCCATCTGCTTATCAGGGGAGCCTGATCAGTAGTTCTGCCTGTTGCATGTGTCCATGTGTGATTCATCTGGTCTGAGGGAGTGTCCCCACTGTATCCAATAGGGGAGCCTGTTGGACAGTGGAGGAAACCCAGCCAGTGACACACAGGCTTTCTAACTATCCCAGCGGGTTGGTACAAACAGTGGTGCATCCTGGGGTATGTTATAAAAGCCAAGGGCCCATGTGACGGGTCTTTGGGCGGGAAGCCAGGTCCCAGGAGGAGGGTGACGGCTGTCTCTCCTCCTGTCTGATGTGGAAGGTGGTCACAGGCGGTCGACCTAGTGAGCCAAGAGTGTGGTGCTGAACCAGGAGGTCCAGTAAGCTGACAAGTGGAGATTGAGGCAGAAGCAACCTTGGGAAAAACAGTGTTCGTGAGTACCGGAAGCTTGCCAGGGGTCTGCCCAGGAAGGGGACTGCTCCAATGGAGAGTCAGTGGACAGGGGTTAGCACACATAGCAAGTGAGAAAGGGGGTGCCAAGCTAGGACCCTGAAGAATAACTTAAACAGGATCATACTTTCTATCTTCACTTCAGTGGCAAGGTGAAGCAGCGGCCTTGCTGCACACTGCAGCTAGTTGTCCTCAGAATTTTGCATAGTTTATAGTTGGAGTATCCCACTCATCCCTTCTCCTATCCCAGTTCCAAATAAAATACAAAAAAAAACAACATCCCCTGGATTGATTATTGACTGAATGCTGAATGCTATTTGTCTGCTTCCAGTTGCTAAGAGTAACCCAGGGGAACCCAGAAAGTGCACTTCTCATAAGTCCTCTTGGGGGCAGTGATACAAGAATAAAAGTGCCCAAGCTGTACTTACCCTCTCCAGCACTATTCCTAACTTCCTTCTCGGTCCAGCTCTGCCAGTCTTCTTCAGGCAGAACAACACTCATCCTGTCCAATTCCTGGGGTGGCCCATATCATGTAGTCTGGGCCTACAGTACTCCATGACTGAATGCCACTTAGATTTCATAACATGACCTCTGCTCACTCGCTTACCCTACTGTCATAAAGAAAGAGTAGGATACTCCAGTGATATCACCTTACTGGCCAGAAGACTGTATGCAAAGGCTATGTACAGGGATTTAAAAAAGAAAAGACCTATAAAAGAGCATTCAGGGGGTATGGTGGGTGCTTGTTTAGGCAATTTAGAGCTGTAATTCAGCTTAAAAGTGTACCAATTTAAAATAAATAAAAAAACTGAACATTTTGCAGCTTATCAAAGACATCTTTCCCTATTTTTTTTTTTTTTTTTTAACTTTTCATTCTAAATATTCCTTAATTCATCAAGTCCGATATAGCTTCCTTAAATAGAATTCCGGTCATATTCTTTTTAGTTTTGATAGCATAGTAAGGCTTAGACATTTAGTCAGGTTAAAAATAATGCTGTCTTTGTGCTCATTGGGGATATTTCCCAACAATTCTGGTCCCAGTGACACGACAGAAAGTAAGGAAATGTCTTCAATGGCCACAAAGACAGTAAACAATGGGCACCTGAGAGCAGTTCTGCTCCTTTTTCAACCTATAAAAACTAACAAAAAGGCTTTTAGAGGGCTTGACATGTTCATATAAATTCAAAATTTATATTTATTGTTTTTAAATCCCTAACTTTCATTAAAACAATAGTAAGTGATGCTGCTATCAATGTCCTTGTTCAGGTGCTTCCTTTTATAGGTGGCAGCACTACATGCTTGCCTCTCAACTGTGCCTAGCTTGATAAATGTCATTCAGTTATTACTGTAGACAGAAAGTGGTTGCAAAGAGGCTACAGGAGATCAACAGATCAACAACACTGAGATGCAACAAACGATTAAAAAAAACGGGGAAAACAAGTATTTTATTAAAAACAGAAATTGACAATTGAGACTTGCAGTCCCGCTCTAAGCAGAGATATAGATCTCCCCACCGGTTGTTGTGTCCAAGCGCCCTTTCTTCTCTTAGAAATTGACAATTGTTAATGATATACAGTACTTAAAAATGTCATCTACTCAGGATGTGCATCAAGCCATCAACTTTACATTTTTCACTTGGTCTGAGAAAAATAGGAAAGTCATAAATCAGTTATGTTTAAATTTTAAAAATTAAATTTTCAAATAATTGTTTTTTTTAGCACCAAAATGGTTTGATGGTCTGAGGTCTACAGAGAACAGACAGGTTACTCTGGCTGATTACTGCCAGTCTCTGCTCAACCTTCCTTCTAAGATCTCTCGTTGTCCTCATGTTCTCAACTTCTTCAAGGTTAGATCTGATGATGTAAACCCCATATCGAGCAATAAGTAAGTATGTTTGATATGCATCAGGAGTATCAGACTCAATTTCATTGAGGGCTCCATCAGCTATATGGTTGCCCTCAAAGGGCCAGTTGTATCTGTAAGACTATATAAATTAACCCAGGGCTTTTTCTCAGATAACAGATGCAGGAACTCTACCATGCCCTCCCCTGATGAACCGTATCAAGTGGTGGGTGTGGCCAAGTTTCAGTGGGAGGATCATAAAGGGGCAATAAATACCAGGAGTGCATTATGTGCAGAGTTCAGGGGTGCCATATGTACACAGTGCAGAGTTTAGGGGTGCCCTATGTACAGAGTGCAGGGTTCAGGGATGCACTATGTACAGAGTACAGAGGTCAGTGGTGCACTATGTGCAGAGTTCAGGGGTGCACTATGTACAGAGTGCAGAGTTCAGGGGTGCCCTATGTACAGAATGTAAGATTCAGGGGTGCACTATGTACAGAGTGCAGAGTTCAGGGGTGAACTATGCACAGTGTGCAGGGTTCAGCTCTCTTGGCTGTCCACATCTCACTTTCACTACTCCTCACCTCTGACATCTGCACCATCCCCACCCCCCCCCCGACCCCCCAATAAAAAAAAAGTTTCCTCGCATCTCGCCTACCCGGCCCAGCTCTAGTACCTCCTGGTAGCGTAGATAGCTCCGCCATGCCTTCCCCTAATGAACTGTATCAAGCGGTGGGTGTGGCCAAGTTTCAGTGGGAGGATCTTAAAGGGGCAATAAACACCAGGAGTGCATTATGTGCAGAGTTTAGGGGTGCCCTATGTACAGAGTGCAGGGTTCAGGGGTGCACTATGTACAGAGTTCAGTGGTGCACTATGTACAGAGTTCAGTGGTGCACTATGTACAGAGTGCAGAGTTCAGGGGTGCACTATGTACAGAGGTCAGAGTTCCTCCTGGTAGCGTAGATGGCTCTGCCCATCTCTCTCACTTGCAGGAGGATCATCGGGGATCATTGATTGGAATCTGTGCAACCGGGCACAGATGGGGATCACAGTGCAACTTACCATGTGATGCCCCATCCCACACTTCACCTGCCATCTGAATCTTCCTTGTCCCTGCCATGAGTGTGGGGCAGGCAAGGATCTGTGAGTTTCCACCATGTTCCAGCTGAAAAAAAGCCCTGGGTGCAAGGGTCACATGAAATGGCTTGGGGGGCCGAATTCAGCCCACGGGCCTTGTGTTTGACACATGTGATATACATGATACAAAACATTCTACTATTATGCCAGTACTGCTGTTATAACGTTACATGCTTATAGTTAGAAACAGACAGCTATTGTGTTAGTGTGTATTCCATTAAGCATAATTGATGTTGGTTATTATTTTGTGGTACATTTATGAACTATCATAGGGTATGTGCACACTCTAGGGCAGCCATTCTCAACTAGGGTCCTTTAGAGGATGCTAGCGGTTCCTTGAGTGGTGGCTAATTGACCTTCCATCTGATGGTGCCTGCATAATTCAAGGGCCAAAGTCAATTCAATGTCCCATTGATCCCAAATGAATTGGATTTAGCAAGTGTTCTCCAAGCCTTGAAAATTATTTTAAGGCTTCCTTTAAGGTAAAAAAATTGAGAAAGGCCGCTGGCTAGGGTATGCACACAGCACAGATTTCAGCAGCCTTTCTCAACTGGGGTGCCGCGAGATCATGGTAGAGAATGGCTGTCAGATGAGCCTGAGCTCCTGATCCCCAGCTGAACCGTACATCGGCATCGGGAGAAAGCTTGGTCAGACTCAGCAAAGTGAAAGTAAAGGAAGGGGGAGTGTGTTGTGCTCTCTGCCTCCCCATACAGTGCAGTACCTGGCTGTGTGAAGAAAGGTACTGTACTTGAAAATTTTAAAGGGCTTTATACATGTGTTTGTGTGTGTGTGTACTTGCGTCTGTATTTGTGTGAGTGTGTGTGTACATGTGTCTGTATGTGTGCAATGCACACAGTTGCAGCATGGTTGCAGTGCAGCCCCATTCACCCTGGGTATAACTTCAGCTGCAGCCACAGCATGTATACACCCCAACTGCTCCCTCTGCAGCTAAAGTGGGAGCAGTTGGGGGTGGTTAAAACAGCTCAACCACGTGGTTTTACCACTCTTCCAATTTCACGTGTGAACAAACCCTTGGTTCACATCTGTGTGGCTGTGTGCTGCGTGTAGGGCAACATATTAATTTCAATGGGCTGCCCCACCTGCATAAATGCAGGAAAGGTAGTGCCTTACCCTTTTTCTTTTTTTAATTGCACCGCATTAAAAACACCCCACCTTTGCCAATGTGTGGGGTACCATTAAGAATTAATGGCACCCCTAAAGAGCAGAGCATTTGTCTGTGTGTCACGAACGAGGGTGATTTTGCGTGCGTTCCGCGACACACAGTAACATGAACTAAGCCTTGGACAGGGGTGCCTCAAGACTGAAAATACTTTTCAGGGGTACCCTCGACTGGAAAAAGGTTGAGAAACACTGCTTTACATACTCTGACTGCAACAACTTTGGTTTTTGCACTGCATCATATACATTTTATTTGCTGTCTGCATGCTGAAGATGCTAATACTTTTTTATTTTGCTTTGTTCAGTGGTCGAAAACCTGAAACTTTCTTGCTGAAGGAAGACGCCTCAAAGAAAAATGTGTCCGGTAAGGAAAATCTGGAGGTGGATCTTTTTTTTTTTTTTTTTTTTTTTTACAGTAATGAAACCTCACCCTGTGATTTTTTTTCAAATTTACATTGTTAAATGAAAAATTCTTGTTTCTTTTCCTGAAAGTATAATGGAAGATATGTTCAGTTCTGGTGCCTGTATAAAAGCATTTATCCCGCACCCTTTTGCTTTTAATTAAATCTACATATTATGTCATATTGGCAATGTCTGTTCTTGTGCAGTTGGATGGTCTTTGTAGATTCCATTCAGTCCAGGCTCTGCATCAGTTACACTCTGATTCTCTGATTCTTGGGTAATACAAATGTTGATACTCCATGTTGACAATGGGAGGTTGGAACATGTTACAACAAACCGCTGTATTTTTGTTTTATATTAGGTGCTTTTTAAAGTATCATTGTATTAATCATGTGTAAATGTAATTTCTTGTTTCTGCAAATGTTTCTGAGACTCTTCCTTTTTTTTGTGACAGATATAACAGGTCCTATTATACTCCAGTCCTATCGAGTAATTGCAGACTATGTAAAGAATTCTAAGAGTGAGCTGTCCGTGAATGATGGTGATGTGGTTGACGTGGTAGAGAAGAATGAGAATGGTAAGCTACTGTTTAACCACTTTTGAACCAGAAGGTTTTACCTCCTTAATGACCAGGCCATTTTTTGCAATACAGCGCTGCATTAATTTAACCACTTCAGCCCCGGAAGGATTTGCCCCCTTCCTGACCAGGCCCTATTTTGCGATACTTTAACGGGCAATTGCTCAGTCGTGCGATGCTGTACCCAAACAAAATTTGCGTCCTTTTTTTCCCACAAATAGAGCTTTCTTTTGGTGGTATTTGATCACCTGTGCGATTTTTTTTTTTTTAATTTTTTGCGCTATAAACAAAAAATAGCGTAAATTTTTTTTAAAAAAAAGAAAAACAGTATTTTTCACATTCTGCTATATGACATTCTCAAAAAAAAAAAAAAAAAAAATTAAAATTCAAAATTTTTTAACATTTTAGGCCAAATTGTTTTCTGCTACATATTTTTGGTAAAAAAAAAAATCGCAATAAGCGTATTTTGATTGGTTTGCGCAAAAGTTATTGCGTTTAACTATGGGAAAGATTTATATAATTTTTGTTGATGTTTTTTTTTTTTTACTAGTAATGGCGGCGATCTGCGTTTTTATGCGGGACTGCGACATCGTGGCGGACAGATCGGACCCCTAACTGACATTTTTGACACTTTTGGGGGGGACCAGTGACATTACTACAGTAATCAGTGCTAAAAATATGCACTGTTACTGTAATCATGACACTGGCAGGGAAGGGGTTAATACTATGGGTGATCAAGGAGTTAAATGTATGCCTAATGCTTACTGACTGTGTGGGGGTTCTGTGACAGACACAGAGATCGCAGTTTCAGCATAGTTGAAACTGCTGATCTGTCCCTGCCTGTCTGTGAGAAGATCCGCCTGTTTTGTTTACATAAGCAGGCTGGCCTTCTCTCCATTTTTCGGACGATCACGGGAGGAAGGCGGCGCTTACCGTATCTCCTCCCGCGGCCCGCCTCCCGCTGTGTCTAAACACAGCGGGAGCGCGGCTCTGGCGGCGCGTGCGCCGTTGGAATCGCATGCACTCCAGTCACGTAGTACTATGTGACTGGACGCAGGGGAGCCGCACTGCTGCAGTAATATTACTGTGGGCGGTCGGAAAGTGGTTAACTGACAATTGCGCGGTCGTGCAACACTGTACCCAAAAAAAATGGATGTCCTTTTTTTCCCCACAAATAAATAACCTCTGCGTTTTTTTTTTCTTCTTTTATTCTGAAAAAAAAAAAACAATATTTTTTTTTTACTTTCTACTATATAACATTCCCAATAAAAAAAATTAAAAATCAAAATTTTTCACCATTTTAGGCCAATATGTATTCTGCTACATATTTTTGGTAAAGAAAATCCCAATAAGTGTATATTGATTGGTTTGCCCAAAAGTTATCACGTCTACAAACTAGAAAGATTTATGTAGTTTTTATTTATTTATTTATTTTTTACTAGTAATGGTGGCAATTAGCGATTTTTAGTGGGACTGTGACATTGTGGCAGACAGATTGGACACCTAACTGACATTTTTGATACTTTTGGGGGGACCAGTGACATTACTACAGTAATCAGTGCTAAAAATATGCAATGTTACTGTACTAATGGCATTGGTAGTGTAGGGAGTTAACAGCATGGGGCGATAAAAGGGTTAAATGTGTCCCTAGGGGTGCTTTCTAACTGTGTGGGGGATGGGCTTGCTGAATGAACACAGAGACCTGTATTCCTAAATAGGAGGAACACAGGATCCCTGTGTTCATTACTGACTGAACAGCAGTCTGCCGTGTTTACAACGGCAGCCTGCCGTTCTGTCTCCACAGGGAGTGATCGCGGGTGCCCGAGGACATCGCGGCTGCCAGACCCGCTGTTTGTTTCCCCCTGTGGCCAGTCAGTGCACACACTCCCCCACTAGCGGTCCCGCGAAGCGACGTACAGGTACCTAGTTTCGCGGGACAGAGACGACCTGCTGCCCTAATACTAAGGCAGCTGGTCAACAAGCGGTTAAGGAACAATTCTATTTTGTTTCCTGAACTTCAGTACAGCAACACAACAATCCTACTCACTCACTTAAATACTGGTCATTTGCTGTCAGGGCTTTAAGCTGTTAAGTGAGAATTAATGGGTTACAAAACCCACAATTGTGAAATCAGTCTGTATAGGAAGTAAAGCATGCTTGTTATACTCTCTGTGCAACCTAAGGGGTGCATTGTGTAAAAAGGCTGTTTTGATTCTGTCTTCTCTGATCCTCCCTTTCTTCCACAGTCCCCAATCCATCTCCGAATAAAAAAGAGCATTAGGAGTCAGGCTGCACATGCTGAGTTTGGTGTATATTGCTAGAGAAGTTTTTTTTTCTTGGGAGAGTGCATGTGATCAGCACAGGGCCAATCAGCACTGTCCAGACTGAGGGTCAGGGGTCTTGCTGCCTCATAGGACAATCAGGGGAAAATGAAAACTCCTCCTGCAAGCTTTAAGCAGACAGTGATACAAGTCACAAGACTGCTCTAACTGCTGATGAGAAAAAGTATTTATCAGTTTATGTTTACTAAAACTATTGCATTTCCATGTGCTCTGGGAGATCAGATATAGTTGTAGCAGGTTTTCCAGGCATTGTGCCTGATGTGGGTCTGCCATTGTCACCGGTTACCTTTCCAGCCCATGTGAGCTGTGACCCTGGGTGTGAGAACTAAGCTTTGACAACTCCGGCATCTTTGTTTTGTGTTTTTTTATTGTATTTAAGGGGGTGGGAGAAGGGAATGAGTGGGATACTCCTTTAGGCTTCAGCTAGATACACTTGGGACTTTGTTCCTGAAAAATGCCTGTTGGCGCTTCCTGGACGCCAGCCAACGCTCACTAACTCTGTGAACACTCTGTAACTCGATTAAAGTCCAGAAGATCCAGCACTGTGAAATTGTAGAACCACTGACACTGTTACACTGCAACAAGTCACTGAACACTCCCCTCCTGCCTTGCACTGGCTTGAGGTAGTATGTTGTAGAACTCTGTAAAGCTGTAACTTTCAACTGGCACACTCTGTACAATTCAGGGACCAACTGCAGGTGCCCCCTTTAACCTTGAACTCTTCGGGGTTCACTGACTATGTACCCCCCTCTGCAACTTCAGTGTCCTCAACCTAGGTACCCCCTTTACCGCTAGCTGACACTGGATCCCAGAACCTCCTCCGGAGTGGTCCCCTCTGACTTCAGGCAGACCCCCAGGGGCAATCCTCAGTACTCACGACCTGTGTAGGCTTTCCTGGGACTGGATTCCTCTCGCTCTCCGCTGGTTCTCGGCACACCGGATCCCCTCAGCTCAACTCAGCACTCTCTGGACACTCAGGCGACACCCCGAGACATCCGCTTTCCTCAGACAGGAGGAGAGACAGCTGTTCTGTCCCTCCTGGGACTCTGCTTCCGCCGAAGACATTGTGTCACGCACTTCCCCCAAACTTATACCCACTCCCAGAATCCTTTGCAGCATAATCTGCCTTCTGAGGTAGTTAAAGCGGAGTTCCACCCAGGGGATACTTTTTTTAAAAAAAATACCCCCGGGACAGTCAGGGCTAGTACATTCCACAATGGATAGCCTCTGATCTGTCCCGGGTTGCACTTACCTTGAAAAAGTATTCTCCAGCGCTGCCATCTCAGGTGTGGGCAGCTTGAAGCCAGCGCGATCCTCTTCGGCGTCCTCTTCCTTCTTCTTCGGTCCCATGATGCACTGCACCGGCCCCGCCGTCACTTCCGGTGCGCGCGCATCATCCCTCCACAGCTTCTGGGCATTCCCAGAAGCTGTTTAGAAGGGAATGACGCGCGCGCACCGGAACTGACGTCGGGGCCGGTGCAGGCGCAATGATTCCTGGGAGCGATGACGTTCAGCTCCCAGGAATCATTGCAAAAGCCAGGAAGTGACGAATCGCCGTGGCCGCCGAGGGGAGGAAGAAGGAAGTAAGGTAAGTATATTTTCTCTACAAGGTAAGTAAAAAAAAAAAAAAAAAAATTGCGATTATCCATTTGTTTTTCAGGCGACCCGGAGTGAGAAGATGGAGGTAAGTATAAAATTAGGGTGGAACTCCACTTTAACAGCTGGGATGTGTCCCCTGATTGGGCTTCCTCCACTGCCCTATGAGGAGCCTTTTCACAAATGCCAGTGGGGATACTTCTCCCCTCAGCAGGCTCATCTGGAAACTCTGACACCCTAACTAAACAAATAACAGCTCTGCTGTTAGGCAGACAAGGCCCAATATACATTTACCTAGCAGCTACCTGTAGGGTGCTACACAGTGAATGCAGGGTACTGGGTTTAGTAACACTTTAAGTCAATGTGATCAAATATGGGAAAAGGTAAGGTCACATTTAGTGGCACTGTCCAAACTCCCCACCAGCACGATTTCTGCTGCAACAATGTCAGTAATGATGACCTCATATCTCCAATTTGTATGAACAATAGACTATACTTTACCGATGGCTGAGAGCCAGAGTAGTTGCGAAAAGGGTAACTTTTTTGTGGTGAAAAAAAAAGGCAAATAAAAAAAAAAAATAATAATATAGCATATATATATATACAATTGCGACACAAGTCATATTGTAATTGAATGTTATTAAAAATGACCTTTCCTTTTCAATCTACAGCTGTCATTTTCTGTAAAATGCAATGCAATATGGCTACCTCGAGGTGTTCTGTACACAAAATGTTTACTGACCACACCCCAGAAACATCATTTCCTGCTTGTGTGATTGGCTTAGTGATTTTTCCAGAATTCTGCCCTAAGATGCAAATCAGATTTCAGGCATCCCCTGCAGCAAAAATGTCATTTTTGGTGAGATACTCCTAATAGGAAATCCCGTCTAAAGGGATGCAGACTCTGCAATTTTCCTCTTTAGAGCCCCACAGGTGCAGCAGCTGATTGATAATAATGAAACCACTCCCATTAGACTCACTTGGCACATGGACACAGAGAAACACACAGGGACTTCTTCAGAATAACAAAAGTTAAGAATCTACAACATAGTTTGTTAAAATTCTTGTAATGTACATAGATCACCCAGAGGGGAATGTTTTTTTCTCAATAACAATAGAGTTGCTCTTTAACTTCCAGCACTGTTTTTCTAGAATCTTGGGCACATCTGTTGGGCCCTGCTACGGAGGAAAATTGTTGCCCTACTATTAAATTCAGATTACACACCAGACACTGCATTATATATGTAGCACCCTCCTAGATAGGTGCTAGAGAGTGAGTATAGTTTTTGGCTATGTCTGCCTATCAGAGGAGCAGCAGGTAAATTCTATATTCTCTCTACTTAACAGGGAGCCGGATCTGTGAGTTAGGTCTGCTCAATGTTGCTCAGTGTGTGATTAATCTGGTCTAGGGGAGTGTCCCCACTGATCCAATGGGGAAGCACATTGGATAGTGGAGGAAACCTGGCCAATGAGTACACAGGCTTTGATACAGCCCCAACGATTGGCACAGACTGTTGTCTCTGTGCATTGTGGGGTGTAGTATAAAAAGCCAGGAGCATATGTTCTCTGGGTCTTTGGCTGGTGAGCAGAGTCCCGGAATGAGCGGCTGCCTCCTCTTCTGCAGCAGTTGGTGTATGGTCACAGGCAGTCGGCCTGGTGAGCCAGATGGCAGGAGCTGAACTCAGAGGTCCAGGAGAGCTGACTGAAGGAGTTGAGTCACTGGAGAACGTGGAAAAACAGTATCATGAGTACAGAGGATCGTGCCTAAGGGCCTGACCAGGAAGGGGGCCACCCCGGAGTAGAGTAGTCAGTGGATGGGTGTCAGCTGGTGGATAGAAAAGGGGGTACTAGGTGTGTGCCCTGAAGATAAGTACTAAAAGGAATATTACCTCAGATTCATCTAGTGGCAGGATGAAGCTGCTGCCTGGCCGCATTTTCAGATAGATGTCCTCCGCATTGTGAATAGTTCAAGTGTTGGGAGTATCTCACTGATACCTTCTCCCATCCAAATATTAAATAAAACAACAAAAATAACAACCCCTAGACTGTTCATTGACTGAGCCAAGGAAGTGTTAAGATTCTGCATGCAGTTGCTACAGGTAACCCAGGGGAATCTAAAAGTGTGAAAAAACCAGCAGCCCTCAAGGGGGCAGTGCTACATATAGTACAGTATATCCATTATATATGACCAGACCCAGCACATGTGGCCTACTGTGGGCAGGCAGAGCAGTGTAAACCATTATTTTTACAAATTGGAGCTATGAGATTTTATGGATCTTGCATTTTCTTATGTAGAAGAACTATGTTTAGCTGTTCCTAATTTCACACCAAGAAAATGTTAACTTTGCCAGTTATGCATAAAAAAAAAAATGATGATTGTAATATGAATATATTAATATATACATGAACTGAAAATGCTGAAAAAGTATTGCCTAATATTTGGGGAACTGCAAGAACCAGGTGATTTAATTTTCCTTCAGACATTTTTTCCTTCTGTCCAAACATTGTCTTGTTTATAAAAAGACTATTCTATAATATATCCTCTTTTCTCCAGGATGGTGGTTCTGCCAGATGAAGAACAAACGAGGCTGGGTTCCAGCTGCTTACCTTGAGCCTCTTGACAGTCCAGATGAGTCTGAAGAACAAGATCCCAACTACGAAGGTAACAAGGAAATACTGTATCCCTCTTTATTTAACAATATAAAAGAGAAAGTAAGGAAAGTAGGTAAGTTACCATAGCAATAATTGAGATTCCTGGTTTATTTCTCTTAGTATACAGTAGGTTACAAAGCAAACCTCACTGGTTGCTATTAAAGCGGCAATAAACACTCCTTGATGACTTGAATCTTACAGGTACTGTAAGCTAATAATAAAGCTTACCTGTAGGTCTGAAGAAAATCTCCTAAATGTGCACCTTTTAGGAGATATTCACTATTTCTGCAGCCGGTGATGTCATTGGCACATGTGCACTGCGCTCTGAACAGACAGCATACTGGGTATGCCTTTCACTCAGAGCGCTGTGCCGCGATCATGGCTCCTGCGTGCATGTGCGGGAGTGAAGTCATTGCAGCTTGGTCATTGAAACGGCTGGAGCCTGCGAACCTAGAAGGAAGACCGGGTGAAGATGGAAGCCCTGTCAGTGCTCCGCTGGAGGGCTTTTCTGTAAGGCAAGTATTTCATAATGTGCTACTTTGTAGTGCATGCTAGCACATTATGCCACTGACTTGCAGGGGTAAGGTTTTTTCTTAAACTGCCTTTTTTAACACTTTAACAGACATAATATTTTGCCTTTACCTTTTTTCTTATTTTCACAAATTTCCCTAGTGTAGGGTCTTCCAGCATGATATACATCCAATGTATGGGAACAATTTAAGTGAATTATGCTATGGGTTGGGTTGTTGTACAGTTTGGCTAGAGATGAAGGCATGGTTTCTACAGTGTAAGCAATGAAACTTGTGCCCATGTGAACGTCAGTTCTGGCTAACACGTAAAAGCTATCAGAAAGCCATTTATGTCAGAAAACTCGCTATGCTTATTCTAATTTGACTACTCTGTAATCGTCTGAAACTAACCCAAATGCCACTCACTAAAAATGTACCTCCTGTTGTATTTTTTTTATGCTTTCTTTCCCTCTGCTTTCTGCATTACCAAGAATATTCACAATTTTAAGGTAGATTTGATTCTTAAAGAGGAAGTAAACTCCTCAAAATTTTTTTCCTTTTTTTCTTCCCTGCAAAGTAAATGCATATTGTTCTAGTATGCATCGCATACTAGCACATTATGTGACACTTACCTCCAACGAAGCCTACGATGTCCACGCTGCTGGCCGCATCCATATTCACCTGTCTTCTTCCGGGTCTGCGGGCTCCGGCAGTATTACTGCACTGGGCTCTGAAGAAACGGCACAGGCGGCCGTTTTTTCAGAGCGTATGCGCGATGACATCATTGGCTGCATGCACTGCAAATATCTCCTAAACGGTGCAAGTTTAGGAGATATTTACAGCACCTATAGGTAAGCCTTAATATAGGCTTACCTATAGGTATAAGTAATTAAAATCGGATCTTACCGTAAAATCCTTTTCTCTTAGCTCATTGACAGACGTAGTCTTCTTGATTCACAAGAACTGGGTTATGTTGTCTCTGCAGGAGTAGGACTAGGCAGAAAAGAAAAAACGTTCTGGCTCCACCCTAGGGGCAGTCCCAGAGGGTATATCCTCCCTCTCTCTGCTACAAGGCATCAGTTCTGTCACAAAGCAGCAACAGAGAATTTAACCCAACCCAACTCAATGATAGAGGGGCGGGTACTACGTCTGTCAATGAGCTAAGAGAAAAGGATTTTACGGTAAGATCTTACAAAAATCCGATTTTCTCTGTCGCTCATTGACAGACGTAGTCTTCTTGATTCACAAGAACTGGGACATCCAGAAGCAGTGCCACAAATGAGGGGTGGGATTGACAGAAATCAAAATCCAATCTAGAAGGCCCAACCGGTGCCAAACTAGAAGTTTTAAAGGCTCATTATAAACAAAGAATGAGACTCAAATAAAAATTCCAACGGAAAAAAACCCTCGAGGTAGACCACTAGTCTCCTCAAATGGCGGCCTGCAAAACCTTGCGGCCAAACGAGGCATCAGACGATGCCATTACATCAACTTTATAATGTTTTGTAAAGGTATGCACCGACGACCAGGTAGCCGCCTTGCACACCTGGACCACTGACGCCTGATGGCGAAAGGCCCATGACGCACTAAGTGCCCGAGTGGAGTGCGCCTTAACAGGGAACGGGGGCTCCCGACCCTTAATAGAATAAGCCTGTACCACCATCTGTCTGATCCATTTGGAAATAGTCGCGGCAGATGCAGGCAACCCCTTTTTGGGTCCATCCGGGACCACAAAAAGTGAATCCGTCTTGCGAAACGAGTCTGTCGTTTTCAAGTATACCCTGATCGCCCGGACCACATCCAAGGAGTGCAAAGCAAACTCCCGAGGATGACTGGGCTTAGGACACAGGGAAGGTAATACAATTTCTTCATTCAGATGAAATTCTGAAACCACTTTTGGTAGGAAGGATGGATTCGGACGAAGAACCACCTTATCTCTATGAATCACCAGATATGGGAAACGACAAGATAATGCGGCCAGTTCTGACACCCTGCGTGCAGAAGTGATAGCCACCAAGAAGGCCACCTTCTGGGACAACGTAGGTAGAGGAATCTCCCTAATATCTTCAAAGGGAGGTTTCTGAAGAACCCACAATACTAAATTAAGATCCCAGGGTGGTAACGGCGCTCGCACTGGCGGAGCCAGATGTCGCACCCCCTGGATGAAATTCCGCACCAAGGAATGAGTAGCCAAAGGCTTCTGAAAGAAGATAGCTAAGGCTGAGACCTGACACTTGATAGTACTCAAGGCCAGTTTCTGCTCAACCCCTTGTTGCAGAAAA
Organism: Pelophylax lessonae; assembly: GCF_965119305.1. Classification (NCBI taxonomy): domain Eukaryota; kingdom Metazoa; phylum Chordata; class Amphibia; order Anura; family Ranidae; genus Pelophylax; species Pelophylax lessonae. Next base: position 411,921,301 of record NC_138769.1, read on the forward strand.
GCTAATATTCGACTAACCGAATAAGACCGTGGACGGAACCCCAGAGGTTCACACCATGCAATGTAGGACTTCCATGTGCGATGATAAATCTTTCTGGAAGTCGCTTTCCTTGCTTTAACTAGAGTAGGAATAACTGAAGCTGACAACCCTTGTCCTTCAGCACCTGGGTCTCAATAGCCAGGCCGTTAAAGCCAGCGATCGTAAAGCAGGATGGAAGATCGGTCCCTGAGACAGTAGGTCCTCCCTGAGAGGAAGTCTCCACGGGACGTCCGCCACCAGTCTGACCAAGTCGGCGTACCACGCTCGGCGAGGCCAGTCCGGAGCTACCAGGATTACTGGAATTCCTTCCTCCTCTATCCTGCGAAGAAGTCTTGGCAGTAACCCGAGAGGAGGGAAGGCATACATTAGCTGGTATTGCCCCCACGGGGCGATCAGTGCGTCTGCGGTCTCTGCTAGAGGATCGTGGGAGCGAGCCACGAATCTCTGTACTTTCCTGTTGAATCGTGATGCCAACAGATCCACATCCGGGGTGCCCCAACGTAGGCACAACTAGTGGAAAACTTCTGGATGGAGGGACCATTCCCCCTGATCCAGAGTCTGATGGCTGAGATAATCTGCCTGCCAATTTTCCACCCCCGGAATGAACACCGCAGAGATCGCTGGAACAAATCGTTCCACCCAGCGAAGAATGCAAGCCACTTCCTTGGCCACTCGGACACTCTTGGTGCCCCCCTGGTGATTGACATAAGCCACGGCCGTGGCGTTGTCCGACTGGATACGAACCGGGCTGCCCTGGAGCTGCTCGGTCCAGTGAATCAGACAAAGTCTGATCGCTCTCAGTTCCAATACATTTATCGGCAACCTGGATTCTTCCGGGGACCAAAGTCCCTGGACAGATAACTGACCGAGAATTCCTCCCCATCCGGATAGGCTGGCATCCGTGGTCACTATCGTCCAATATATTGGCAGAAATGACTTTCCCTGGCTGAGCATCGGAGACCGAAGCCACCAGACCAGAGACTCTCTGGTCTGTTTGCTCAATCGGATCCGATTGTCAAGGGATTCCGGATTCCGATTCCATCTGAGAAGAATCTCTTGCTGAAGAATTCGGGTATGGGACTGGGCCAATGGGACTGCTTCGAAGGAAGCCACCATCAACCCCAGAACCCTCATGCAAGTTCGAAGAGAAGACCAGCTGTTGGATAGTAACAACTGGACTGCTGATTGAATCTTCCGGAGTTTCCCTACCGGAAGGAAAACTCTTGTCCTGACTGTGTCTAGAATTAGACCCAGATATTCGAGCCTCTGGGTGGGAACCAGAAATGACTTTTGCTGGTTCACCAGCCACCCGAATTCCTGTAAAGAAATTATAGTAATTTCTATGTTTTGTAGCAGGGTCTGAGGAGACTCAACATGAAGCAGGAGATCGTCTAGGTAACCTAGAATCGATATGCCTCTTTGGCGCAGTAGTGCCAACATTGGGGCCAACACCTTCATGAAGACCCGAGGAGCCGTGGCGAGACAGAAAGGTAACGCCACAAACTGACAAACTGATAGTGGTTCTCTTCTACGGAAAAGCGTAGAAACCGCTGATGTCCTGCGAAAATGGAAATGTGAAGATAGGCGTCCTTGATGTCTATGGACGCTAGGACATCCCCTGGATGCAGGAAGGCTGCTACTGTGTGAATGGATTGCATCTTGAATTTTCTTATGTTGAGAAAGGAATTGAGTGCCCTTAAGTCCAGAATTGGACGCACTTTGCCCTCTTTCCTAAATAGGTTTGAATAAAACTCCTGAAAACGTTCTGTCCAAGGAACGTGGACTACCACTCCTTGTTGTAGTAAATCCGTGACTGCTCTCCGCAGATCTTCTAGACGATCCGGGGATAGTCGGATATTGGAAGGGAAGAATCGCGCCGGTGGGAGAGATCGAAAATTGGTTTTGTACCCTGACCTTATGACTTCGCAAACCCACTTGTCCGGGGTTCTGGAAAGCCATGGATCCGGGTACCGGCGAAGACGTCCCCCCACCCCAGTTATGGGTGGGGGCGCACCTTCAGGCTTTGGACGATTTATCTTCAGGTCTGGAGGGGGCGGGCTTTTGCTTGCCCGACCAACGTCCCCTGAAGCCTCCTGAAGGAGCTTTGGAGGACTTAATTTTTTCACCCGCGGGACGAAAAAACTTTTTGTGAGCAGAGAAAGAAGGCCCTCGTCTTTGACGAGGTCCTTTACCTTTAACATTTTGCGGTAAAAAGGTGCTCTTTCCTCCCGTGAGATCCTTAATGATCTCATCTAAGTTGGCTCCAAATAGACGCTCTCCTAAAAAGGGGATATTAGCCAATGCTTTTTTGGAACCTTGGTCGGCTAACCAACCTTTTAGCCACAGTGTACGCCTGAGAACCACTGCTGAAACTGATGCTCGCGCCAATAATGGAGTGGCGTCTAACGCCGCATCACACACAAACTGTAACCCCTGTATCATTTGTTCCAACAAATCTGATACCGCCTGAGGGACCTCTTCTAAGTCCCGGCGTAACCACTAGGTCCATTCAGTTACAGCCTGCGAAAACAGACCAATAGCTATTATAGGTCTGAAAGCTGATCCAATCAAGGCAAACATGGTGCGAGACATAGCTTCTATCTTGCGATCCACTGGATCTTTAAAAGACGGGGCGTCTTCTAAAGGAATAACCGTGGCTTTATTCAATCTAGCAATTGGTGAATCCACCACAGGTGGTTCTGTCCATTTCTTAATGAGGGTTTCCTCAAACGGATAACGCCTGTTAATGCGTTTAGAAATAGCAGAAGTGCGTTTTGGCAGACTCCATTCTTCTTTGATTGGATTGCCAAAACATTTGGGCAATGGAAAAACCTTCGCTACTTTGATGCGTTTTTTAGTCCCAAAGGGGATTTCAGTTTCAGCTATTTCCGACGGAATACCCTGTAATCTTAAGGTTTCTTGAACAGATACAATGAGTGCGTTTACCAACGCTTCCTCTCGGGCTATGGCTGATGCCGAAACATCCTCCTCACTGTCTGAAGAGACAGTACCCGAGACACCAATCCCAGATGAAGTACCTGCAACTGCAGAAATAGGCTCAGATTCTGAATCCGAAGTTTCAGATAATAAGGGGTTAGGCGGGGGTCGCTTTCTTGCGCCCTGTCCCTGACAAGCCACTTCCACCCGGGACACAAAAGTTTCCATAATAGCTGACAATGATTCAACCGTCAGTGGGGTGCTGGAGGATCCTGCAGACACCTCGAGGGGATCCGGTGGAGATACATGAGTGGCAGGGTCCATGTTAATTCAGGACACCTCTGCCAGAAAAAACAAAAACTCTTTTTTTTTTTTTAAATAAAAAATACCTCCTTTTTTTTTTTTTATGTGTATCCCCCTAGCGCAATAGCGCCCCTCAGAGTACCTGCTTCTCGATCCCCACAGAGAGAGAGAGGGACCCTCAAGGCTCACCACCCGATGCAGAGAAGTTTCCAACCAACTGCAGTCAGCGTCTGTCTTTTACAGACTGGAAAGAGCTGTGTTAGTTTTCCCGGGTAGAAGGACGTGGCTCCGCTCCCTGTGTACGCCTTCCGGCGTTCCCAGCTCTCCACGAGGTAGCTGGGCTCATCAAACATGGCCGACCCCATACAGGAGACAATAGACTCCAAAAACATGGCGGCCGGCGTGACCTGAGGACATTCATGCACCCGGTCTACGGCAAAATGGCGGCGGACTGCCGAAATCGTTTTTCCCCAGCACATCCACCTGCATCTCTGCTAAATTGCGGTTTATCGATCTGCAGGAGGTACACTACAATTAAGGTAGGATTATACCTCCTATGTCTGCTGTAATACTACAGTCTGCTGGGTAGAGTGTTAGCTCTCAAACCAAGTCCACTTCCCACCAAACACATGCTGTATTTACAAGGGGGACTTTTAGTGTCAGACAGATACTGACCATGTATGGAGGGGCCCATAATTCATACTGCCTCATAAAGAGGAAAAAAGGGAACGTTTACTCACCATACCGAACCGACAGGCACCCTCTCTTCACAATACCCTCTCCACCGGGGCGGGGGGTTGTGGACCACTCTGGACGCCTCGACTCTCTGGTTCCTGGCGTCCAAGCGAGACTTTTAACTCGCAAGGTCAGTCCCTCCAATGGGACTCCGTCGCGGCCGACCCAGCGCGGAGCTCTGGTCTGCACGCGCTCGTAGGCAGAAACCGGGGTGACCACTGGATCTCAACATCCAGCCCGTCGCCCGGCCCCGCATACTTACTTGAATGTGTCGCGGCCGACCAAGCGCAATGCAATGGTCTGCGCGCGCTCGTAGGCCGGCTGGGGTGACCACTGGTGTCGCCCAGTCCGGCGTATTTGCTTGAAGATCTCACAGGAAAAAACACTGGAGAAAAAACTACCTAAAAAATATTTTTTCTAAAAAAAAAAAAATCTTGCCAGGACCAGAGATCCCAGCAAGGAACTTAGGTCCTTACTCCTGACTAGACAGAAAAAAACTGATGCCTTGTAGCAGAGAGAGGGAGGATATACCCTCTGGGACTGCCCCTAGGGTGGAGCCAGAACGTTTTTTATTTTCTGCCTAGTCCTACTCCTGCGGAGACAACATAACCCAGTTCTTGTGAATCAAGAAGACTACGTCTGTCAATGAGCGACAGAGAAAGTGGGTTTACAACCACTTTAATAGAGGTGGAAAAAAGATTTTTGTAGTGACCTATTTTTACATAGGGCTCTCTTTACATAAGCCCTCTCATAAGGCTGTATGCAGGGGATAACAAGGACTGCAGTGGGTGTGTTTGATAATATCTCTCATGCATCACAATCAGGGACTGTCAGATCACCAAATTACTGACTCGCGTAAGTGGGGTTTAAACTAGTCCACAAAAGTGAGTTTCTGGTAGGGCTAAGGCTTAACCATACACTATAAAATCTGACTGTAAAATCTCCTTTAGATCTACCATCAACTATGAAGTATAAGAGCCCAGAAGGAGCTGAAAGTGAGGGGCAATCACTGTAGTAGCGGTACATACTACAGTGATTTCCAGCTTTCAAAGAGATCAGCCATATACAAAACATACATACAGTACTTACATTGGTCCCACTTCCAAGATGAATCAGTGTAACTATGCCAAAAAAAAAAAATACCTAAACTTCAGGTTTAAAGGACAACTTGTACCAGAGATTCAGTTATCCTTTAATCCCAATATACAGATACATTCAGGTTAAAAAGGTCTTGTGTAATAGTCATTCTTTAATATCACCATTCAATGTTACTTGGTATTATGTTTACTTTCAATAAAAAGGCCTGATTTATATTTATCAGTGAAACAAGTGCTTTTCAAAGCTAACATTTTGCTCTTGTGTTCAGGGGAATTGCACATTGCTACAAAAGATTTTACAGGAGAACTGGAGGATGAGTTGGATGTACAGGAGGGTGATATAGTTGAAGTAATTCACAAACTCCTTGATGGCTGGTGGGTTGTCAGGTAAAAGCTGGCAAGCAAATGTTGGAATTACCTAAAAGGTTAATACTTGTCAATTGTGTAAGAAATTCTTCTATAAATGTCTGTTTTTTTGTTCCAGAAGGGGCAGTGTAACTGGCTACTTCCCAGCAATGTATCTGGAGAAGTCAGGGGACACTATTTCCGAAGATAGAATCCAAACAAAGACAAAGGCATTGCCCCCCCGAAGGTAAGAATAAGATAAAATACATTTTATAAAGTTTTATATAAAGCAAATTTTATTAAAGTATTTACGACACTTTTCTGGTGTTAAGTTCCCTTTAAAATCCTGCTCTGGATTCATGAAAGATTTGCGGCAGTTTTGGAAAATGTTCGGACACATTTGACAGATTCATGGGGGGGGGGGGGGTGGGTCAAGAGGGAGTAAGGGGAGGGGGGGGGGTCAAGAGGGAGTAAGGGGAAAGTGTTGAGTTTTTTAACTTTATTATTGTTTTGTGGATTAGCTTCATTGGTTGCTAGGAGGCAGGCTGCCAGCATCCCAGCAACCAGTGATGTAGGGCACTCTGACAGTGGGCAGAGCCTGATGCGGAACTCTGAGAGACTAGTTCCCGACAGATCCACCTTGGTTGTGATTCAATCTAATAGTAGCTATGAAATCTGTCCACTGCTGTCCGCTGTAAATCAGAAGCGAGGTAGACCTGACGGGGAACTAGTCTCTCATAGTTCCCCCTTTGGACTCCATGCTCCCGACAAGTGCATTGTCATGGAAATTTGTTGAGTGAGTAGAGCATGATAGATGACTGAGAATAGTTTCGCACCAGGTCAAATCACAATAATCCCAATGCACACATTCCTGAAGATGGCTGTTTAAAGGGACCCAGCGTGGTGTTGCATGTACTATGTGATCATGAAGTAAGACTTTGGACAAATTTGAGGAATCCTTGGTGTGTTGGTGACATTTCTTCACCTTTAGTTTCCCACCAGGTCTGCCTCCTGTGTGTCTGACAGCAGACACCAGTGGGTGGATTCCATAGCCACTATTGGGCTGAAAAGCGCCTATGGAATCCACCCACTGTGTTCCGATATCAATCACATGAGAGGAGGACCTGATGGGAAACTAGTCCCCATCAAGCACCACACACTCTACAAAACTTCTCAGCGATCTCCTGTTTGTGTGAATGGGTGCAGTAGATGGGGAGGAAAGCTGTTAACACTCAGACTGTAATAGTAGCAGTCTTAGCATTTTTGAGCTGCACTGAGGATGAAGTGTCCACTATAGACACTACATTAAAATAAAACTATAGGAAACATTTTTGTTTTAATTTTGGATAGAGTAAGGAAGGGTTATAACCCCTATCAGATTCTTTTTTTTGCCATCTGTGTCCCATTATGGAGATTTCCCTTCACTTCATGTCCTATAGCTAAACAGGAAGTGAGAGGGAATTCCTGCAAATGAAGGGAAATCCTTAGGGACCCGTAGGTCACCAAAACTACTGTTTCCATTGGAAGATTTCCCCTCTATTACTTTTCTGAGGACGGGGGAAGAGACAGCGATGAAAACTGACAGGGGTTCTAATCGCTCTATCCAAAACTAAAAATATAAAGCTTTGCCTTTACTTACACTTTAATATACTGCTAAAAAAAAATGAAAGGAACACTTCGAAAACACATCAGATCTCAATGGGGAAAAATATCATGCTGGATATCTATACTGATATGGACTGTTGTGCCATCCTGGAGGAGTTTGACTACCTGTACAACCTCTATAGGGTCCAGATATTGCCTCATGCTATCAGTAGTAACACTGACCCTAGCCAAATGCAAAATTAGTGAAAAACAGTCAGACAAGATGAGTGGGTAAAAAACTGTCAGTGGCCTCCACCTGTATACCATTCCTGTTTTGGAGGTCATCTCATTGTTGCCCATCTAGTGCACCTGTTGTTAATTTCATTAACACCAAAGCAGCTGAAACTAAATAAAAAACCCCTCTGCTAGTTAACTAACCAGATCAATATCCCAGGAGTTTAAATGACTTGATGCTATACTCTGATAAAAAGTTGTTCCTTTATTTTTTTTGAGCAGTGTTTAAATACTGTAGCAAACACTGACATTTTTGTTGTGGAGATGTGATAGAAAGCTAAAGAGTGTGTAGGAAACTTGATTTACAAGAATAATCTGACATTAATTACAAAAGTGAAATACACATAATGAGCTCTTCTGTTAAACTGTTACTGTCTTGTTAACATTATATATATATATATATATATATATATATATATATATATATATATATATATTGTTTCTATATACATATTTACATATCTTATTTAAGTTATGTATTAATGTACATTTATATAAATGTTACTGAATTTGCAAAAATACATTTACATAAACACATTTAACACATGGTAAAAGTAAGAAAACTATTTGTTCTTCAACTACAGAGGCACAATTTCAAATGCTAAAAGTATCCACAAGCAAAAACGTAAAGAAATCAGCCAGGAATCATACAGGAGAAACAGCAAAAAATATCTGAAAGCACGGCAATCTATAATTGAGGTTATGGAGAATATGACTATTGGTAAGTACTGAAATTTAAAATTTAAACATTTTATATACCATCCAGTCTTTTTTTATGAATGAGGGATGACATCAAAAGGGCAGTTTAATGAGACATATTCAAAAGGCACACGTCCTTTCTTTTTACATCTCTGAGAAATAGATTTGTTGTACCTATGGACAATATATACAGTGTGTGTATGTGTGTGTGTGTGTATATATATATCTATGTGTGTGTATGTGTATAATATATATATATATATATATATATATATATATATATACACACAGTGGGTATTTAAAAAAATCACCCCCCTATAAAATAATCACATTTTGAAGCCTGAAAGACAGACACAGTTTTTGTTTTATCCAGCTGTATTTACTAGTGTAACTTATAACATCTAAGTGAAAAGATATAACACCAGCATGTCAGAAAAAAAAACAAAAAAAAAAAAACCTATAAATATTCCTACAGTGCAGCGCGACATAAAATCAACACTAAAAATAATAGAACAAAAATATAATAAATAATAAAAATGTGTGTGTCTTCAATCAAAGTCGTTTTAAATCAACAATACATAAAACTACCCCTCCAAAAACAAAGTTGTAGTGTAAAAAAAAAAAAAAAAAAAGGCTCCATATAAAAAAACACTTACAAAATGTAAAATCAAAAGCGCTTGTAATCACATTCACATTTGTCACATTTGTGTGACATTCCTGGCTCGGCCCCTCCCTCCTATACGCCAGTCTCCCACTCATTGGGCTCCTTCAGTCCACTCATTGGAAGAAGCCCAATGAGTGGGCAACACGCTCTAGTCCCTGCTGCAGAGAAACTCCCCCATTACAGGATATTACCCCTCCATGCTTTATTGTAGGAATGGTGTATTTTGGACAGTGCGGCAGGGGTTAATACATCGAAGGAACTGTCACAGGCTCTCATCAAGAGATCCTGACTATGCCCACCCTTTGTGCCCAGCTGCTCTATTCATAAAAGCCATACTGCAGCTTCTATAAATGGAACACGATCTATGAATGGAGGATGGGTGGATGATTGATAGCGCCACTGCCTCCTTTCATAGATCTCCATTGTAGATGCAGAAATTTGCAGATTCCTGCCTCCGGAAATTGCAGGGTGTGCCAATTGCCTGTGTGAATGTAGCCTAAAGTGATACTGTCATGAGAGATTAAAGGAGGCTGCCATTACTAATCTTTCCTTTGAAAATGCTAGTTTCCCAGCTGTCATTCTGATGCTTTGACCCAAGTGCTATATATGTTTTTCTAGTGTCCTCATGATTTATGCTTTAGGGGCTATAAGCTGTGTTAAGGATATACTGTATAGTGACTACCCATATATGTAACCTCAAATACTTGCAGTATATTTCTGTGACAGATATTTTATTGCACTATTTGTCCTAGTTGTAGTAAACAGTGTATATTTTCTCTTTTAAATGCAGATGAGGAGCAAGAGGGAGACAAATCAAAAGCCCAACCTGCTATTCCTCCACGGCCAAGCAAAGAGCTGATTTTGGATCGTTGTACAGAGAACACAAAGTTCAAGATCCTAACCGTGACTTAAAAAGACTTCTTAAATCTTTATTTAATGATATGTAGATATTAGGGATGGGCTTGATGTTCGAGTCAAACGTAAGTTTGACTCGAACATCACCTGTTTGTGTGTTGGAACTGAACCCCCGAACAAATGGGGCACTCTGCAGGAGGTTCACTCGCCGATGAGCGCCCCATAATGCACTGTGCTATGCAGTGAATTAATTACTGATGATTGGTCAAAGTATGCACCTGACCTGTATGCTTTGGCCAATCACAGCACAATGCCCTGTCAAAGCCATAATCGGCCAAAGGCAGGGTGCCTTTAGCCATCATGGGTCAGGGGCTAAATCCACACCCTACACTATATAAGGCTGCTGCTTTCATGGAAGCCATGTATAGTGTGTGATAATAGAGGTTAGGCAGATAGTTAGTGGACAGTGAGTTGAGTTAGTTTAGGGCAGTCAGTGTAGTGTTCAGGTTATACCCCACTTTTATAATGTATGGATATGTTGTAGTCCTGGGTCTCCTCTCAGTGCTCCCCAAGTTTTGGCCATGCCAAGCTGACCAAGATTTCCCATAGACGCTAATGTTAACCACTTAAGCCCCGGAGGATTTGGCTGCTCAAAGACCAGGCCCTATTTTGCGATTCGGCACTGCGTGAATTTAACGGACAATTGCGCGGTCGTGCGCAGCTGTACCCAAATTAAATTGACGTCCTTTTTTTCCCACAAACAGAGCTTTCTTTTGGTGGTATTTGATCACCTGTGCGATTTTTATTTTTTGCGCTATAAACAAAAAAAAAAGCGACAATTTTGAAAAAATAACAATATTTTTCACATTTTTTATATGAAATTCTCAAAAAAAATGTAAAAATCAAAATTTTTTAACATTTTAGGCCAATTTGTTTTGTGCTACATATTTTTGGTAAAAAAAATCGCAATAAGCGTATTTTGATTGGTTTGCGCAAAAGTTATTGCCTTTACTAACTACGGGAAAGATTTGTCATTTTTATTGTTTTTTTTTAACTAGTAATGGCGGCGATCTGCGTTTTTTTTTTGTTTTTTTTTGCGAGACTGCGACATTGCAGCGGACAGATCGGACCCTTGACTGATATTTTTGATACTTTACTACAGTAATCAGTGCTATAAATATGCACTGTTACTGTAAAAATGACACTGGCAGGGAAGGGGTTAACTTTATTGGTGATCAAGAGGTTAAGTGTGTACCTAGGGGCGTGAATCTAACTGTTAGGGGGCGTGGCTAGTGAAGTAATCACAGAGACATACAATCCTACATAGCAGGATCGCATAGCCTCTGTCAATACTTCAGGGAGAATGACAGACAGCTGTATTTACATTAGCCGTCTGTCTTTCTCCCTCTCCTGAGGGAGATCGCGAGTGGCTGGCGGACATTGGAGCCACCGGTCACACGCGCAGGCTAGGCAAGGAACGAGCGGGGGCGGGAGTGCACCGGCGGCGGCGAAGCGCTCGCCCCCTACAGGCCCACGGGCGAGCGACGTACCCATACGTCACTTTGCCTTTAGGGGGCTGACTGCTGCAGTAGATTTAGTCGTGCGGCAGTCTGCAAGTGGTTAAAGACAGGGAGCAGTGCCATGGCAAGCTGTCCAATATTTCCCATAGACGCCAATGTTAAAGATGGGGAGAAGTGCCCTTGCCAAGCTGATCAAGATTTCCAATAGACGCCAAAGTTAAAGACCAGGAGCTGTGCCATGTCAAACTGACCAATATTTCCCATAAATTCCAATAAACACTGAAAGCTGAAAATTGGTCTAGGCCTCTTCCCGACAACCCTGGGCTGTGGTTGTGGGAGTCAGCGGGTGGGGGGGCTTATCGGAATCTGGAAGAACCCGGCCCCCTCCATGTGAATGGGTATCAGGTACATCGTACCCCTTCCCATTCACCAAAAAATTGTACAAAAAATAAACACAAAAGACAGTTTTTGACAAGTCCTTTATTCAAAAATAAAAATAAAAAAAATAATTTCCCTCGATGTAAATCCATCGTCAATCATGACATTCCCAGCACCCGAAGAATAGAAAATAATATAAAGGACGCTTCCGCCTCTTCTGAGGCTACCCACCGAATGACGCTCTTGAGCTTTGACAGCTCTTTTATAGACAAGGGGCGGGGCCATCCGATTACGTCACCCGGTGGCACTGCCCCCCTTTTGATGCCACATGACGTCACGTGACGTCACGTGACGTCAGAAAGGACCAGAGCCCCCAGATGACGTAACCCTGCCCCTTGCCTATAAAAGAGCTGTCAAAGCTCAAGAGCGTAATTTGGCGGGTACGCCTCAAAAGAGGCGAAGCGTCTTTGAAATATTTTCTATTTTTCGGGTGCGGCAGGCGTCGTGATTGACGATGGATTTACATCAAGGGACACTATTTTTTTATTTTTATTTTTGAATAAAGAACTTGTCAAAAACTGTCTATTGTGTTTATTTTTTTGTACAATTTTTGGCAAATGGGTAGGGGTACGATGTACCCGAAACCCATTCAGATGGGGGGGCGGGATCTGGGGGCCTCCTTTTTAAAGGGGGCTTTCAGATTGTGATAAGCCCCCCCCACCCACAGACCCCCTCAGCCACAGCCCAGGGTTGTCCCCATGTTGAGGGCAAGCGGCCTGGTATGGTTCAGAGGGGGCGCTCCCTCGCCCCCCCCCCCCCCTTTCCTAAGGCTGCATGCTTGGATAAGGGTCTGGTATGGATTTTGGGGGGGAGCCCACGCCATTTTTTTTTCCAATATTGACGTGGAGTTCCCCTTAAAATCTGTACCAGACCTAAAGGGCCTGGTATGGATTTTGGGGGCGGGGACCCCGCACCGTTTTGTTTTTTTATTTTGGCATGGAGTTTCCCTTAAAATCTATACCAGACCCAAAGGGCCATTTTTTTTTTTTTTTTTTACTTCTTTCATAGGGTTCCCCTTAACCAATTAAATACAGGGCACTTTCACCCCCTTCCTGCCTAGACCAATTTTCAGCTTTCAGCTTTCAGCGCTCATTGGCATCTATGGGAAATATTGGTCTGCTTAGCATGGCACTGCTCCCCGTCTTTAACATTGGCGCCTATAGGAAATATTGGTCAGCTTGGCATGGCACTGCTGCCCGTCTTTAACATTGGCGTCTAGGGGAAATATTGGACAGCTTGGTATGGCATCTGTATTGCCGGGAGCCGACAATACATTACAGCCGCGAGCAAGTTTAAATTACATTTTTTCCTTTAGAAATAATAATTAGTATTGCTGCAAAAGACTCCATACATCGTACAGATGCGCCACTTTACAAGAACATTAAAGCCCCCATGCACGATATTTAAAGGAATTTTTAATTTTTATTGTTTCACTTTAAGCATAATTAAAATCACTGTTTCTGTAAAAACGATTGTTTTAAGAAACTTCTTTTGCATTGATACATGTCCCCCAGGGCAGTACCCAGGTCCCCATACAGTTTTTATATGAATAACTTGCATAGTAGCCTTTAAAATTAGGACTTTTAATTTTTCATGTTCGTGTTCCATAGACTTTTATAGAGTTTGCATGTTCACTAGAACTTTTCCCCTGTTCGAGATGTTCTGGTGCGAACCGAATGGGGGGGTGTTCGGCCCATCACTAGTAGATATATTATTACCTTCATTTAGGGAACATCAACACTCCAAGCACTGTTTTTGAAATATCATGTTGTTGCACAGTTAACTCCTGCATACCTCAACAAACTTTCTTTGTTGCCAGTGGAAACCACCTCCTCCCACAGTGGATAGATTTCCATTTATTAAAAGCTATGCCTTTCTAGTATTATTCGAAAAGGAGCATTTTTGTTTCTGCAAAAAAATACAGAAAAATGTCTGTTTTGATGTATGTTCTAATATATTAAAATATATGAATAATCCATTGTACCTGTTTCTTTTAAGACTGATATGAACTCCAGGTGCACTTAAAGTGATTGTAAACTTCAAACATGACATATGAACAAAGCATATCCTTGTATCAGTGGCGTACCTAGAGCATTTGGCACCCGGGGCGGATCCTATATCTGGCACCCCCCCAACTTTAAAATGTAAAAACACCCACACAAATTTGTAATGTTTTCAAGAATATTTATTGCACAAATTTCACAGCCCCCCATCACAGTGCCCCTTGCAGTCTGCCCTCCGTCTCTCTAATCACAGTTCCCCCTTTTGCACTCTCTGCCTCCCCTGCACAGTCCTACCTTTAGCATAAATAGATAGCTAATATTATTAGCAATGTGTTTAAGTTTGAGTAAGAGATTGGAGACATGCTAAAGGAGATGGTCAGAGACTGCGGACATGGTACAGGAGATGGTCAGAGACTGCAGACATGATACAGGAGATGGTCCGAGACTGCAGACATGGTACAGGAGATGGTCAGAGACTACGGACTTGATACAGGAGATGGTCAGAGACTACAGACATGATACAAGAGATGGTCAGAGACTGCGGACATGATACAGGAGATGGTCAGAGACTGCAGACATGATACAGAAGATGGTCAGAGACTGCAGACATGATACAGGAGATGGTCCGAGACTGCAGACATGGTACAGGAGATGGTCAGAGACTACGGACTTGATACAGGAGATGGTCAGAGACTACAGACATGATACAAGACATGGTCAGAGACTGCAGACATAATACAGGAGATGCTCAGAGACTGCAGACATGATACAGTAGATGGTCAGAGACTGCAGACGTGATACAGGAGATGGTCAGAGACTGCAGACATGATACAGGAGATGGTCAGAGACTGCAGACATGATACAGGAGATGGTCAGAGACTGCAGACATGATACAGGAGATGGTCCGAGACTGCAGACTTGATACGGGAGATGGTCCGAGACTACGGACTTGATACGGGAGATGGTCAGAGACTACAGACATGATACAAGAGATGGTCAGAGACTGCGGACATGATACAGGAGATGGTCAGAGACTGCAGACATGATACAGAAGATGGTCAGAGACTGAGGACATGATACAGGAGATGGTCCGAGACTGCAGACATGGTACAGGAGATGGTCCGAGACTACGGACTTAATACAGGAGATGGTCAGAGACTACAGACATGATACAAGAGATGGTCAGAAACTGCAGACATGATACAGAAGATGGTCAGAGACTGAGGACACAATACAAGAGATGGTCAGAGACTGAGGACCTGATACAAGAGATAGTCAGAGATTGCAGACATGATACAAGAGATGGTCAGAGACTGAGGACATGATACAGGAGATGGTCAGAGACTGAGGACATGATACAAGAGATGGTCAGAGACTGAGGACATGATACAAGAGATGGTCAGAGACTGAGGACATGATACAGTAGATGGTCAGAGACTGTAGACGTGATACAGGAGATGGTCAGAGACTGCAGACATGATACAGGAGATGCTCAGAGACTGCAGACATGATACAGTAGATGGTCAGAGACTGCAGACATGATACAGTAGATGGTCAGAGACTGCAGACATGATACAGGAGATGCTCAGAGACTGCAGACATGATACAGGAGATGCTCAGAGACTGCAGACATGATACAGGAGATGGTCAGAGACTGAGGACATGATAGAAGATAGAAGAGCACTAGGGGGGGCCGGAGAGCACAGGCAAAGCAGAGAGCACCGGAGGAGCTGAAGGGCACGGTGGGGTGTGGGGGGGGACTGGAGAGAATTAAGAGGGGGTTTGGAAAGCATTGCAGGGGGGTTGGAAGGTGCAGGGGGTGGAGAGCACTGGGGGGGACAGGGAGCACTTGGGGGGCAGGCAGGGAAAACCAGGGGGGAGGAGAGCACTGGGGGGGGACAGGGAGCATAGGGAGGAGAGAGATGAAAAGCACTGTGGGGAGCTGAAGAGCACTGGGGGGGGGCTAAAGAACAGGGGGGGTCCAGTGCACTGGGGGGGGGGGTTAAGAGCACTGAGGGGGGGATAAGAGCACTGGAGGGGGGGGGGTTAAGAGCACTGGGGAGCCAGCAAAAGAAGTTGTATAGGAGGGGGATGGGGCAGATGCATATAGAGGAATTGATCTTTCCCTATTCTTCCTGCAGGAGGGAGAGGAGGAGAATCAGTTATTCAGCAGCTGCAGGAAGAATAGGGAAAGATGAATTCCTCTATATGCAGCTGCCCCATCCCTCTCCTATCCAGCACACACACTTGGGCACTCACCTTCTTCCCACCGAGGCTCCGTCCCTTCTTCCCACTGAGGCTCCGCCCCCTTCTTCCAGCCATGGCTCCGCCCCTTTATCCCGCTGCGCCCCCCCGCTAGCAGCGCGGACTGAAGGAGCTGCCACTGCAGCTGCCTTCACACTGCGATACGGGATCTGTCAGAACACGCCGGGCAGGATACCGGCTGACACCCCCCAGTGCGTGGCACCCGGGGCGGGCCGCGGCCGCCCCCCCCCCCGTTGGTACGCCACTGCCTTGTATAGTGTGTACTTGTCTCAATTAAGAGCAGATGTCATTTATGTCTGCTGTGTCATTCCTCTGCTATCAGCAAAAATCACTACTGACAAGTGTCTCTTCCCTCCGATCAGCTCTCAGAGCTTTCCTCATAGAGCTCTGCAGAGTATGACTTCCGCTCTCCGCCCCCTTTTTCTAAACTCTCAGACAAGCTGTATACATTTTGGACTTTGAAAGGCTCTAGAGAAGAGAAGACTGCAGATTGACAGAGACAGGTACAACAAACGGAGGGGGGAAATTTTTGATCCCTTGAAGTTTTTGTACGTTTGCCCACTTACAAAAAAATGAAGGGTCTATAATTTGTATCATAGGTTTATTTTAAACGGAAGAGACAGGATATCAACCAAAAATCCAGAAAAAAACACACGACACAAGTGTTATCAATTAAATTGCAGTTCAGGGAGTTGCAGTTCAGTGAGTAAAATAAGTATTTGATTCACAAGCAAAACATGACTTAGTACTTGGTGGAGAAACCCTTGTTGGTAAGACGTTTCTTGTAGTTGGTTACCAGGTTTGCACACATCTCAGGGGGGATTTTGGTCCACTCTTCTTTACAGGTCTTCTCTAAATCCTTAAGGTTTCTTGGATGTTGCTAGGCAACTCGAAGTTTCAGCTCACTCCATACATTTTCTATAGGATTAAGGTACGGAGACTGACAAGGCCACTCAATGACCTTAATGTGCTTCTTCTTGAGCCACTCCTTTGTTGCCTTGGCGGTATGTTAGGGGTTATTGTCATGCTGGAAGACCCATCCCTGACCCATTTTCAGTGTTCTGGCTGAGGGAAGAGGGTTCTTATTCAAGATTTTACAATACATGGCCCCGTCCATTGGGCCCTCAATGCAGCAAAGTCGGTCTGTACCTTTAGCAGAGAAGCAGTCCAAAAGCATCATGTTTCCACCTCCATGCTTGACTGTAGGGATGGTGTTCTTAGAGTAATAGTCAGCATTTTTCTTCCTCCAAACTGTACATGTGCCAAAAAGACTGTACATGTGCCTCTCAAGAAGGCACATGTACAGTCATGTCAATGAACATCTAAATGATTCAGCAAAGGATTGGGAGAAAGTGCTGTGGTCAGATAGGACCAAAATTGAGGTCTTTGGCATGAACTCGACTCGCTGTGTTTAGAGGAAGAAAAATGATGACTATGAGCTTAAGAACACCATGCTGATCAAATAATTTTTTGCAGGGGATCAAATACATATTTCCCCCACTGTATGTAGGAGGATTTGTTTCATGTCTGTTTATCACCTGAGGCCAGCCACTTCACTGGGTATATGTGAGGGTTTACAACCCCTTTAAAGCCTACGCTTAGGTAAAACATAAAGAGATAAAAAAAAAAAAATTAGCATGTGGGACAAAACTTACATTTAATTTGAAGTGTCCCTTGTGCTGGGGCCAGCTGTCATTGTTGAAATCCTCTGCCCTCCTCCTATACCCTGTAATCCTCCAGTGGTTGGGTGAGTTAATACAACCAAGGGACCTGTCACAGGCACTCTTCAAGACAGCTGACTATGCTTACCATTTCTGCCTTTCTCCTTTATACATTGAAAAGCTGTAATATAGCTTTGATTAATGAAAGGAGTTCTATGAATGGAGGAGGTGGACATTTTATTCATCCACCCATCCTCCATTCATAGTTCGCTTTTAATTTTAATAAATGCAGACTGTGCTATCAAAGCACATTTCATAGCTCTTGGAGGAAAAAAAAATGAAAAGAGAAAGCTCTGGTAAGGAACAAGTAGGCTGTCATTAGAAGTACACTAACTCACCCTTGTTCGCCATCCTGAGCAATTCTATACTATAAATCGCCCTACCCGGTAGGGGGTGTGGCTTGGTAATGGCACCCTAAAATTGTATAATGGCACTTAAAATAGTATGCACCTACTGGTGACATAGCATCCATGTGGATCTCCTGTGCTGTTCCCGGGGTAAACAGAAACCTAATTCACTTGGAAACCTTATATATATATATATAGATGGTCAGAGACTGCAGACATGATACAGGAGATCCTTACTATATAGGAGCATCTTATTAGGGGATAATATGCTGACTAAAAATTGGTAATTAAACTAGGTCACAAATTGTAGACTGTAGTCTAATGCTGAAGAGGGATGAATAATTTTTCTCGAATTTGCTAATTTTTCTGACTTCTCATATATTTACCCCTTGGCCTGAAATGTAAAGTATCTGCTTCATCGGTTTACTGATTTATACTTAATGGTCAGCTTTAAAACCTTGACTTCTTAACGCTTCTGCTCTTTCAACTAATGTTGAACGCAATTAGCTCTAATAACATAGTCGAGTGCAATTAATGGAGTCTTGTGTTAATAGCTTTTTGTTGCAGCTTTTCGTGTGGAAAGCTATATAAATTCTTTATTCTTTTTATTATTTATGATACTTTATTACCAAATTAAAACAGCAGTTACTATGCCAGCTGCCACAATCTCAATTGCAAAAGACAGTTGAATCAAAACTAGAATAGAGTACTAACTAAATAATGCTTCCAAGTGAACCTAGAATTTCAATAAGATGTTAGTCTTTAGTTTTTTTAGGTTTTTTTTCTTTCTTTCATTTCTCAAGTAATCTTATTTATTATGAAGTTTTTTTTTATTGCCAAAGATATCATGGCGCCGTGAGGACATGTTTCCTAGGAGCTCCGTGAATCATAGCGGTGTTCCAGCCGCATGCAGCCAGCGAGCCCGACCCAGCCCTGCATTCCCGCATATGCCAGCACCTAACAAACCATAGAAGCCTCCGGAGACCAGTAGGAGACCAGACATCGCTGCCTATTTTCTCCGGCTCCCCGCAGCACAGTTATCCCCTGCACCTTTCAAGATGGCGCCTCCAAGTCTGCCGGCTAACGGTCCAATTACAACAGAAAAACCTCCTAAACCGGCTCAGTGCCACATAGTGACCCATCCTGCCTCTCCCCGCAGCCCTCCTGCTCTGTTACATATAATGGATAAACAGCGGGCAGATCCATTGGACATCTTCACCTCTCCTGGCCGATCCAAAAGCTCATCGGTACCTAACTGGAGGGAACTCCTATCTGTAATACCATCAAAACAGGACATGAATGAGATGGCAACTTCAATTGTGAGTAATCTTTCTCATGAAATAAATGCTATAAAACAACAATTTGAACAAATGGACAGTAAAGTAGTTGCTGTGGAGGTAGCCCAATCTATGCTGGACTCGAGTCACTGACTTAGAAAATTCACAGGCCCTTTTCCAGACACAACTAACTATACTGCAACTCCAACAGGATGACAGTGAAAACCGTAGCCGTAGAAATAATACCTGTATAAGATTGCGGGGGATACCGGAGACCATTCTGGGCCCTAAGCTTAAGATAACTGTTATGGAGATATTTAATAAAATACTGGACCGTCTGTCCACAGAGGACATTGAAATAGACAGAGTACATAGAGTACAAGCACCTCGCAGTGTAGGAGAGGACCACCCACGTGATGTATTGGTCAGAATACATTTTTATTCCCTCAAGGAAAAAATGATGCGCTGTGCATGGAATCAAGGACCCTTGGACATTAATGGGGCATCAATTCGGCTCCTGGCGGATCTTTCATGCCGCACCTTGCGGATGAGAGCCATTTTAAAACCATTGCTAGCTGAAATCAGCTATGCGGGTGCTACATACCACTGGGGACACCCATTCCATTTGATGGTCCTCCGGAACGGAAACTCATTTGCCTTGAGATGGCATGACCAGATACCCGAGTTATTTTCTTTCTTAGAGGCACCCATAATAGCAATTCCCAATTGGCTCAGTAATCCATGGAACCGACTTTCGATGGAATCCCCCGAGTCCAGATCTCCATATCGACTAAGAAGCCGCCCTGGACTGCTAGAGGAGGTGGCCCCCTTGGAGAACAAGGATCCTAACACATAACAGGACTTATACTGGAAAAACTCTATATCTCCTTATTTTTTCAGGCATACTGCTAGAAAGATCCCTATGAGACCCTATGGCGGGCAGTTTATGCTGCTTGGGCGTCTGGGGGTCTTGCGTGGGGGATTTGGGGCCTTATAATAAGGGTCTTGGGTATATTCATTTTCTGTAGAGGAACTATAGATCCTAGATGCCTGAGGACTTCATGATGCTCCCCTGAGTGATAATAGGAGAGGGATATTTTGGGTGGGGGGGGGGGGGGGGCTTGTTTATTAACATAGAAAAACGTTGTTATGAGTGTCTCTTCACAGGGCAGGGGGGTTATAGCTTAGGTACCCATAAGGGCTATTATGTGTGACTCTTTGGTCACGTCTCCTTTTTCCTTATTGGTCTTTTTTTTTTTCTTTTTCTCTTTTTGATTCTTTCTACAATATTTGGGGAATTTTCTCCTTTTTTTTTTCTCTGGTTTTTCCTAGGATACTATTTTCCATTATGGTGCCTACTAACCACATTTCTCCCACGTTAGGTAGCGCCTGGTTGCGCTTGGTTACGGTTTAACCAATTTTTTTTTAATATCTGTACTGGAATACAGATTGGAGGGGATCCTTTTTTTTCTTTCTTGCCCTCGTGGGAGGAGGGGCCTCCAGGGTAATCATGTCACTGGGGGCCAAGCGAGGGGCCTCGGGGTGTAAGATAACCACTCTTAATGTAAGGGGCTTATCCACCCCAGAGAAACGGACACGTCTCTTGTCAGATTTAAAACACAGCCATACTCAGGCGGCATTTTTACAAGAGACGTGTTTTCGGAAAGATGCGGTCCCTAGGTTATACAACAAAGATTTCCCCTGGGTTTATCATGCCCCCTCACCAATATCTAAGTCAAAAGGAGTGAGTATTCTTATCTCCAAATCTCTCTCATGGTCATTGAAAGAGGAACTAGTAGACCCCATTGGTAGATTTTTGCTGATTAAAGGAAAAGTCGATCAGGTAACGTTAACTCTATTGAATGTCTATCTACCGAACTCTGATCATGTATCTTTTTTACGGCAATTAGTGCCGGAAGTCCTGAGCTTTCGAGAGGGACATCTTGTGATGGGCGGAGACTTTAATTATGCACCTGAGCCTCTTCTGGACTCGTCCAGAGGAACCTCATGTCTTTCTAACGCAAGGCTACGCCGACTACAGCGGGAACTCTCTCTCCTCAACCTGACCGACCCTTAGGGAATGATGCACCCAGGGGAGCGGGACTATACTTATTACTCTCCGACCCACAACGTTTACACCCGAATAGACCGCATCCTAATCCCTCAAAGTGATCTCCCCTTCATGATTCCTTCTCATATTGATACATTCTCTATATCGGACCATGTCCCAGTACATATTGTCATTGCTTGGGAGCCTGTGCCTGAAAAACCGAGTTCTTGGAGGCTCAATGAATCATTACTTCAGTTCCCTGAACTTAGGGTAGAGATAGAAACTGCGATTTCTAATTATTTTAAATACAATATGGATGAACTTTTATCTCCATCTGTGATCTGGGAGGCACACAAGTGTGTCATCCGAGGGGGTACTTATGCGAATAGGAGCACAACGTAAAAGGGAAGATAAGAGCAGACTGTCGGCTCTCTTCACCTGAATAGACTCCCTTAGCAAACAACATAAGCAGTCCCTGGCCGTGGAAAATCTTGTGCCCCTGACCCAAGCTAGAGAAGAATTAAATTGCCTCCTATTGCAGAAGACAATTAGGGGCATGGCATGGGCAAGGAGACACTATTATGAATTCTCAAATAAACCAGGGGCGATGTTAGCACAGGCGTTAAGGGGCTCGAGAATGTGAACACATATATCTAGAATTCAAACAGTTGATGGACGTGAGGTCCATACTTCGTCAGCTATCTCAGATGAGTTTTACTCATTCTATCATTCCCTTTATAATATATCAACCCCTGATGGATCAATATCCTTCAGAGAGGAGAGGAAATCATCAGAGGCTTATATTCAGGGGTCAGGTATGCCCACTCTTACAGTGGAGCAGGCATCCGATCTGGAGGGGACAAACACTGCTGTAGAGTTATCCTCTGCCCTCTTACAATCTAAACCACATAAGGCCCCCTGCCCAGATGGCTTTTCTTTACCATATTACCAGAAATTCTTGGCATACTTAAGAAAGCCCCTCTTAGCACATTTCAATGCAACAGGTGAAGGTGCCATACTGCCTATTGATTCTCTCAGGGCTTATATAACCCTCATTCACAGAGGGAAAAGACCCTCTGTTAGGCAGCAGTTACAGACCTATTTCTCTCCCTAATTTCGATACTAAATTATTTGCAAAGATACTCGTGAATCGACTTTTGCCACACATTCCCAGCCTGGTACATTTTGACCAGGTTGGGTTAGAGCCATTTCGTGAGGCAAGAGATAATACCATAAGGGTTGTGGATCTAGTACAGGAGGCACGGGTGTCACGTACCCCAATGGTGTTATTATCAACTGACGCGGAAAAGGCCTTTGATACGGTGGCTTGGAGCTTTATCCAAGCCACCCTGTCATATGTCATATATAGGACTGGGACCTTGGATGCAACATTGCATTCAGGCCCTTTATTCCAGACCATCGGCGGCGGTACGGGTGAATGAGTGGTGTTCAAACTATTTTCCAATCTCAAACGGCACCCGGCAGGGATGTCTGTTGTCACCACTCATTTTTATTTTAACGTTGGAACCCTTCCTGTGCTCATTACGCCGATCCAATGATATCTCAGGTATACAGGTTGCTGGCGATCAACACAGGGTGGCGGCTTATGCGGACGACCTTGTGTTCTTCATCACCAACCCAATTATTACACTCCCAACATCTTACGAAATCGGCAGTGTTAAATATCTCATCTTCAGCGAAAGAGGAGCTTGCTTTGCGTGCCTCATTCCCATTGCACTGGGTCGAAGGATCACTGACTTATCTGGGGGTCCAGATTACGGCTGATACATTAGATCTATTCAGGAAGAATCATATCCCTATGTTGGGGATTCTGAAGGAAATCCTTCGTGTATGGCAATCGTTAACCTTGACGTGGTTTGGACGATGTGGCGCGCTTAAGATGAACATTTTGCCTAGACTCCTTTATATATTACAGACATTGCCGATCGCGGTCCCTATATCTTTTTTTCAACAGATTTGGACATTGTTTTGCGCGTTTATTTGGTCCTCTAAATCCCCTAGGATTCCGTTCCAGGTGCTAACCCTCCCAAAATCGAAAGGGGGGGTGGGACTCCCGGATATACTTCGATACTATCGCGCATCTCACCTTGTATGTGTAGTGGATTGGCACTGTAATTTGGCCTCTAAGCGGTGGGTGGGCTTGGAAGTGGGCGTGACTGGTCAGGTGACTCCACCGGCCCCATGGTCCTCTTTCTCATCTACGGATCCCATTCTTTCTCATCCTACGATAGGTCCCACCCTACGAGAATCTCGGCGGTTCAACAACATCCAAAGATAGCTCCTGCCCCTTCCCCTCTTACTGCCATACTGGGCAATCCGCATTTTCCTCCTGGGTGTACAAGTGCTAGGATGTGCAGTTTGGCTCAAAATGGAAAGATACGTCTAGTATGGCAACAGGGCACGGTCCCTATTTATGAGGAGATTGCTGCTTGGCCCGGCTCGGAGCTGGATTATTTGAGCATCTGTCAGCTACGGCACTTCCTAACCTCTCTTAGACAGAGGAGTTATGCCCCCCGGGCCTTAACACCATTTGAATCATTATGTAGAGCAGGGGAACCTGTTAAGCACTCCTTGTCTTTACTATATCTGATGCTGTCTGAAGAATCCGAGGGACATGATTTGTCGTTCCTGTCTCAATGGGAGTGAGAGCTTGCAATATCTTTAACGTCCACTCAAAAAAATTAGATTTTAACACTGGTACATAAATCCTCTATGGACTGTAAACATCAGGAGGTAGGATATAGGATTTTAACTAGGTGGTATAGAGTCCCTGTAATACTGCATAAGATGGATGTGGATTGTTCGGATAGGTGTTGGCATTGGGGGATCGGAGGAG
Organism: Pelophylax lessonae; assembly: GCF_965119305.1. NCBI lineage: Eukaryota > Metazoa > Chordata > Amphibia > Anura > Ranidae > Pelophylax > Pelophylax lessonae. The sequence continues at coordinate 411,945,331 of NC_138769.1, forward strand.
GGATCAATGCTCCATATTTTTTGGACCTGTCCCTCATTGCGCTCCTTTTGGACAAGAGTGGCGGCAGTCATTAAACAACTGACGGCGGTCGAGGTGGAAGATGACCCAGCGTTTTGCCTCCTCCATCTTACAAGAAGCTCAATTCGAAGGCATAAGACGTCCCTAACACTTCAACTTCTTAACGCTGCAAAGGCATGTATCCCATCCATGTGTAGACAAACACAGCTCCCAGGGTGTAAACTATGGTTCTCAAAAGTTAATGAAATCTACAAAATGGAGGAGCTGACTGCTACCCTTAAGAATGCGGAGGAACAGACCAGAGAGCGATGGAAGCCTTTGGGTATATTTTATTAGTATTGAGGGCTATCAATCAGATATAATTAAAAATGATCCTCCGTAGAGTATCATATATCCTAGCCTTTTCAGGCTGAAATTTTTTTTTTTCTGGAGGCCCCTCCTTGACCCCTATTTATATATATATATATATATATATATATATATTTTTTGTATTTTTTTTTTCTCTCCTTTAAAGCGGAGTTCCGGGCACAAAAACAATATTTTTTTTTTGTGCCCGTCCGCTAGTTTAGCCTAACCTGAAAAGGAATTGGATAGTTAGATTTTTTTTTTTTTAAAACTCACCTTGTAATTGACGATCGTAAATACTCACCTATGACAGCTTCCTCCTCCAGCGCCGAGGCTCTCCCCGTCACTTCCTGCCTCGCAATGATTCCTGGGAGCTAAACGTCATAGCTCCCAGGAATCAATGCGCCGCACCGGCCCCGCTCGTCATTTCCGGGCGACGCCGCATTCCCCTGCTAAACAGCTTCTGGGCATGCCCAGAAGCTGTTTAGGAATGCGGCGCCGCACCGGAAGTGACGAGAGGGGCCGGTGCAGCGCATTCTGGGACACGAAGACGCGGAAGAAGACAGAGAAGAGGACCGCGCCGGCTTCAGCTGCCCACAACCGAGATGGAAACGCTGTGGAAGAAAACTTCTAAGTAAGTATTTCTTCTAAAAGGTAAGTGCGAACCGGGACAGATCAGAGGCTAGCCATTGTGGAATGTGCTAGCCCTGACTGTCCCGGGGGTATGTTAAAAAAAAAAAAGTTTCTCTGCCCGGAACTCCGCTTTAATAATATAGCGTGCATTTTTTTTTTTTTTTATGGAACAGAGAGAGATGTGATAAACACCTCTCTAATCTGGTTGGGTGTTGACAGTCTGGGAATTAATAATTTTGCAACATATTTTTTTTTTTTCTCTTCTCCACACTGTAAGGTATAAAGATTTTTTCACAGGGGGTTTTAGTATTTTGTCATGATGTTTAGTGTGCACGTTTCCATTGTTAGATGTAGTTATTTCACAATGTATATTATGTTGTTTTGAGATGACGCTCACGGGGATTTTGTATTGTATTATAATGATTAAAAGTACACATTCCCGCTGATACTATGTATTGGCAACACATATGTAAAATCCCTAAATGGAGGAGTCCCCTTTTTTTTTCTGGGATTTTGTATTATATTATAATGATCAAAGTTCACATTCTCACTGATATTTTGTATTGGTAACACTTATGTAAAAATTTGTATTAATGGTCACCCATGGAGGAGTTTCCTTTTTCTTTTTTTTTTCCCCCATTTTATCGCTGTATTGTGACAAGATAATTGTTCCATAAAATGTAAGGATTGGTTTTTGTTATACTTTAAATGAAAATCAATAAAAAAAAAAAGACAATAAATTAAAAACAAAAAAAAATCACCCTACCCGATCTACTTACTTCACTCCGAGTTACAGGCTTGTTTACACTGTCAGACCCATTTCTTTCCATTGCTGGCTGTGATGTGCGCATTTTACATAGAAATCATTTTGCCTCTTATGTGTCATCTTATAACCTGTATTCAGAGGTGCTGTTTCGTAGGTTGTACAATATTGCTCACCTCAGTTGTTGGGTTCAATAAAGTTTAAGTTGTTTTCTCTGTAAACCGTGCCTTCCAACTTTCTGAGATGGGAATGAGGGACACCTATTTGCAAAAGTATGTAGGCATTGGACACACACCTCTGCCACGCCCCCTTAACCGATTGACGACCAGCCGCCGCAGATGTTCTACATGTACGGCACTCGCCTGGGAGGAGCTAGGGGGCTTCCGCCCCCGTTTGTCAGCGGGGAAGCCAGTGCGGGTGTCAGGCAGCTCCAATTGCCGCCTGACATTGGCGATCTCTCCCCGCTGACAGAGAAGGACGGACGGCTGATGTAAACACAGCCGTCTGTCTTTCTCCCTCGAATGATCACAGAGACCATGCGATCCTGCTATATAGGATCACATGTCTCAATGGTCATCTCACAAGCCCAACCCCTCCACAGTTAGAATCACTCCCCTAGGGTCACATTTAACCCCTTCATATCCAACACTGTTAACCCCTTCCCTGCCAATGGCATTATTACAGTAACAGTGCAAATTTTTAGCTCTGATTACTGTAGTAATGTCACTGGTACCCCCAAAAGTGTCAATAATGTCAGTTAGGGGTCTGATCTGTCCGCCGCAATGTCGAAGTCCCGCAAAAAATCGCAGGTCGCTGCCATTACTAGTAAAAAAAAAAAAAAAAAAAACAATAAAAATGACAAATCTTTCCCGTAGTTAGTAAACGCGATACCTTTTGCGCAAACCAATCAAAATACTCTTATTGCGATTTTTAAAAAAAAAAAAATATGTAGCAGAAAACAAATTGGCCTTTTTTTTTTTTTTTTTCAAAATTGGCGCTATATTTTTGTTTATAGCGCAAAAAATAGAAATCGCACAGGTGATCAAATACCACCAAAAGAAAGCTCTATTTGTGTGAAAAAAAGGACGTTAATTTCATTTGGGTAAATTGCGCAAATGTCCATTAAAGTAACGGAGTGCAGAATCACAAAATAGGGCCTAAATCTTCCAGGGCTAAAGTGGTTAAAGGAGAAATGTAAAAAAAGTGCTTTTTTTTTTTTTTTTTTTTAACCACTACTATTCCTTTATATTGTCTTTTAGGATTTACAAATGCAGCAATTTAGAAATTGGAGGAAAGGCTTAGCACTGGGAAACACTTTTTGATAGATAAGTAGTGCATTTTATATACAACTATATAGATCAGACCAAAATGAGGGACAAATGAAGAGGAAAGAGGAACAGTTTTGTTCGAAATCAGGGACAGTCCCTCGAAATCAGAGACCGTTCCTCCAAATCAGGGACAGTTGGGAGTTATGGTATATGGATAATTGTTAACACCAATTTATCCCAGAGAAACTGAGACAGTTCCTCCAAATCAGGGACAGTTGGGAGCTATGGTATATGGTTAATTGTTAACAGCAAATAACAAACAAAAAGTTTTGCGCCAGACAAAAAAATTTAATAATCATATAAATCACAAACAACAACTGTGATGAAAATGAGAGTATAATAAGCTTTCAAAATATAGATGACTGTGCAAATCATATATAGTGCAAAGTTAGTGAATAAAGAATGCCCATCAAATTGATCCCACACTCCAAAAAGGTGACACCTCCTTGAATGTGATGTGCTTCCTTCGCCATATAAAGTGGCCTCTCACCTTGTTTCTAGACCTGGATGCTACAGGTCAATACCAGCATTTTCCCCTCAAATAGGGGAGATGTCAGTCTGCAAACAGGGGGGCTGATCCTAGGTTTCACCTCTGATCACAGATGGCATATATAATATGAGGAGTAAAGAAAAAAGATCTAGTGTTCTCTGCTTATTAATACGGTAGTTTATTCAGTAAATAGCTGCACTTACATACAAGGCACTCAGCAGTGCCTGCTTTCAAAGCGGTTCATGACAAGTCAGGAGAGATGCAACGTCCGGTATGCAGGCTCCGCCCCCTTTACGCGTTACGTCGGCGCTTCCTAGTTGTGACTTCCTCAGTAGGGGTGGAGTCTGCATACAATGCCTTGCACTAAAGAGGCCACTCGGGCCTCAATGCTTGCTATAGATTGGACAGTGAAGCCGGCGCCCGCCTGAGATTGCAGCCTAAATGCGGGACACCGGAAGTAGGATATAGCAATGCATCCAAAAGTGACACAGATAAAATATGCCACTGTCAGTAACCTTAATAAGTTTAACACCTATGTCAATTTACAAAAGTATGTACGAACCCTTAATCACAAGCCGTATTTCTTAGCCAAACCAGACAATCGCCCCAGTGTAAATGAGACATCACATCACTCTACCCTTAAAAATAAATCGGTCTTTAACCCATTGAATAAGGCCAATAATATTTAGAAGTGTTCAAAAATTTGGTGACGCATGATCTGGAACACTTAAAAGTAAAGAAGGCTCATGATTCTCAATGGATTAAAAATGGGATCACCAGCTTGGAGAATAACAAGCAGTTGGTAATTTGACCGGCAGATAAGAGAGGGGGAATAGTGGTTATGAGTGCAGAATATTATAAAAATGAAATGATGCCGAGACAATTGTCTGATAAAGAAACTTATTCCCCACTCAACCACAACCCCATAAATGAATATAAAACAGAGCTGGAGAAAAAAAAGAGGCTTTATACCTGAATCCTGTGGCATGAAGAACCCCTGTTATATATTTCCTTCCTAAGATACACAAGGATATTAATAGACCTCCCAGTAACCAATTATTAACGGCATTGAATCTTTAAGTTCAAGACTTGGCCAATATATAGATTTTTATTTACAACCTTTAGTCACACAGACAGAAGCATTTGTTAAGGATACCAAACATGTTATCCAATCCTTGCAACATTTACAGGGCACTGATAACTGTATTCTGGCTACTGCAGACGTCAGTTCCCTGTATACAATTATAGGACATGAGTCTGCTCTTGGAGCAGTAAAATGTGCTTTGCAGGATACGGAACTTGATGGAGACCATGTTAAATTTATTTTGGAATGCCTAAAGTTTTGTTTAGGCCATAATTTTTTCTGGTACGCAGGTGACTACTTTCTTCAGATAAGAGGTGTAGCTATGGGGGCAAGGTTTGCCCCCAGTGTAGCTAACCTCTTTATGGCCCAGTGGGAGAGTGAGGTGATTTTTTTGGATAGACCCGATGAACTTATAGGTTATAAAATATTTATTGAGGACCTATTGATCATATGGAAGGGTGATATGGATTCTTTTAATAATTTCAGAAATAAGATGAATATTAATAGCACTTACTTGGACTGAGAGTAGAGAAACTATATATTTCCTTGATTTGGAAATTTTTAAAAAAAAGGTCAGATTGGCACTAGAAATTTTTTTAAGCCTACTGACCGAAACTCTTATTTACCAATGGATAGTTGCCATCACAAGAATTGTCTTTTTTAATATTCCTAAAGGGCAACTGGTCCGTATTAAGAGGAATTGCTCAAGCCAGGAAGACGATATTACCCAGTCCAAAGTGTTGATAGACCGCTTTCGCGCTAAAGGATATGATATGAATAAAGTTTCCTTAGACCATGAAGGGGTTAAAGTATTGGACAGAAATGTACTTTTGACCGAATCCACGAGATCTGTACCTGATAAAAGTGATTTTAGACTTATACTTGATTTTAATATTCAACACAAGCAAGTAGAACAAATAATTAGAAAGCATTGGGACATTCTTAAACAGGATAAAGTTTTAGGAGAGGACCAGTTCTCAAGGATCGCCTTGCACCGGGAGTTATTGATCCCCCGGTTACAAGAAAGAGCATGCTCTTTGAGTTCTTATCCGGTTTCCATGCTTGTGGGAGATGTGAGGTATGTCGCCAGACCAAAAATAATCTTAGAAAGAGGAAAATATTTAGGTCCAACAGTACCGGTAGGAAATATCAGATCAAGGATCTGATTACTTGCTCCACAATAGGGGTAATCTACATGTTGGAGTGCGGGTGCGGGCTCCAATATGTGGGCCGCACATCTAGACCCCTCACTGTAAGATTAGCAGAACATGTTAAAAATATTAAAAAAGGTGAAACCTCACACAATGTGTCAAGACACTTTAAGGAAGTACATGGCAAAAGACCTGATTCTTTAAAATTTTGGTGTATAGAACAAGTAAAAAAACATTGGAGAGGCGGGAATTACATCCGTCAAGAGGGAGTCCTTCTGGATCTATGAAACTAAGGTTTTATCACCTAGAGGTTTAAATATTGATTTTGACTTGAATTGTTTTGACAGATAATAAATATTTTTTAGGAATTTTTTATATATTTTTAATTAATTTTATTATTTTTATCAATATTTTTACCTCTATTTAGATCCATCAACTAGTTACGTTATTAATTCAGCTTTTGACATAGGTGTAGAATATGATAATTATATTATTAATTTTAAAGTTTAATACATTTTTAATTCAATAAATATAGTATATTGTTTTTAAATTGTTCATTATATATGCATTAATATATGTTAAGATGGATTGTTAGGATGCGATGTCTGGTATGCAGTCTCCGAGAGGTATATAGCTTGCTGGGGTATTTTTTACCTATTTACTTTGTAATTATATGGATATTCAATCTGTGTCACTTTTGGATGTGTTGCTATATCCTACTTCCGGTGTCCCACATTTAGGCTGCAATCTCGGGCGGGCGCAGGCTTCACTGTCCAATCAATAGCAAGCATTAGTGCGAGGCATTATATGCAGACTCCACCCCTACCCCCTGGGAAGCGCCGATGTAACGCGTATAGGGGGCGGGGCCTGCATACCCGATGTTGCATCTCTCCCTGACTTGTCACAAATCGCTTTGAAAGCAGGCACTGCTGAGTGCCTTGTATGTAAGTGCAGCTATTTACTGAATAAACTACAGTATAAATAAGCAGAGAGCACTAGATCTTTTTTCTTTACTCCTCATCATATATGCCATCTGTGATCGGAGGTGAAACCAAGGATAAGACCCCCTGTTTGCAGACTGACATCTCCCCTATTTAAGGGAAAAATGCTGGTATTGACCTGTAGCATCCAGGTCTAGAAACAAGGTGAGAGGCCACTTTATATGGTGAAGGAAGCATATCACATTCACAGAGGTGTCACCTTTTTGGAGTGTGGGATCAATTTGATGGACATTCTTTATTCACTAACTTTTCACTATATATGATTTGCACAGTCATCTATATTTTGAAAGCTTATTATACTCAAATTTTCATCACAGTTGTTATTTGTGATTTATATGATTATTATATTTTTTTGTCGCATGTTGTGTGGCGCAACACTGTTTGTTTGTTATTTGAATCTGATTGTGAGGTGTGAGCACATTTTGGTGTGAGCAGCCGGATTTCAAATATTTAAATTATTATATAGTTTATGCACTGTATATTATAATATATAATTTGTGCACGTGCATATATACTGTACATATATATATATGTAAATTTTTGGCATATATTCTTTGCACACATTTTTGTTTTTTGAAACACACAGAGATTATTTCACTTTTCACATTTTTGCGCTGATAGCCTTTTGAATTATTTGAATTGTTAACACCAATCTATCCCAGAGAAACGGAAAGCTATGATGAAGGAAACCTATTTGCACCAAATATGTTGTGGAAGCCCGTGCCATGCCTAAATGATAGCATGTACCTCTGCTTATGCATCCAGACTGAAGAACTGCATAAAAATAACAGGCGCCTTCTAGTGTATTGAAGCATGTTACAGTAACTTCACTAAATATTCATAAAAAATGGAAACTGGGGAAACCTCAAAGCATGATTTTAATAAAGATTGCAAAGGGAACAATAATTTTATTTTCTCTGTATTTTATTTACAGTCAAACCTATTTTTTTTTTTTTTAACCATGCATGTTGAATGTATATTTTCCACAGTTCACTAGTGCCTATTTTTAAATTTCACCGGGGGGCGTGGTGCCGAGCTCTGTGATGGCCGCTTAGGTACAGAGCTCCGCCGGACCGCCGGGACAAAACGCTGCAAAGAGGGCACCCAGTCACACAAAATCCTCGGACGATGGTGAGGAGACCCCCGACACCTCCCGGAATGCCTAAGAGGCGAAAGGGGGGACAAACTCAGTCCCAAAAGCTGCCTACCTTTCACACAGCGGCCCCTCAGCGCCGGTCTCAAAATGGCGGAGGCCCGCGAATACAGGGCTATGACGAGGCCTACCTACAAGCAGCTCCCCCTGGGGTTAACAAACCCCCTGGACCACGAAGTGACGATAGCCCACCCTTGGGAACCAATACTTCGTCCACCTGGCACCCGTAAGGTCCCACAAACAAACGGACTCTAATAAAGGAGGTACCTAGAACCGGGACATGGAGGTTAGTGAGGCCTTACCTCAGCAACAGCTGGCGGCCATTACTATAGACCCGATAGCTGGGTTCCCCACTACAGGCCAACCGGTCTCGGACATAGTCCTTAAAGACATGTTAATGTCCCTGAGAGACTCAATTCACAATGACCTTATGGCTTCAGTCACACGCTGTCGCAGAGAAGTTTATGAGTTGGGAGATAGGGTGGACCAGATTGAACAGGTCATGGGCGAATACTCCACCTCATATAATACCTTAGTTGATGCCCATAGCACCCAGACAGAGGATATCCTATGGATTAAAGACAAGTTGGCGGATCTTAAAGATCGCTCATGCAGAAACAATTTAAAACTCAGAGGAGTTCCTGAGACGGTTCTGCAAGCTCAACTTCTTCAGTATGTTCACGATATGTTCTGTGCAATTGCCCCTTCACTAACAGAATCAGAACTTACTGTGGATAGAGTACACAAGATCCTCAAACCCTCCTTCCTGGCCGAGGATCTCCCCAGAGACATTCTCCTGCAATTTCATTACTATAAATCTAAGGTAACTATTCTGGAACAGTTTCGCAAGCCAGGCCAGCGACCCCCGGCCTACGCTTCAATACAGATTTTACTGGACCTCTCCCGACACACCCTTCAACGTCGAAGAAACTTGGCCACTATTACCAAGGCCCTATAGAATCATCAAATTCCCCACAAGTGCAAATACCCAGGAACCTTGTCCATTACTCATAATGGTGTAACAGTATCTATCTCCACACTTGAGGAAGAAATTTCCCTCCTACGTCAATGGGACATAGTACTTGAATCCTCTCCACCTCCAAGTCATCGTCCACAACACCAACAAAGTCCATCACAGTACGACTGGCAAATGGTGACTCGTAGACGTCCTCCTCATAGAATGAGACATAAAGCTGGTCCCTCAACTACCTCTCGATCCTCATATGATCTCGGCGGTCCTTAGTGGTTTCTCCACTATACCCTTTGTATTTAAGGGCATTCTTTATTTCCCCGGTACTGTTTATGGTTCCTCTTTTTACCTTTTGCTTTTTTGTTATGTTTTGGCTCTTGTTTTTGCCACAGGATACACTAAAACGAAGTTCATGGAAATCTTCTGGATGCCATTCCCCTACTGCAGATTGCTCTATAATGACAAATCACCTGTCCATCCAATACACAACATGGGGCTCCTCCACATTTCTGTCCTTTGGGTCACGGAAGTTCGTTTCAGGCACTGCATACTCTTATCCACCAATCTCATGACTATCAAATGCCTTTCAATTAATGTTAAAGGATTAAATCATCCTGCCAAGCGCCGCTCAATATGGCAAGAAGCCCTTACCCACAAGGTAGATATCTTGTGCGCCCAAGAGACTCACTTTGAAATCTCTAAAAGCCCCAAGTGTTCAAACCCTAATTTCCCTCATGTCTTCCTTTCTTGCGCAAGTAACAAAACAAAGGAAGTCTTGATCGCAGTGAGAGATACAGTCAGCTTCCACCTCAGAAATTCTATTCTAGACGACAATGGAAGATTCATCATATTAACATGCGACATTAACTCCAACCCTTATACTGTTGTGTCCCTATATGTTCCTAATGTACACCAGCTACGATTCTTAAATAAACTTCTCAAAAAAATGTTCAAAGAGTTAGATATGGAAGAGTCCTCATTTGCGGAGACTTTAATGCAGTGTCTGACCCACTTTTGAATACCTCTAGGGGTTCTCCCAATGGACGTCAAGAGCTTAGCGGCTTACTCCACAGAGAAGATCTTTTTGATGTTTGGCGTTGCCAACATTCCAACGAAAGGGACTACGCATACCACTCCCCTAGACACAATTCCTACTCCCGAATTGACCTGTTCCTCACAGATAAATGGTTACTCCAAAAAATATTAGAGTCGCATATCCTTGATATTTCATGGTCCGACCACGCTCCTATTTTCATCACAATATTTGAGGGGACAGGGTCGCAGGTCTCTAATCCGGTCTGGTATTGTAATCTCAAGCTATTGCAAGATCCAGACTGTGCAAAAATCATATCCGTTAATCTTTCAGAATTTTTTCATTTAAATATCTCCTCTACTTCAATGCTTTCATAATATGGAATGCTCATAAGGCGTATATTAGAGGGACATTAATACAACAAGGGGCCAGACTGAAGAAACGCTATGACTCCCGGCTTGACTCGCTTTTAGAAGACATTCACACCATAGAGCAACAAAATAAATCATCACCATCTATCGAGCGATCACACGCTCTGCAAAAACTCAGGGAGGAACTCCGACTTCACCTGATGCAGAGGTATGATTGGCACCTTAGACGGCTGAAACTCCAAACATACGCTAATGCCAATAGAGCTGGGAAATACTTGGCTAATCGCCTAAAATCTGCCAGAACGAAAACTAAAATAGCGTATCTTATCCACCCTTCCTCCAGACATAAAATTCTCAACCCCCGGGATATTGCAGATCATTTTGCCGATTATTATGGTACCTTATACAACTTAAAAAATGATAACACTATAGCTCAACCTACTGAATCTTAAATTTCTGATTTCCTGAATAATGTCAATCTTCCATCCCTAACAGAATCTCAATTACAGTCCCTGAATGCCCCTATTTCTGATCAGGACATACACAGAGTCATAGCGTCTCTTCCACAGGGCAAGTCCCCTGGCCCCGATGGATTGCCTAATGAGTATTAGAAGATCTTTTCTACACATCTTGTTCCTCATTTATCTCCTGTGTTCGATCGAGCAGTTGCCTCCTCTACTTTTCCCAAAGAAATGCTGCAAGTCACTATTCCCAAACCAGAGAAAGACCCAATCACACCCGCCAATTTTCGCCCCATATCACTCCTCAATTCGGACATTAAAATTTATGCAAAAATACTCGCTCTTAGATTGTCAGACTTTATGCTGTTCTTGATCAAAAATGATCAACAGGGTTTTGTTAAGGGGAGGCAGCCCTCGGATGCGACTCGACAAATTCTGAATGTAATCCATTGCGCAGAGGTCCACCAAAAGCCTTCTCTGCTGTTATCCCTTGATGCAGAGAAGGCGTTCGACAGAGGGGAATGGTCCTACATGGTTATGGTTTTGTCTCGTTTTGGGTTTTGAGGGGGGATTGAATCTGCTATAAAGGCCCTTTATTCTTGCCCATCTGCCAGGGTGTATACATCGGGTTTCCTATCCAAGCCTTTTCAAATCTCCAATGGAACCCGTCAAGGGTGTCCGCTCTCACCAACCATCTTCAATCTCATGATTGAGCCCCTTACTGAATCTATACGTCAACACCCCTTGTAACTGGGTTTCAGGTTGGGGATGAGAGCCACGTGATCAGCCTTTTCGCTGATGACGTGATCCTCCTTCTAATCGAACCAAAAAAATCTCTGCCTGTGGTGTCCAGCATATTAAATACCTTTAGTTCTATATCTTATTTTAAAATCAACCACTCTAAATCTCTTATCCTTGACCTGGGAATAAATCCACAGGATAGGTCCAAACTCCAGACAACTTACCCATTTACGTGGGCGAAAGATGGTATTCCATATTTAGGGATTATATTAACTCCACAACTGGGTCTTATGGCTTGCACCAATTACAAACCCCTAATAAACAACATACAAACACAATCGAACAACATGACTAAGGATAATATTTCTTAGGTGGGCAGAATGGCGGCATACAAAATGTCTATTCTCCAGCAAATATTGTACTATTTTAGGGTTCTTCCCCTTCCTATCCCCAAAAAGTATATCACAGCTCTAACAAAATCACTATCTCAGTTTATCTGGTTTCACAAAAAAACTAGGTGCACAAGGAAAACCCTTATCATGCATAAAAAAGTAGGAGGCATGGGAATTCCCGACCTTAAAGATTACAGACTAGCGGCGTTTCTAGACCAGTTAAGTCATTGGTTTCAAACAAGTGACAGACCTCGCTGGGTGAATATGGAGATGACACTATCTGGGACTCCGGATCTTGTGTCTATTCTTTATATGGACAGTTTGAATCCTGGATGTCTTCTCTTTCTCCACCCATGGAAGCATCCATACTAGCCTGGCGCCACCTCATGGTAAACGCAATAAAAGAATCCCCTGTTGCTATCCCACGTATTCCTATATAATCCCTGGCGACTAGAATACCTTTTCTATACACCAAACCCTTACTCCGTTACAATATTACACAGGTGCAATACTTTTACCTGGAAGGAGTTCCTTGTAAATGGTCGGATATGCAAAAGCGATTCTCCCTCCCTCCAAAGCTCCACTTCCTTTGCTTCCGTATATCCCAATACCTGTCAAAATTTCCCTTACCTTCTCTATACATCTTCCCTACAGTGTGGGCCTTCCTAACAGCACCAATACACCGTAAGGGAGGAATTTCCCTTATTTATAATACTCTCCAACAAAAAACTGAATTTCAGCAGTCCTTAGCTATCCAGAAATGGAACAGAGACCTAGACACCTCGTACTCACTGGCAGATTGGCAATGGGCTATACAAGCAAACTACCGCTTTTCCAAATGTATTGGGCATTGGGAAACAATGCTCAAACTGCTTCATAGGTGGCATTACACACCATATAAGCTTTCTAAATTTTCGTCCCACCATTCTGATAAATGCTGGAGACAATGTGGTCAAGTAGGCACTCTGCCTCATATAATGTGGGATTGTCCCTGCTTAATGGGCTACTGGAAACTGATATTCCAATTGCTTTCATCAGTAATGGGAATTATACAAATACCCTCTATGGGTCTTGCTTTACTCAATCTTGGAATAGACAAATTCCCACCACAGATGCGACAAATAGTATGTCACATAATGTTGGCGGCACGTCTTAATATACTGTACTTATTCATTGGGGTACTCAAACTTCACCTAATATATCTGGTGTCAAGATAGCAATTAATTGCAATCAATTGTTCGAGCGCTTGCTAGCAATAAATCAAGGCTCGTGTAAGGCTTTGACAATGGATGGAAATTGTGGACTGATCTTAGTGGGAAAACCACGTGAATATACTGTTTATCACCTTCTGACACATATTTCGGTTTGGGGGTGCTCGGACGGATGGCTGACATTCTTCCTCTATCTGCACAGTTTGTACCCATTTGGGGTGCAGGTGGAGGGGAGTGTCGGTAGCCCAGCCGTGGCCTCGCCAATCTCTTAATACCTTTTTGTTCATCATATGATAATAGGTTGTACTTCCCTGTCCATGTTTTATTGTGAAGCAGTAATGTAATGAATGAGGATGTCCTAGTACAAATGACACTTTTATCTTGTGTATTAATGTTTATTTGGTGCTTGTTGCACTATAATGGATTTATTTATATTTTGTTTGTATTTTGTAAAAACTCAATAAAAATCTATTAAATCAAAAAATTTCACAACTGATCCATCAGACTAAACATGACATGATTTTTTTTGTCAGTATTTATCCATTGTCTACTTTCATGTAAGTGCTGTCAGGAAAATGTATATTCGGCTCATGTTAACTGTTTAGGAATGGATACATTTTGTATCTTGATTGCTCCTTTTTATTTGCATCACACCACATTTTTTATAATGGGCAAAATCTTAATACATGTGGGTAATAATTAGCACCAAAACCTTGCGCATTTAAACTGTGAGAACAGTGTTGGTGACACTTGATAACTCTGGGCGAATATCTGCTAGAAGCAAATGTTATAGAAACCTTACGAAGAAATACTGCACAGCAAGTTAGGTAATAAATAGAAAAAGGAACAAGTGTCACAATATACTATACTTGCACAAGTGGTTTTGCTTGAAGTAACATACTCAACTTCCTATTTTTCTGAATAACAAAAAAACTAAAAAGTACGTGCTAAATCCTAGTGACCAGCTATAGTATGTACTGTTACTGTTGCTTTGTTGCTAGAAAAAAATGGAATATGGTAGCCATAGACTTTGAATGACAGCTGTCCAGTCCAGTCCAGTCCAGTCATTTTTGGTAACAATCTCACTATGTGTGGAACGTGTGGATTTTACATGTTGCTGGGCATGTTAGAAAACTTGTCTTGATCACTAGTCTGCCTCTTTGATGAACCAGGGTTGGTTGCCCTCATTTACCCCACAGGTCTCCTCTATCCAATTGCATAAACATGTAGAAATCAGCAGAACTGACTTTATAACTATATGGAGTACTCTGAAATGTTTAACATGTAAAACTGCACTTAACCACTTCAGCCCCGGAAAGGTTTTACCCCCTTCCTTAACAGGCCACTTTTTTCAACTTGGCTTTAACTGACAATTGCGCGGTCATGCAATGCTGTACCCAATCTAAATTTAGATTCTTTTTTTCCTACAAACAGAGCTTTCTTTTGGTGGTATTTGATCACCTGTGCGATTTTTGTTTTTGCGATATTAATAAAAAAGGGCGAAAAGTTTGAGACAAAATTACATTTTCTACTTTTTAAAAAATGTCTTTTAAAAAATATCCAATATATTAAATTTTTGTCAAATATTTAGGCCAAAATGTATTTAGCAACATGTCTTTGACAAAAAAAAATCTCAATAAGAGTATTTTTATTGGTTTGCGCAAAAGTTATAGCATCTACAAACTATGGTGTAAATACTGGAATTTACGCAGCTTTTACTTTCTGACTGCCTATCTCGTTTCTTGAAGTGCTAAAATGGCAGGGAAGTACAAACCCCCCCCCCCCTCCAAATTACCACTTTTTGGAAAGTAGACATCCTAAGGAATGTCCTAAGAGGCATGTTGAGCTCATTGAATATTTAATTTTTTTGTCATAGGTGTTTGAAAAAAGACTAAAAAAAATTTTTTTTTTACAAAAAGTTGTAATTGAAATGATATATTGCTCACGCATGCCATGGGTATATGTGTAATTACACCCCAAAATACATTCTGCTGCTTCTCCTGAGTACAGCGATACCACATCTGTGAGACTTTTTGGAAACCTAGCTGTGTACGGGACCCTGAAATCCAATCACCACCTTCAGAATTTCAAAGGGCGTAAATTGCTCATTGCACTTTCTCACTACCGATCACGGTTTTGGAGGCCCTGAAATGTCAAGATGTCTACTTTGCAAAATGGGGTCATTTGGGGGGTTGTGCTATCTTGGAGTTTCAGGGCCTCTGAAACTGTGATAGGTAGTGAGGAAGTAAAATAAGCAATTTACGCCATTAGAAAACCTGAAGGTGGTGATTGGTATTTAGGGGGTTCCGTGCACAGCTAGGCTCCCAAAAAATCTCACACATGTGGTATCACTGTACCCAGGAGAAGCAGCAGAATGTATTTTGGGGTGTCATTTCACATATACCCATGGCATGCATGAGCAATATATCATTTAGTGACAATTTTGTGTAAAAAAAGAAAAAAACAAATTGTAATTTTCCCGAAACTTAGGGCAACATATGAAATACTCCATGGACTCAATATGCCTCTCAGCAAATAGCTTTGGGTGTCTACTTTTCAAAAAGGGGTCATTTGGGGGTTGTTTGAACTGTCCTGGCATTTTATGCTCAATCTTAGCCACACATCACCCACTCTTCTAACTACTTGAAAACCAAGCCTTTTCTGTGACTTTTTGTTTACATGAAAAAATATTTCACTAGAAAATTACTTTGAGCCCCCAAACATTATATATTTGTTTAAAGCAGAGGCCCTACAGAACAAAATTGTGGATGTTGCAATTTTTTTGTCACAAGGTATTTGCGCACAGATTTTCCAAACGCAATTTTTGCGAAAAAAATACTTCTTTTTTAAATTTAATGCAGGAATACACTATATATTTCCTAATTGTTTGGTAAGATTTAAAAGATGATCTTATGCCGAGTACATAGATATGCTTTAAAATTGCGCACGCCCGAGCAGCGGCAACAAACAACGTACATTTTAAAAGCCTTTAAAAGTCTTTACACATTACCACTTTAGACTTACAGAGGAGGTCTACTGCAAGAATTACTGCCCTCAACCTGGTGTTTGCGGCGATACCTCACATGCATGCTGCAATTGCGGTTAACATATGACACTAGACCGACGCTTGTGTGCGCCTTTGCGTGCAAGCACGGGGGGACAGGGGGGCTTGAATTTTCTTTTATTTATTTTGCTTTTTTATGTTATTTTGACACCTTCCCTTTCATTTTTTTAAATAATTTTTATTGTTATCAAAGTGAGTTTAAATATCCCCTATGGTAGCAATCTGTAGTGACAGGTACTCTTTTTTTAAAAAAGTGGGGTCTATTAGACTCTAAATCTCTCCTCTGACCTTAAAGCATCTGACCACACCAACATTGGTGTGGTCAGATGCTTTCCTAATTTCCCAATGGCGCTGTTTATTTATGGCGAAACCGAAGTCATGAAATGCTTCGATGTGGATGAAGAAATCTCTGCCAGAACATGTGTAGTATACCCATCATTAGACCGCCCAAAACATCCACCCACTTCTCTAATGATGGGCATACATGATTAAAGCCATGTATGCCTTTTTTTTTTTTTAACTGCAGTGGTAAAATCACCTTCTACAGCGCTGTCATCATAGATTTCCATATATGCTGAGCGCAAACGCTGTTTGTGTCAGAATATATATAAATCAATGTGACAACTGATGGGTGTACCTGCAAGGCAAACTGGTTAACAATAGAACAGTAAACATAAAACATTACATTGGTACCTGAAAAGTAAAAAATGGTTACCAATGAAAAACAGTAACAATAAAGTACAGTAAAAGTAGAAAGAGTAGAAGTAGAAGAGCAGAGTAAGAATAGAAGATTAACTTAAATGAAAACTATTTTTGGCTTTTTTATTTTGTTTTTATTTTTTGTTTTTATAACTTTTTTTGTTACTTTTTTTGAAACTTTTTTTTTTTACACTTTTTTTTTCTTCTACTTTAACGCTCCAGCTTAGGGTCTCTCAAAATTACGCTAGCCAACAAACATCTTTCGAGACCCTGTGTAAGTGTGCCTTAGACTGTGCCATGCTGTACGCTATACTAATAATCCACTAGTGTGTGGTAGCGTTCAAAACAGTCCCCAATGCAGAGACCAGGTTGGTCAGGACAGGAAGGAAAATACGTATGGGTGTCACGCCTAAGTCCGCGTTTCCTACAGACAAAACATTTTCTTTGGGGTGCTATTTGGGTAGGAGTAGCCTGGAGGACATTCAGAAAATGCCTCTTATGCAGCGGGCTCACTGCATCTGGTAAGGGAAGTTGGGCCGGAGCACCTCCTGGATACAGGTAGGCTCCGATGATCTCTTCCGGGAATTGTAGGAAGAATCCACTTCCTCATAGCACAAAAGCATTCAGCAAAGCCAATTGAAATAAATAAACAGACACTTTTTTTTTTTTTACCAGCCTCTGGCCTTATGGGCAAATAAGTACGGCGACAAAATCTGGTTGTTGAGGTCCACCCCTCCCATATTAAGGTTGTAGTCATGGACACAGGGGGCTTCTCCAAAACACCAGTTGCCGTAGGTATTTGGACCGTTGTGTCTGCGTGAATGGAGGACAGAGCGAAAACATTCCATGTATCCCTCCATTTCACTGCAAGCAATTTGTCTGTTTTCAAGTAGGCTCTCTCCCCCCGACTAAGTTGGGAATCTACAAGCCATTGGGGGAAGCCCTGGCGATTAGGTCGCACAGTGCCACATGCGCCAATTTGAAATTCGAGCAGGTGACTAAAGAGTGGCACGCTTGAATAAAAGTTGTCCGCGTACAAATAGTACCCCTTTCCGAATAAGGGTGACACCAAGTCCCACACAATCTGGGCAGTTGGGGGGCTCCACATTGCTATCTTTACCCTTGTAAATACGAAAACTAACTGTATAGCCTGTGGCCCTGTCACAGAGCTTATACAGCTTGACCCCGTATCTGGCATTGCTGGGGATAAACTGCTTGATAGCAAGGCGTTCAGAAAACTTAATCAGGAACTCATCAACGCAGACAACTTGTTTGGGGATAAACAAGGCTGCAAACCGCTGATTGAAGTGGTTTTACGAGGGGCCAAATTTTGTGGAGCCGGTCATATCCAGGGTCTCCCCGAGGATGACAGAGTCCATTGTCACTGAAGTGCAGGAACCACATAATTTGCTCGTATCTCATCCTGGCCATGGAAGCAGAGAACACACGCATATGGTGAATTGGGTTAGCGGACCAATATAACCGCAACTCACTCTTTTTAGTTATGCCCATGTTGAGGGATAGGCCCAGAAAAGTCTTAAACTCGGAAAACATTATAGGTTTCCAGCCAAATGGTCTGGCAAGGGACAAATTTGGATGTGCGGCAATGAATTGACCAGCATATAAATTGTTTTGGTCCACAATAGATCTGTAAAGATCTTCTGTGAAAAACAGCTTGTAAAAATCAAGGGGAGTAAAATTAGCTGTTTCCATCTGGATTTCCGGGTTGGGCAGTGAATGGGGGAAGTAAGGGCGCTGCAGAATCTATGGACGGCATCAGGGAGGACACTATGGGCTCTACGGGACTGTCTTCGAATTCTCCGTGGCTGCGGGCCACTACTGGTGCTAGCCACCGCACCAGCTTGAACTGCACTTATGGGACTCGCCATGTCACCAAGTGTTACTGCAGTTCTGATTTCACTATGACCAGGATGTACTAGGCCGCTGGTGCTTGCCAGTTCACCAGAAGTTTGAGCGGCACTAGTACAAACACTCTGCTCCATACTCAGCACCTCAGCAACTCCAGAACCTGGGTCGGGTACGCCTGACCTTAGCAGGGACCACTCCATCATCGGAGCTATCTGTCAGGGAGCCACTGCTGTCTACAGGCTCGTATACTGACCCTGATTCTGCCAGTGAGACATCCCCATCGCTCTCATCTGACATGGTCAGTATCCTGTAGGCCTCTTCACTAGTGTACCTCCGTTTGGACATTTTGGCTACTAAATTTACAGGTACCTAGTGCGACTCACATGTAAAAAAGCACCTGGTTCTCGAGGACTATTTGAACTGCTACAAAAAAAAACTGCTAGTGCTAGCAGAGATCAGGCCTGACTCTGCTAACGCTGCAGTTTTGTGTGTTGTGTTGTGTCTTTGGAAGTGACAGTAATCTATTGATTACTGCACTTGCCTGGGTGGGGTGGGCTGGGCGAAGGGGCTAAACGCAGGTACTGGCAGGTGTCATGGCTGATCCTGCTAACGCTGCGTTTTGGGAACCCTAAACTATTGGGGACACTAGTAAAGTTCTGATCAGATCAAAGATATTGATCTGTTCAGATACTATACTAGTAATGGAGGTGTTTGGTGTGTGTATGTGTGTGTTACTGGCAACCAAAGGGTTAACTAATATTTCTAACTATTCGGCGGGGATCCTAGGTTGACGCTTACTAGCGTTAACGCTAACTAATTGTCACCTGTGACACTAATATAGTGATCAGAAAAAAGATCTGTACACTATAAAAGTGACACTGTGACAGGGCAATGAAGGGGTTAACTGGGGTGATCAGGGGGTTAATCTTTATTGGGGGGGGTGGTGGGTACCCTAAACCTATTTGGGACAGAAACTAACGGTCGCTAGTGCTAAATTAAGTCACAAGGCACACTATTACAGAAATCAGCAAACCACTATATACTGTATATAGTGTGCACTGTGACAGGGGGTGAAAGGGTCAACTGGGGGGTTGATCGGGGGTTAAATGTGCCTATCTAGGTGTGTGTAAGTGGGCTGTTTGGTGTACTTACAGTTGATGCTCCCTCCTCTCAAGCTGGAACCAAAAAGGGCTCCAGGAGGGAAGAGAGCACAGTTTGCTGTGCCTGTGTTTACAAAACACAGGCACAGGTCGGTCTGTCATTGGTCAGAACCAATCACCAGGACCAGGCCAAAAATCATTGGCCTGGACCTGATGACTGATCGGTTCTGTACCAAATCAGACCATCGCAGGGACTGAGGGCGCGTAGGAGCGGCTGCCTGCCGCAGTACATCTGCGGCGGGCGGTTATAAACTGGTTAAATTTGTCACTTCTCTCTTAAGCATATGGTGTTAAGTGAGAAATAAATGAATGATATGCACTCACATGATCGCGCCTAAGGAATTATTACCAATAAAAATATATATAAATGTGAAAGAAAAGAAAAGAAAAATTGAGCTGCTAGTCGAACAACAGTGAGTTGTGAAAATGCAGAGATGTGGAGACAGTGCTAAAATTATTAGTGCGTAGTGTTAAATATTTAAAAATTCATATATAAATCAATGAAATCACTCTAGATAAATAAATAAAAATAATGTCATAACTTATTTTACAATCTGATTATAAACCAGTGGGTTGCCCCAAAAAGTGATTAAATCATAAAGTGACTATGCTTACAACAATAATTGCAATGCATAAGTTAGTCCTCAGTGATTTTTGAAAAGTGCTTAATGCAACAATTATATACAGTACGTGAACAGTCCTGAGTGATTTTATAAAGTGCTTGGTGCTCAGTGAAAAAGCATATCCAAGTGCAAGATAAGTGTGGGGAAACCGTCACCTAATGTTCATCCCACTTACCAAACGACCCCTTGAGGTCTAGTGTGGGTAAATGGTCCCTTTATATGGCTCCCGGTGTTCCTTGGAATACCTCGATGGGAACTCTGTCCTCTCACTGGGATGGGGATGTTGCCTGGGAGACGGCTTCACTGTATAGGGAGAGGCTGTGAAGGATTCCACTGTGTGTCTCGTTGGTGTGGTGGTAGTCTTCAGCTTGACTTGTTCGTTATCATCCCACACATGCACCAGCCATAAAATAGAATGACATCTCCAGGAACAGCGCATGTTCCCGAGGGGGCTATGTGGTGTTAAGTGCAGGTAAACATTTTGAAACAAACCTCCATTATGTGTATGTACTTTATATGTACTTGCTGGGGAGAAACTGTTTGAAAGCAAGGAGGCCAGAAAATGTATTCAGGGACTCATCAATGCAGACAGCTTGTTGGGGCATATACAAGGCTGCAAACTTTTGGTTTGAAGTGATTTAATATGGACCGAATTTTGTGGTCGCTATTACACACTCAGTAAGAGGTTAAAGGAGCATGTCAGAAATATCAGAATATTATGTAACTTTAACATCATAGAAAAAACATTTAAGTGCTTGTAAAGGTAAAAACAAACCCCCTCCCCCCCCCAAAAAACCCCCCAAAGAACAAACATGTTATACTTACCTGCTCTGTGTAGTTGGTTTTGCACAGAGTAGCCCTGATCCTCCTCTACTCTGGGTCCCTTTCAGGTGCTCCTAGCGCCTCCCTCCCTGCTGAGTGCCCCCATAGCCAGCTGCTTGCTATGGGGGCACTTATGCAGGCTTGTTCCTGAGCTGCGCTCTGCTTTCTCCTCACTGGCTGTGATTGACAGCAGCAGGAGCCAATGGCTCCCACTGCTGTGTCTGGGCCAGTGAGGAGACAGAATGCAGCGATGCTGCTCTTAGACACAGTGCTGGATCGACATTGGCCTCAGGTAAGTATAAAGGGGGCTGGGGAGGGGAGTGGCACACAGAAGATTTTTTACCCCTAATGCATAGAATGCATTAAAGTAAAAAAAAAAACTTCTGCTTTTTGAGAACCACTTTAATAAACAGATTTATTAAAATAATGAAATATAATTATTTTAATTGAGAAACTTGTCTATATACACTGTTCATGTTTTTATCACAACCCCTTGAGTTCTTGCCATTTAATAAAGGTAAAGCAGTGTTACCAAACCAGCATTACCCAAAAAATGTAATATATTGCAGTTTACTGATCATTTGATGTGGTGGCTGCATTGGTTTACCTTTTTTAGGCTTTTCCCCCTTTGTTTTCACCTGGTGATCTGGCCAGTTTGTATTTTATCTGATTTTTATTATGCTTTGTAGATAAAGATCAAGGGCTTGTCTACACCCCAGCTCACATGCTAAAAACATGTATGCTGTTGTATGTTGTGTAGGCATGGAATGATGCGTTGTTACAATGGATCACACATTTTTCTGTTTAACCATACTGTGTTAACATGCAGTATGGTGAGTTTTGCTGTATAAAAAATGCATACCATACATGTTGCATTTTTTTACAGCACACATTAATGTTTAAACTGTATATATATATATATATATATATATATATATATATATATATATATAATACACAGTATACAGGTATATATGTATATATTGTATATATACTGTGTATACAACAGTATGGTGATATATCAATGGTGATCTCAGCATAGAAAAAAAGCTATTCAGTCGAAAGGATTGCATGAGGACTCGAGGGCATACAATGCGATTAGAGGAGAATGCGTTTTAATCTCAGGCAAAGCAGGGGGTTCTTTACTGTTAGGGCTACAAGATTGTGGAATTTTCTACCACAAGAGGTGGTTTCTGTGGGAAGCATGGTGGCTTTCAAAAGACTCTTGGACGTAGATCTCAAGGATCAGAACATTCAGGGGTATGTGAGATGATTACGGCCACACACACCTACACAGGTTGAACTGGATGGACTATTGTCTTTATTCAACCTCAACTACTATGTAACTATGACATGAGCAGGACACCTAAAAACAATTGTTTTCTATGTTCTCTTGCTTTGAGCCTGTGGTGATGATCTATGTGGAGTTACTAGGGTTGCCACCTTTCCTTGATTTACCCGGAAAGTCAGGGTTTTAAATCATGTGTCCAGGTTTCAGGCGGACTGAACCCCGGACACATTATCTCACCTATAACTGGCCTTTGCAGCAAAGAGCACATGGATCAGCAACACATTTAAAACCAAACCAAAGAAATTCCAAGCCCAACTTACCGACCAGCCTGCTAACAAACCCAATTATCCTGTCTAACAGTATGCGTTAAAAAAAAAGGGTTTAGTTTGCACACGTTTGCAAATACATGTGTAACCTACAGAGCCCTGTCACGGCACCCCAGTATTATCTTCAGTCCTAACTCTAAATTTGAGAGCCTCCTCAGTGGAAGCACATGCATTATAATGGATAGGCAAAGGGCACCCAGCATATAGCATAATGGCAGCGAAGGTGTCCAGTTCGTCCAGTGGCGACTCTGGAAACAATATATAGGGGGCGCATAAGATACCACAGACAAAACTGGGGGGGGCACTCATAATTTTATCCACTATATCATACTACTGAAAAAAACTAAATAAGTATATATAGACTGCTCAAACTAATTAAAGGAACACTTTTTAATCAGAGTATGGTATAAAGTCAATTAAACTCCTGGGAAATTATTCTGGTCAGTTAAGTAGCAGAGGGGGTTGGTAATCAGTTTCAACTGCTTTGGTATTAATGAAATTACCAACAAGTGCACTAGATGGGAAACAATGAGATGACTTCCAAAGCAGGAATGGTTTTACAGGTGTAGGCCACTGATATTTTTTTCCCTACTCATCTTTTCTGGCTGTTTTTCACTAGTTTTGCATTTGGCTAGATTCAGTGTCACTACTGGTAGCATTAGGTGATACCTGGACCCTATAGGGGTTGCGCAGGCAGTACAACTCCTCCAGGACGGCACATCAATATGTGCCATTGGCAGAAGGTGTGTTGTGTCTCCCAGCAAAGTCTCAAGAGCATGGACGAGATTCCAGGAGACAGGCAGTTACTCTAGGAGAGCTGGACAGAGCCGCAGAAGGTCCTTATCCCATTAGCAGGACCAGGAGGAACAGGATGAGCACTGCCAGAGCCCTACAAATCGATCTCCAGCAAGCCACTAGTGTGAATGTCTCTGACCAAACAATCAGAAACAGACTTCATGGGGGTGGCCTGAGGGCCTGATGTCCTCTAGTGGGTCCTGTTCTTACTGCCCGGCACCATGGAGCTCAAGTGGCATTTGCTATCGAACACCAGAATTGGCTGGTCCATCACTGGCGCCCTGTGCTTTTAACAGATGAGAGCAGGTTCACCCTGAGCACATGTGACAGAAATGAAAGGGTCTGGAGAAGCCGTGGAGAACGTTATGCTGCCTGTAACATTGCTCAGCATGACCAGTTTGGAGGTAGGTCAGTGATGGTCTGGGGAGGGATGCACAGACCTCTACAGGTTAGGCAATGGCACCCTGACTGCCATTAGGTATCGGGATGAAATGCTTGGACCCATTGTCAGGCCCTACGCTGGTGCAGTGGGTGCTGGGTTCCTCCTGGTGCATGGCAAAGCCCGGCCTTATGTGGTGAGAGTATACAGCCAGTTCCTGGAGGATGAAGGAATCGATACCATTGAATGGCCCTCACACTCACCTGGCCTAAATCCAAAAGAACACCCCTAATATGTTTCGGACCATCCGGCGCTCCCAGGTTGCACCTCAGTCTGTTAAGAAGCTCAGTGATGCCCCGGTCCAGATCTGGGAGGAAATACCCCAGGACACATCTGTGGTCTCATTAGGAGCATGACCCGACATTGTCAGACATGCAGGAAAGCATGTGGGGGCCATACAAACTACTGAGTACCATTTTGAGTTGCTGCAATGAAATTTCAGCAAAATGGACTAGCCTGCTGCATTGTTTTTTCACTTTGATATTGGGGGTTTCTTTGAATTCGGCCCTCTGTAGGTTGATCATTTTTATTTCCATCAAATGATGTGGCATCCCTTAGTTCCTAACACATTACCCAGTCCATATCAGTATAGATATCCAACATGATATTTTTCATCATTGAGATCTGATGTGTTTTCAAAGTGTTCCTTTAATTTTTTTGAGCAGTGTATATAAATAAGGTTACAAAATACGAGAGTAATGCAGTATGCAATGATACCTTTTTCTTGTACTAACCTAACACTTAAAAGACAAGCTTTCAAGAGTTTTCCTTTCTTCCTCATGTATTGTGTCACACCTGAGAAAGAGGAAAACTCTTAAAAGCTTTTTCTTAAAGCAATTTCATGCAGTAATATCTCCTAGTATTGGTGCCAGGTAACACAGTAGTAGCCCCTAGTATTGTTGCCAGTTTACACAGTAATAGCCCCTAGTATTGGTGCCAGTTTATTCAGTAATAACCCCTAGTAATAGTGCCAGTTTATGCAGTAATAACACCTAGTAATGGTGCCAGTTTATGCAGTAATAGCCCCTAGTATTGGTGCCAATTTATACAGTAATAGCCCTTAGTATTGGTGCCAGTTTATGCAGTAATAGCCCCTAGTATTGGTGCCAATTTATACAGTAATAGCCCTTAGTATTGGTGCCAGTTTACGCAGTAATAACCTCTAGTATTGGTGCTGGTTTACGCCGTGATAACCCCTAGTATTGGTGCCAGTTTACGCAGTAATAACGCCTAGCATTGGTGCCAGTTTACGCAGTAATAAAGCCTAGTATTGATGCCCGTTTACACAGTAATAAAGCCTAGTGTTGGTGCCAGTTTACACAGTAATAAAGCCTAGTGTTGTTGCCAGTTTACGCAGTAATAGCCCCTAGTATTGGTGCAAGTTTGCGCAGTAATAGCCCCTAGTATTGGTGCAATTTTACGCAGTAACAGCCACTAGTATTGGTGCCAGTTTACACAGTAATAAAGCCTAGTATTGATGCCAGTTCACACAGTAATAAAGCCTAGTATTGGTGCCAGTTTACGCAGTAATATCCCCTAATATTGGTGACAGTTTATGCTGTAATAACCCTTAATATTGGTGCCAGTTTATGCAGTAATAACTCCTAGTATTAGTGGTTATGGGACTTTAAATGAGGTAAGCCAATTACTAGATATCAGGGTAATATGGAATCGCAGAATAATAGATATTTTATTAAATAATTCATGGTTTACACAATAATATAAATACAAATAGACATACACAATTCAAAGACCAGACAAGGAATATACAAATTCATATAAATTATTTCAATAGTAATAAATATATTTGTCAAAAAATGATTATATAACATAAACAACATATAATTGATCTCCAAATGGTATGTAATCATTTCTTGTAGAGAAGACATACCATTTGGAGATCAATTATATGTTGTTTATGTTATATAAAAAAATTTTGACAAATATATTTATTACTATTGAAATAATGTATATGTATACTCCTTGTCTGGTCTTTGTATTGTGTATGTCTATTTATATTATTGTGTAAACCATGAATTATTTAATAAAATATCTATGATTCTGTGATTCCATATTACCCTGATATCTAGTAATTGACTTACCTCATTTAAAGTCCCATAACCACTGAACTATTGTTCTTTCTTTTGCATATTCATTAGGGATGGAGGTTTAGTCATTGTCTATACCCCAGATCATGTCCCTTTCTTTGTAACTCCTAGTATTAGTGCCAGTTTACGCAGTAATAGCTCCTAGTATTGGTGCCAGTTAATGCAGTAATAACCCCTAGTAATGGTGCCAGTTTACACAGGTACAGCCCCTAGTATTGGTGTCAGTTTATGCAGTAATAGCCCTAGTATTGGTGCCAGTTTATGCAGTAATAACCCCTAGTAATGGTACCCGTTTACACAGTAATAACCCCTAGCAATAGTGGCAGTTTATGCAGTAATAGCCCCTAATATTGGTGCCAGTTTACTCAGTAATAGCCCCTAGTATTGGTGCCAGTTTACGCAGTAATAACCCCTAGTATTGGTGCCAGTTTACACAGTATTAGCCCCTAGTATTGGTGCCAGTTTACGCAGTAATAACCCCTAGTATTGGTGCCACTTTATGCAGCAATGAAGCCTAGTATTGGTGCCAGTTTACGCAGTAATAACCTCTAGTATTGGTGCCAGTTTATGAAGTAATTAAGCCTAGTATTGGTGCCAGTTTACACAGTAATAAAGCCTAGTATCGATGCAGGTTTACACAGTAATAAAGCCTAGTATTGTTGCCAGTGTATGCAGTAATAACCTCTAGTATTGGTGCCAGTTTATGAAGTAATTAAGCCTAGTATTGGTGCCAGTTTACACAGTAATAAAGCCTAGTATTGATGCTGGTTTACGCAGTAATAAAGCATAATATTGGTGCCAGTTTAAGCAGTAATAATGCTTAGTATTGGTGCCAGTTTATGCAGTAATAAAGCCTAGTATTGGTGCCAGTTTATGCAGTAATAAAGCCTGGTATTGGTGCCATGCTCTCAGCGTGGAGGAGGTAGGGAAGAATAGTGAAACCCGCTAACCACAGTGATGAAACTGTGAAGGCCAGCCACGACAGTGGGCCACAATGAGCGGAGCGGGCAGATGACAGGTCCGTGTCCACTCAGCATATGCAGAGCAGACACAGCCTGCTCTATTCTATGGACCCTCCAATCCAATCCTCCCAGACAGAAGGGGATGGATCCTGCTGGTGGGTATTGCTGGCTGGTACTGCTGGTGGGTACTGCTGGTGGGTATTGTTGGTGAGTACTGCTGGTGGGTACTGCTAGTACTGTGAGTACATTTGGTATCATTCCGCCAGTGACAGGAGCTGGAATTATACAGGAAGCATTGGCTCTGCTTCCTCTAGTGCCGATTCCATTTGCCACAATAATGCTCGGGATGGGAATCCGCAATCTGGGCTTACCGACCCCCCCATCCCAGAGCAAGAGGTGGGATCCTGTTGGGGGAGCACATGGGGGAGGCACAGCATAATTTTGGAGGGCCATGGCCTCCTCTGCCCCCCCCCAGTGATGCCACTGGATGCGTCCCCTTACCAGTATTCCAGCAGTACAAATAAATGGCCACTGCCCTCACCTATAACTGACCTTTGCAGCAAGGAGCACATGGAAGGGCAACGCATGCAAAACAAAACCAAAGAAATTCCCAGCTCAACTTTCTGACCATCCTGCTAATCAAACGAATTGTCTTGTGTAACAGTATGCATTAAAAACAAAACAGGGGTTTAGTTTGCACACATTTTAATGCACACTGTTAGACAGGACAATTTGGTTGGTCGCAGGGTGGTTGGTAAGTTGAGCTTGGAATTTCTTTGGTTTTGTTTTGCAGTCACACACAAATCGGTTGCCATCCGGGAGCTACGGGGGGGGGGGGGGCAGGGCGATGATGTCAGCGAGAGCAATTTAGCCACACCCACTGGTCGGTGCAGCACGCTATGCGCACCACATTACTACTCTCCTTGGGGTACTCAAGGTTTCCCAGGCCACTAAAGTGTTGGGGTTTGGCTTGAAGAGAAGGTGGCAACCCTAGGAGTGATGCAGCTCAATGGAAATGGAGTAAAGGAGCATTTTGTGTCAGGATGTGAAATGCAAAAAATGAGGAAGTCATAAAAGGAAGTACCAGATCACCAGTTCTTCCCCCTGATAAACAACTGAACTATACAAGTTCAAATATAGTTGGGTCTACAGGAAGATGAAGGAGAAATAGAAGTGAGCTGTCTGTGAAGGAGTGCTGGTGTTCTGTTAGGTTACTGCTACCCATCAGATTGTGTAACGGAAGTGATGTTCTGACAAAAAACACTCCCTGCGCATGCGCTATGCGTTCCATGACAGGTAACGGTCATGCGATAGAACCCCCATGCAGACATCTTACTACACCCAGCTACGTCTTGCATTTCAGAGTAATTTTAGCAATAAAGTGAGTGTATATAAATAAATGTAGTATATTGACATCTGTGACGCTGTTACATTTTTTTGAAAGACGCTGGAAACTAGCAGTAGGAAGGTGGCGGAGGTCATGATGGTACACCCTGCCCTGCTCAGCGCTAAACCTTTACGCTTTCAAAATTAAACATCCAAACAGCATCACAGGTATCAATATAATATATTTATTTATATACACTCACGGTATTGCTAATATACTCTGGTATTAAAGACATAGCTGGGTGTAGTAAGATGTCCGCATGGGGGTTCTAGCAGATTATCGCTACGGGAAGTGTTTTGTAGCTGTAATCTGATAGAACACTGGCCCCTCCACAGAGAGAAATGAGGAAAATATAGACATAAGCTTGTTAACAATTTTTAAAATGTGAGCGCGGATTTGAAGTTCAAAATATGCTTTAGGGCCCTTTCACACGGTCCGCATTCCGTTGCGGACCATGCTCTGCTCAGCGGGGATCGATCCGCCGATCCCCGCTGAGCCGGCGGATGACAGCTCCATCTCCGCACTGTGTGCTGAAAGGGAGGTGTCAGAGCCCCGCTGCTCTATATGGGGAATCGGATGAGAGCGGACCGCCTATCCGCTCTCATCCGGTCCCATCCCATCCGATCCTCAGGACGGATGGAAAATAGGGTTTCCATCCATCCGGATTTCACAGACAGGATCGGATGCGGATGGCAGTGGACATGTCACCGCTGACATCCGTTGCTCCATAGGGCTGAATGGGGCATTCGATCATATTCGCCTAAAAAACTGACAGGCGGATCTGATCAGAACACCCATGTGAAAGAGCCCTTACGCTGTACAAAAAAGGAGTGTTTATGTTTATTCCGTATTAATTATAAATGAACAGCATCTAACATGGATCAAACTGGAAGTGAGGCTTGGAGCACAGTGCAAAAAAAAAAAAAAAAAAATTGAAAATGAAAGTGAGGTTTGGAGCATCGTCTGAGAATGAGGTTTGAAACACAGAAAATTGAGCTAGTCTGACAATGAGGCTTAAAACTCAATAGAGTGAAAGCGAGGCTTAGGTTGCAATAGAGTGAAAGCGAGGCTTGGATTGCAATAGAGTGAAAGTGAGGCTTAGGATGCAATAAAGTGAAAGCGAGGCTTGGATTGCAATAGAGTGAAAGTGAGGCTTAGATTGCAATAGAGTGAAAGCGAGGCTTGGATTACAATAGGGTGAGAGTGAGGCTTGAATTGCAATAGAGTGAAAGCGAGACTTGGATTACAATAGAGTGAAAGCGAAGCTTGGATTACAATAGGATGAGAGTGAGGCTTGAATTGCAATAGAATGAAAGCGAGGCTTGGTTTGCAATAGAGTGAGAGTGAGGCTTGGAGCGCTGGCACAGAAGGAATAAGGAAGAAAAGACATACAAGATCATAGGAAGAACAGTGAGAGGGAAGATGTGGACACCCTAGATGAGGTACTGGAAAGGCTGATGATTTGTAGCAGGGATATCTAATTACTCACACTAGATTAGGATTGTTGTTTGATCGGTGGGGGTTGCTGCTGTATACTGTTAATTGACTCTGCCATGTGAGTATCATGGAGGCTGCCATTGCTGGACACTCTTATTGAGAAAGCTGGTTCCCTGGCTGTAAACTCAAGCTTTAGCTTCAGTGCTTTCTGATTTGATGACCCAGAACTATTATAGAGATAAGGAATTTTGATACTTTTCTGGCACTTAAAGTGTTACTAAACCCAGGACTCTGCATTCACTATATCTGGTCTCCCACAGTACACAGAACATGGAAATTCAATTATTTTAGTAAATATAAACTGCTAAATACCTTTTCTTATCAGCAGTATTTCAGCCTTGTGACTTCTATCAGTGTCTGGTTAAAGCTTGTAGGAGGAGTTTTCATTCTCCTCAGATTGTCCTATGAGGCGGCAGGGCCCCTGTAGTCTGGACAGTGCTGATCGGCCCTGTGCTGATCACATGCACTCTCCCATTAAAAAAAAAAAAACAAAAAAAGCAACCTCTCGAGTAATACACCCCAAACTGAGCATGTGCAGCCTGACTCCATAGACTCTGTGTTATCAAGAAATTATCAGGGGATAGTGGAAGAAGGGGAGGATCAGAGAAGACAGGATCAAACAGCCTTTTTACACAATGCAGAGGATTACCCCTTAGGTTCCACTGGGTCTATAACACACATGCTTGTTTAGTAACACTGAGTATAACTAGTGTTTAGTAACACTTTAAAGTGGAAGTCCATCAAATCCTAGGTATGCTTAAACCTGCCCACCATCTCCATTCTAAACCCATTCTAACTACCCCATAAAGGAAACATGGCTATACTTCCCTATTCTGAAGTCACTCCAGTCCAGTCACGTGATCAGCTCTCAGCAGTGCTTCAGGGGAGAGAAAGGACAGCCAACAATGGATGCCCTATATAAAGGCTATGGGTAATGTCATTTCATGGCCCAGGCTCTGCAGCCATTGTCGGCAATCTCTCCTCTTCACTGAAGCTGATGCTGGGACCCGATCTTCTGAACAGACCGGAGTGCCCGCAGAATAGGTAAGCATAGACATCTTTCCTTTTACATGGTAGATAGACTAGGCTTAGAATGGGGGATTACAGCAGGTTCAAGGTTAGCTAGGATTTGATTGAACTTTTACTTTAATTACAGCATTTTTGTTTTGGCTCTGTGAATAAAAATGCTTAGCCCACATTTCTTACCATGTTTACTTTGTACCCATAATTAGGGTGTGACATGAAACGTGGTCACAGACCAGAGACTCCCACCTAAATTGTGGGGATTCATCTCTATGCATCCTTTTTGTAATTGCTGTATCGTCCATACACATCCATTCAGAGGAGCTGCGAATTAAAGAATCCTGCAACCAAAGCAGAGGGACATCTAATTCTCAATGCATCACCATTGTGGTGAAGTCATAGCACTCACAGTCTACTCTTTATGTTCTCCAGCCCCGTAACTGAAGGTCAATACCAAAGAACAAACATACAGCTGGAGGAATAGTCTGCAGAATCTTGTGCATTGCACTAATCACAGTTGCAATGTTTTTGGGGGAGGAGAAGCAGCAGCACACTGAGCTTCTAAGTGAATGGCTTGACAGCAGAGGAGTGTCAGGACAAGTCTGATCATTGGAGGAGAGCATAGCTGGAGAACTGACCACTGTGTGCCTTTCTGCTAAGTGTGGTCAGTTTTTAACTGGAATGCAGAGGAACTGGCAGGAATAGTAGGGATTTCACATAACAGAAGCAATACAAAGAGAACAGGAGACTTTCTCATACAAATACATGGCACAGTAGGCACATATCAGGAATATGAAGTGTTGAGGTAACAAACGCTTTAAATCGGATACATCCAGGCAAATAGCATTTTCTTCAGGAGGCTGTCAATGGCAGCCCCAGTACTTTACTTATGACTGTCACTGGGTAATATCAGTGAATGGGGAGTTTGTATTTGGTAAATCACCATGCAGTCATTATATTTAGTTCCACGCCCCTTCAGTAAGCATATATGAACTACAGGTATTGATTCACAAACCAGCCCTGGCTCTAATTTCACATGTAACAGTGTTACAGTGAGCAATACTAATAGTTACATGTAACGGTGTTACAGTGAACAATACTAATAGTTACATGTAACGGTGTTACAGTGAACAATACTAATAGTTACATGTAACGGTGTTACAGTGAACAATACTAATAGTTACATGTAACGGTGTTACAGTGAACAATACTAATAGTTACATGTAATGGTGTTACAGTGAACGATAATAATGTTACACTGCATACAGACAGATACAGCAACATCTAACATCAAACCTCTCCCTTCATTACAGACAATGCTTTATGAAGTATAGGAACTCACAGCAACATCACACTTCAGTTTTTAAAAGGTAAGTACTTCCTTCTCGTGTCACTGTTATGCTTTACTATAGCGGCATTACTTAGTCACTGCTCAGTGGTGATCCACAGAACAATTTGTTGCAGGTCAATGGTTACCCCAATAGGTATAAAGGGTTAAAAAAATAAGTCAAGATTATTTTTTTTTTTGTTAGAGTTGGAAAAAAAAAAAAAATTAATTCCAGGCTTTTGTTTCTGTCTGTGACCCCATTTTCCTCACTTCCTGTGATAAGGGTTCTGTTGCCATTGGGACAGAAAAGCATTGGACTGCTTTAAAAGCATGGTCAGAAGGGTACTACCCCTGTCTTAGCATGAATCCAGCGTATTTCTGTGGCTGCATCCACAAGTGGACGTGGATATTTGTGACTTTTCATCCTGTACAAAGCAATGACAGGTGACAGCAGCTGTAGCCGACCAGCAGTGTTCAGATGTGATCGAACACAGAGAGATTATGTGCGATTAGGGACAGATGATCGCCTCAGAATTGCTCATCTGTCCCTAACCTCAGGTAACGGCTCTCTATGAAATGACTTCTGAACACCCACAAACTTTCAGCCTGTCATTGCTTTGTAGAGGCTGAGCAGCTGCAGCTATCCGCATCCACCAGTGGGAATAAATGTCTAACGTGTTGTGCTTGTAATGTCTGGGCCATGTAGAGAATGACATGAGTGAAAGTGAGCATGGAGATCTTTCATTTCAGAGTGTTGCATAATTAATGTTTAACATAGAAAACCATTCACTAAATTGGTACCAAAGTAAAACCGACTTGGAGAGAATTTTTCCTGTGCAGCCATTGCATTGACTAGCAGATCTTTTGTCTCCTATTGTCATCCATTATTATTATTATTATTATTATTACACAGGATTTATATAGCGCCAACAGTTTGCGCAGCACTTTACAATATGAGGGCATCCATGGAAGTTTGCAGTTCAAAAACAACTCTCTCTATAGCCATTTGTCATGCTCACATCCAGATTTTACCTGGAGTTGCCAGTCCACCAGGCTGATTATATACATAGATAGCTGGCGTTTAAGTAAATCAAACAATAACCGGTAAAAATAATTGAAATACAATTGAAATGCAATTAAATATAAATAAGCCATGGATGGTTCAAGGAGTCAATGGTAGCCTGTAAAAAGTCAGTGATCCACACTAGGGCTAAAGCCTCGTACACATGCGTCGAAAATCGGCAGGGAATTTTCGTCCGTCGGCCGATTTTCGGCTTGTTAGTATGATGCTTCCAACAACCAACCCCGACTTTTCGGCCGAAAAAATCTGGTGTGCATGCTATAAAATTTTTGTTGGCCGTCAACATAGCGGCCGATTTTCGTGCAGTCAGTACAGATTTCGACAGGGAAAAATCTGATGAGCAAGACTGGGCATGCTCAGAGAAGAAAAAACACACGGAAAGTAAACCAGCACATAACATCACTTCAGAGGTAGATTTTTGTTGTGCGAGAAAATTAGTGTGCAGTCTAGGCACATTCCAACCAACAAAACACCACTCTGGACAAAAGACGGACGATCGGTCGGCCAATAATCGTTGCGTGTGTACGAGGCTTAAGGCATCTCCTGCAGAGTGAAGCCAGCTCACAGGTCTATATGAAATAAAGAAAGAAATTGGAGAGTGCTTCTGAGTGTAGTATTTAATAATCCAAGGTACATGGCAAATTTAAAAACTCACATTCAGTAGGAGGAATAAGGTGAAGCTCTATGCAGTTAGGCTGCTACAGCGGCAGGGAGAAGACCGGCATTAATGTTCTGTTGTGAATGTGTCTTCTATCTCCGTTCAGCATGTAATCCGCAGTGGGGAGATAGGCTGCTTCCGGCTCTCAGCTGTGTGGTCCACTGGTGGAGGTGCAGCGCCGGATGGCGTATGAGGTCACCACAGAGCCAGGGAACACAACGCGTTTCCGAACAGGCTCTTTCTGAGCAAATGTGTCAAGACTCACTTGATAAAGGAGCGCGCATGCTCAAGAAGAGCCTCGCGCATGCTCTGTGGTGACGTCATACAGCCAGCGCTGCGCCTCCACCAGTGGACTGCACAGCTGAGAGCCGGAAGCAGCCTATTTCCGACTCTGAGGATTCAATGCTGGACAGAGATAGAAGACTCATTCATAACAGAACTTTAATGCCGGTCTGCTCCCTGCCGCTGTAGCAGCCTAACCACAAAGAGCTTCACCTTATTCCTCCTACTGAATGTGGTTTTTTAAATGTGCTATGTACCTTTTGGATTATTAAATGCTACACTCAGAGGCGCTCTCTTATTTATTTCTTTATTTCACCCGGCTGATTATGGCTGGTATTGGATCTGGATTTGACCTTTAAAGTTATTGTAAACTACATTTTTAAAGAAATAACATACAGGTTTATACTTGCCTGCTCTGTGCAATTGAATTGCACAGAGCAGCCCCATACCTCCACTTCTTGGGTCCCCTGCTGGCGCTCCTCCTCTTCTTGGTGTGCCATCATAGGAAGGTGCTTTCTAGCGTAGCACATCTGCGGGTTCGACTTCCAGCTGCGCTGTCTGTGTCCATAGACACAGACAGCACAGCTCAGTCCCACCCCCCTGCTCCCTCGCCACTAACTTTGTTTGTCAGCAACAGGAGCCCATGGCTCCCACTGCTTCAGCAAAGTTTATGAGACCAGAAAGTGAGCATAGAGAGCTGCTGTAGACGGGCACAGTGCTGGATTGAGTGAGGACTCATGGAAGTATTGAGGGGATGAGGGGGCAATACATTTATCTAAATGTTTTACCTTAATGCAAAGAATGCATTAAGGTAAAATATGTTTAGGCTTCAGAACCACTTTAAAGGAGAAGTTTGGTTTTTTTTTAAAAAAAATAAAAATAAATAAACCTTTACACTGACCTCTATGCCTCAGGCTCTAAGACTGGCTATACGTTATACAATTTTCTTTTACCAAAACTATATAATATGAGGTTGATTTTAAACACTTTCAATTTGTATGAAATCAGACAGGCCCTTGCACTACATAGCTGAAGATAAATCTAAAGGAAGCTGAACATGAAATGTATGGTCCGCTTTAGACCAAGAACTGAGCAATCGCATGATGACGGTGCTGATTGTTCTTGGTCTGCTCAGAGTAGAGAACAGTGGCTATCAATCACTGCTCTCCACTCTGCCCCTCCAGTGCTCACTGGAATACCAGGCTGGAGTGGAGAGGGAGCTGGTGCAGCTGGCTTTGGCTCTCAGCCGTGCACTGAGAACTGGAGCCAACTGTCAATCAGGCAGCTGGGTGGATCCCGACAATTTGGTCAGGACTCTTCCAAAGCCTGGAGCAGCTCTGCCGTGTCAGCCAACAGCGGTCTTAAAGCCCGTACACACGTACCGATTGTTGGCCGTGAATTTTCGGCCGCCGCCCGATCGGCCGATTATCGGCTTGTTAGTATGATGCTTCCGACAACCGACTGCGACTTTTCGGCCGAACAAAATCTGGTGTGCATTCTATAAAATTTTTGTTGGCCAACAACAGAACGGCCGATTGTTCGTTAGTCAGTACAGATTTCGGCCGACAAAAATGTGATGATCAAGACTGGGCATGCTCAGAGAAGAAAAAACACACGAAAAGTAAACCAGAACATGACATCACTTCTGAAGTTGGTTGTTGTTGGCCGACAAAATTCGTGTGCAGTCTAGAGCACATTTCAACCAACACAACAACACTGGACAAAAGACGGCCGATCGGTCGGCCAACAATCGGTGTGTGTGTACGAGGCTTTAAGCCCACTGTCAACCAACTCAGGGTCACAGGAGTGCAAAAGTAAGAGAAGTAAGGACAAAAAAATAGTAGTCCCTTTTTAAATCCATGTTTAGGATTCATTGTTTGATATGCTTCTTTTTCAGCCCTACATGCCTGGAACAATGTGCACCGTAGTGGCGCGCTGCCTAAACACTCTGACCCGCAAATATGTGCATGTGCGACATCTTTCTTCTACGGTGGGGAAGAGCAAACCTGGGGATGATCTCCCAACCTTTCAATATGTTGGTAAAAGATCCAAAAGGAAGGACCGTGTTTTTGTGTGGGGCTTTTCTTACACAGGAGCTTTGGGCATTCCCAGCTTTGTAGTACCAGACACAGGAAGAAAAAAGCCAAAGCAATACCAGCTGACTCCATATAGGTTGGATATGGATGAAAAGGTAAGATGTACCACAGTTGTCTACAGCTAATTACAGAGCTGTTTAAAGAGACCCTTTCACCAACTTCAAAATGTATCGGTAAAAGCACAGAACACGCAATTATTTGATATGCTTACTTTTAATGTTTTCTTCAGGTAAAGTTTTTATTTTTTTTTTTTTTTTATTTATTGCAACGTGCCTTTGCATTTGCTAAAAAAAATGTTACTACCAGAGTAGGGTTGATTGCTTAGCACACCCCTCTCTCTTTACACATCATCCTCGGAATGTCAAATCACTGTCTGTGCTGGCCTAGTTCCTCAGTCCCTCCCCATATAACCTTTTATGTAGTTGTGGAGGAGGAGCAAAGAAAAATATTATGAGTAGTTTTTCTTAACCTTTATTCAGTTAAGGCACCTTTTTAGAATTCTGCAAATCTCAAAGCACCCCATTCGAAAATGTAGAAAACAAAACATTTTACATATTGCAGCAGCATCCACATACATTGGACACCCAACACTTGGAGGTGATTTATTCTTCTAAAACAAACACCTTTACACACTGGAAATGAATACAATTCCAGTGTTTCCTTTTTTCCCTCAGTTGCTCTCCCTCACTTTCTCTTCATCACTCAGCTTACATGACCCCAGAGCTGACGCAGAGAGGCAGGGAAGGGGCAAACAAGGATGAAGGTGCCCAAAATGACATCATTGGTTGTTAGGAGGCGAACGCTGGCCTGCACGGTGCCCAAGGTTGTAATCCTGCACAATAAAAACCTGTGGCTTTGTGTAACAGAGAGGCAGGCTTGATCCGTTCACTGGCTTGTTGGCAATTTCTAGGCATTTTGCCAAGGCAGCCCCGAAGAACCTAGTTAAAAAATACTTCTGTCAAATGTAATTTTTTTTTATTTTTTAAAACAGAGATTTTTATTGAAAAAAAAATTTCAGCATAATATAGAACAATAAACAGAACTGTGTATGTAAAAAAAGAAACAATAATCAACACTTACATACAGGACATAACAAATGCAGATAACTCCGCCCCCATACAGAGCATCAGTAGAGATACATATAGGCTACATTAAGTACAGGTATCAGAACTCTGAAGCCATAATCCCAGAACTTATTAAACTTAGCCGGGCACCCTCTATGTTTATACATGAGCTTGTGGTATGGAAGAACACTATTAACCTCCGCCATCCACGCATTGAACGCGGGGGGGGGGGGGGGGCGCTCCCGCATCCACTGCCTGGGAATCAATTTCCTCGCCAAAAACAGTGTAACTTGCAGAAAAGTAGTAAGGGATTTGTCCATGTCCTCATCCGGGTATATACCCAGGAGGCACTGTTTGGGGTCCAACTGAAAGGGAGATCCCATCTTGTCATGTAGGAAGGTCACAATTTGTTTCCAGTAACCCTGTATCAAAGGGCAACTCCAGAGTAAGTGGAAAAACCTGCCCACGGTCGAGTGACACATCGGGCAGTCCGGGAGGATCCCGGGTCGATATCGCAATAGGCCAAGGGGAGTAAGATAGGCTCTGTGTACTATGAATAGTTGAGTGAGGCGGTCAGATAATTTGGGAGATACCCGTTGACACATCTCAAGGGCCTCATCCCAGTCCTCGTCCTCCATATCCCCTACATCAGATTCCCAGCTAGTCTTAACAGAGTAGGCAATGACAGTGGAGGGGGGCGTATGTAGTTCCGCGTAGAGGATAGAGATAAGATGATGTGGATCAGTGCCCTTGAGAAAATCCAGTATGGGGATGGATTCAATCTGGGGGAGCGCAGACGGACACTGGGTCCAGAATGCATGTCTAACTTGATAATAGCGGAAAAGCATATGGGCTGGCAGAGGGAAGGTTTTACATAATTCCTCGAACTTGCCCAAGGTCGTCCCTCGCAAAAGGTTTGTGAGGTAGAGAATTCCCCTACTACTCCACATCGCGGAGTCTGGCAGGGAGCGAAACTCCTCCAAAGCCATGTTGTGCCACAGGGGAGTGTAGGTGTGTAGCGGAGGATATTTCATTTTGTCCATCACAACCTCTCAGACCTGGCTATAGTGGTACGGCATAGAATTGGGTTCTCCTCTAATCTCAGACCCTCATACTCCCCACAAAATAACGGCTAGGGGATCATCAGTTGGGAGGGACCACCTGGGGCATAGTAGCAGGAGGGAAGAGACTTGTCAGTTTTATCAAGGTGAAACAAGTGCGACAGCTGGGTAGGCAGGTAGTAAAGGTTGAAGTCCGGTAATGCTACACCCCCCAGATTGGAAGGGTTTTTAAGTTTACGCCAGGAGAGTTTGTCTGCTCTGGCCCCATACGAAGGCTTTAAGGAGGGACTCCATTTGCTTAAAAAATTTTAAGGGCAAGTAGATTGGGGAGTGCCAGTCAAACCATTTACTTGGCCACAGTGCTAAATAACCGACGGAGCTGATACAGGTTCAATATACACAATGGCCACTGCCAGGAGCCACTAAAATACACTGAATCTAGTGAGATGCTGTAGATGTGCTCTTTGTCCAGCCACCCCACACTTTCTCAAATGTATTGGGTATTCCCCTACTGGCATGGGGGGGGGGGTCTCTTTTAAAGTGTTACTAAACCCACAACGGTAAAATCTGTCTGTATATACAGAATAGCATACTTGTTATACTCACTGTGTAACTTAAGTGATTAATCCTTTGCATTGTGTAAAAAGGCTGTGTGATCCTGTATGCACAGATCCTCCCCCCTTCTGTACAAGTCCAGATCAGCACAGTGAGTGTAGTTCAGCCACACGTGCTCAGTTTGGTCTCTATTGCTCAGAGAACACTTCCTGATTTTAGCTGAGCTATTCAGGTCACATGGTAATAACATCACACATGTGGGTGTATATACAGATCCTAAATGACAGCCCAGTCCTGCCCGCCTCCTCCATGCCCAGTAACTAAAAATAACACAGTGGGTGGGATGTCACATCTGGATTGATGGATGATTTTTTTTTTTTTTTTTGGGAGGGTACATGTTATCAGCACAGGGCCAATCGGCACTGTCCAGACAGAGAATTAAAAGTCTTGAAGCCTGATAGAACAATTCTAGGAGAAATGAAAACTCAGCCTACAATCTATCACCACTCACTGATACAAGTCACAAGATTGCTCTAATTGCAATATACAGCGGATGAGAAAAGGTATTTATCAGTTTATATTTACTAAAATAATTGTATTTCCATGTTCTGTGTACTGTGGGGAGACCAGATATAGTGAATGCATGATCTGGGTTTAGTAACACTTTAAATTTTTGAATATATGAAAGTGATTAACCAAAACAATTGTAATCTACAATAAACACAAACCGACAAAAAGGCATGAGTGTGTTATGCACTTTAACAGCCTTGTTGAGCAGTTAGACTGGAATTCTCGCAAGATATTTTGCTTCCATAGTCTTAGAGGGAGGAGGATCATTAAACCCAGTGGCGGCCGGTGCTCCATGGGGAGGGGTGAAAGGCTTACCGACCTGACCATGGCCCACACCAGCTCCAGCCCGCACCCCACAACATACACAAACCGCCCCCCCCCCCCCGGTCTCACCCTGTGCTGCCCCTGGACTGACATGTGGAGGCGGCGGCGGCTTCCACCTCAGTCTCCTCCGTGTCCCCCTTCGTTAGTCTGGCTTCCCCTGCGTCTCCTCCCTTCTCCTCCTTCGCCAATAGGATAGCTTCTCCTTTCGGCCAATTTGGAAATGGGTCTCAGGACCTGCTTCCTTATTGGCTAGGAGGAGAATCCGTGTGACAATAGTGAATATACATTCGCTATTGTCGCACAACTGGATGGGCTCAGGGCGCAGTGCTCTGCGCCCCAAGCCCGCCCTTTTTTTAAGCCTATTAGAGCCTCTGACTCTAATCACATGCTTAAAAAAAAAAAAATAATCCCCCATTGGAATCCATGCATCCGGTGCCCTGCATGAAGATTAGGGGGCCGGACGCATGGATGGGGGGCAGCTCCCCTGCGCCCCTAATGGACGGGCCGCCACTGATTAAACCATAGATGTAATGTATACTTAAAGCTGAAATATAATGTTA
This sequence comes from Pelophylax lessonae, assembly GCF_965119305.1. Lineage (NCBI taxonomy): Eukaryota > Metazoa > Chordata > Amphibia > Anura > Ranidae > Pelophylax > Pelophylax lessonae. The sequence continues at coordinate 411,986,119 of NC_138769.1, forward strand.
GGTATTTATGCCAATCCGGTAGAAATCACTTATATTGATAATTTGATAAGTGGTCTATTACTAAATCCCCTGCTTATCTCTTTTGGTGTGATTGTCAAATTTCCTTTTATTATGAAAAGCACCTTTTTATTTTATTTTTTTTTAAGTTTTTATGAATCAGAACTCCCAGGGGACAACCCCCTTCCTGTGATACAGAAAAGTAATCAACAAGACAATAAGGCTCTGTTTACATATATGAGAATCGGATGTATTTTATACCGCATTCGATTTGCATTACATGTGAATCGAACCGACTTTCAAAGGAGCCGGTTCACACATGTCCAGGACAGCCGTGGTCCATTTCTGAAAAGGTTCATGTGCAATTTTGGGTCCGGTTTAGATGAGAATTCAAGTAAAATTTCACCTGAACCGATTGAACGAAACTGCACCAGACTCCGGACTGCAAACTGCAGCCGGACATTTGTGAACTTTGCCTCAAGTAAGTGTGTCGACCTGCTTGACAAACTTTGCACATCTTGTATTCGTGTAGCAAAAAAAAGTGCGCACTGAGTGAAATGAAAGCAGGGTAGTATAACTCAGAACTTCTAGATTTAGTAAGATTAATACATTCATAATGCCTACAGGAGACATAACTCCTACAGTGGGACAAGATATACCTTCAATAATCCCTAGTTCTGTCTAAATTGTGTGACCATTACAAGGTCAAATGATGGCATTGAGCTTCTTCAAAGAATTCTAATTCAGATAATTAACTGTAATCTAAAACAAAAATGATTGTGTAACTCAGGTGCAAAATGGCTGCACCTTCATTATAGCCCTGTTAGAGAGGAGCAGCAAGGGATCCCACTGCTGGAAGATATCCCTTTGTACTATATAACACATTGGGGTTATATGGCACCAGGGAGCCATAATGTTCAGTGTATGTACTGACACATGGACTGGACATTTGGAATATTCTGTAAATGTGACTCTGATGTGGTTGGAGGCTGGAGACCTACTACAGCAGACAGTCAGAGACTGGGAACATGTTACTAGCGATCACTATCATTACAGCGCCTTAACAAACCACTGATTCTACTCCTACTACTGTTTGAATTCCAGAGGTCTCACAAGTAGCAAAGGGCTGCAGGTTCGGCACCAGGGATCTAAGAGAAACAAGAAGCCAGTACCGTAGATGATTCAACCCATGCCACCACTCAAAGCTGAAATATTAGTTCTTGATGGAGTTGACTGGTGTTTTTGTTTAATAATAACTGGTTGCTTTGACTTTTTTTTTATATTTTTTAACAGATTTCATCTGCATCCTGTGGGTATGGATTTACCCTATTATCTTCTAGGACAACAGATGTCACAAAAGTTTGGGGAATGGGACTAAATAAAGATTCCCAGATTGGCTTTCACAGGAGCAGGAGAGATCGAAGTAAGGATATTATCTGAATAAAAAAAATATAATAATTTCACTGCTGCAGTTAAATTTTGGATTGTATTGCTGGTGGCAGTTGCTCCTGGGGGACATGTTTTCTTCCCTGACCTTGAGTGAAGTGAAACTTTTGAGATCCTGGGAATGAATCCAGCTAGTATGCTCAATGTCGGAAAGAAATCATGTCCACCTGTGAGGCAAAAGGCGTGGGTAGATATCCAAGTTCCAACACAAAATGTAGTTTTTATAAACTCCTGGCTCGAGTGTGGATCCAACAAGCTGTACCCACTCTGGCGACCTGGATCAAAGAAGTTAATGACACTCTCCCGTATAAGAAAATAATTTATATTAATAGGGCTGCCCTGGGAAATGCAATAAAGTTTGGGACAGGTGGTTGAACTCTTCTACTACTTGCATTTCTTAGGCTTTGGCATGTAGCTTCTATGGCAGCTGTGTGGTTTTAGTTTTCTCTGCTTTGCTCCATTTTTTGTATGTATACTGTGATCATTTTTCTCTTGATTGATTTGTATTCTTGCATTCTCGATGTCACTGTGCTTGATACTGTTATTGCAGCCAGTTTTTTGATGTCTGTTATTTGTGTTGGTTTTTTGGTACACAAATAAAGTTGTTTTGATTTAAAAAAAAAAAACGTAGTTTTTATAAAACAAATTTTGTTGGCAATATATTGTGCAATGAAACAAGTATGTACATTATAGATAAAAATATGTAAAAGAATTCTGCGCTGTATGTTAAGAAAGAAAAGGCAGCTAATACAAAGGCTATATACCCAACTTAGATTTGATAGGTCAAATAAAGTATAGCACACTTGATATAATTCAAACATATGTAAAATAGTATAAAATCAATAATAAAAAACATAAAAGTCCATGCATCCTGACGTCATTATTGGCAACCATCAGTGATATGGCAACCGTTTCAAAGTGCAGATAAATTATATTCAGCCGTGCATCACCGCCACCAACAGAAGGATTGCAAACTCACCAGATGTCAAGGCTGCCATTACAGCAGCAAGAAAACCTCAAAAACACTTATGTGGGTCACTCTGGATATCAAAACAGTGGATATCTCCTGCCAGATCACCGCAGCAGGTTCCAACTCAGCCGTCCAAAGTCCTGAGAACTTGTAGCAGCTGCTGAACACTTGCCTTTCCTGCTGCAGTGATCTGGCGGAAGATATCCACTGCTTTGATATCCAGAGTGACCCACAAAAGTGCTTTTGAAGCTTTCTTGCTGCTGTAATGGCAGCCTTGACATCTGGTGAGTTTGCAATCCTTCTGTTGGTGGTGGTGATACACTGTTGAAGATCATTTATCTGCACTTTGAAGCAGTTGCTATTTTACTGATGATTGCCGTTAATGACATCAGGATGCGTGGACTTTCATTTTTTCATTATTGATTTTATACATTTTACATATGTTTTGATTATATCACGTATATTATAGAAATCTGATCTTCATCCACTAGGCTACATGTATTTTTTTTTCACTTATGTATTATGTTTTTTCATAGCAAAGGGTTATGAATACATCCTGGAACCATCACCAGTACCTCTGCCTTTGGACAAGCCACAGGAAACTCGAGTTTTGCAGGTGTCGTGTGGTAGGGCGCATTCTCTCATCCTAACAGATAATGAAGGAGGTATATTATATGGCCCAACATTGAGGCATTTCTGTAATTCTTTTTTACTCTGCATTTATAGATACACAGAAGCAGACTCTCAATGCTGTGTTTTGCTTCTGTATGTGTTTACTTTGAAAAAATTAAAAAGCAATAGCTGTGCTAAAATAAGAGAGTTCAGTCAGTTTACCTTAAATTAGAACTAAAGAAAAAACGTTATTTGCTATTTTGAATAGAGCAAGGGAGGGTTATAGCCCCTGTCAGTAGTCTTCCCAAAAGCAGGAAGTGAGAGGACATTTTTTAAAAGGAAAGGAATACCTAGTTATCATCAAGGTCACCAGAACTAGTGTCCACATTGGAAGACTTCACATCTATTACTGTTGTGGGGACAACCCAAATGTAGGATTTTCTTCCACATTTGATTTCGGTGATAACAGTAAACATGACAAATAGAGAGGGTGAATCTCCATAAGGGGGAATAGACAGTAATGAAAACCTGACAGGTGTTCTAATCTCTATTCTATAAAAAAAGACAAAACCTCCTTTTTAATTTCAAGTAATCAAGTGATTGCTTCACAGGTCACATGAACTGTACTTCATGTGGTGTGTAAGTTCAACTCTTTTTCTACTTTCTCCATCACCATTCAGACCCGGTTCACACTTGTGCGATGCGGGAACGCTGCGAATATGCAGCATGATCCCGCATCGCATCCGCACCTCTGGCAGTTCACACTGCCATATGCGATACGCAGGGGGTGTCAATTAAAAGTTAACGACACCCCAGTTGCGATCGCAAATCGCAGTACGATCTGCAAGTTCGCACAGAATCTGATCGCACAAGTGTGAACCACTATGCGATCCGATTCTGTTGCGAATAAAAAAAGCCTCATGTGCGAGTTTAGTGCGGATGCAGTGTGAATTCAGCCATACAAAGTGTATGGCTGAAATTCGCACCGCACATGAGATTGCATATAATTTAGGAGCAGTGCGCTCCGAATTACATGCGATCTCCGCAATCGCACAAATGTGAACCGGGGCTCACAGTCAAACTTCCAAGGCTTGTCTGAATCTGACTGGTGGCTTTGAGAAACCTCTTCCTACAGTTTTTTTTGTTATATTGGGCTGTATGTGAAGGTCAAGCAATCAGCAGTGCCTGGATGAGTCAATGAGCATGTAGTCTGGGCTCCCAGTACTCAAGATTAAATTTTTAAATTTTTCCTTCAATCACCTTTTTTTATTAAATTGAATATGAACCATTAAATTAACAGCACAGTGGCTTAGTAGTTAGAACTTCTTTCTTGCAGTGCTAGGGTCCTCGGTTCAACTCTGGTTTTCTCCCTCACTCCAAAGATATGTCTAAATTGGCCCTAGTATGTGTATGTATGTATGTATGTATGTATGTATGTATGTGAAGTAGGGGCCCTAAGCTTGCCATACACACTATGCAAATTAGCTCAGTGGATTGCCCTGCTGGCCCTGTTCCATAAAAAAAAAATATTTGATTGTTTGCCTTACTTTTTTTTTAAAGGAGTTTGCTTGAAAATTATCCAAAAAGATGCAGCTGTTTTTCAGGTAGTTTTTCAGCCAGCGGGATGCACTTTCAAAATACAAAAACCGCAGTGAAATAATTGTCCATCTGCGCTGTATAGCATGAAAGGAGGGGGCTTGTGTTCAGCCTAGGACTGAAAATAAAAAAAACTATCAGAGTGCACGGCCAGCTTTACATTTCTTCTTCTTTTTCAAAGGAAGATGCCAGTTACAGTATTTTTTGCATTTTAAATAGAATGTCTGTCATCGGTGTTATTAGTTAACCATTAGAACCCGATTTAGTCGACCACAAAGCCCACACACTTTTTTTGTCAGGCAATATATTGAATATGCATTCAAGGTTAAATGAAACAAGTTTCCACAAAACAACCCTGTTTAGTGGATGTAATGGACTTGGACAAAATGTAATAATTTAGAATATATGGTGTTACTTTTAAATGAATGCCTTGAATTTAAATCATTTTCTGTAATGTAAAATTAATGCTTTGTTGTGTATTTGTTTTTTTTTGTTTTTTTCTTGTTCAAAACAGAGTTATTAGAATTTTCAATTTACTATTGGTGGTGTTTTATTTCAGATTAGATGTTAGTTTGATAAACACTTTTAATCAATGAACTGTATTAAAGTGGCAAGATTAAAATATGAAATATTGTTCCAGTTTTCAGCATTGGGAACAATTCATATGGCCAGTGCGCAAGGCGGGTTATTGAAGGAGAGATTTATAGGTAAGAAATATTCAGTAGATGACCTTGTAATGACATGGATCCCGGTCTGTACTAAATGTTTTTTTTTTTTTTTTTTTGTCACATCTTTGTTGACTAGCAGAAAGTGTTTGGGGAAATAATTTGTGCTTAGAGGACCCCAGAAGACACTGTGTGTGCAGGCCCATTTTCTGGGAGGCAAGAAACTAAAAGCACCAAAACCCTTATCCTTTCACTCTGTAACCCAAAAAGTAAATTTAGTTAACTTATTAAGTGCCCTGCTAATTTCTCAGATTCTGGCAAATTGTTATTGCCCTGTGCTCTTTTTTTTCTGGAGAAGACAACCTCACTTTTTCAGCTATAGTTCTCTGTTGCTTGCAACATGGCAGGAGCATAAAATCTGATCTCTCCTCTCCATTGGATGCTTCTGACATGGGTATCCCTGTGCCTCTTGTGGGCAATCATTGTTCTCTGTGCAGATCTAAGAAATGCATTGCATTGCATGTATATATAAGGGTTGAAGCATTGTAACCAACCAGTACTGAATGTTTGTTTTTGGATGGTGTGAGCACCCAAAGGAAACCCATGAAAACACCGGAAGGACGAAACAAATGCATATAGGGGTTGCTTTACTAAATCTGGAGAATGCAAAATCTGGTGCATTTGTGCATGGTAGCCAATCAACTTCTAACGTCAGCTTGTTTGGTAAAGCTTTGACAACAAAAAAAACTGGAAGCTGATTGGTTTGTATGCAGAGCTGCACCAGATTTTGCACTCTTCAGTTTTAGTAAATCAACCCAATGGTGTCCTCAGTGGAAATCGGTCATAAGACACCAAAGCTGTACTGGTTATATGATGACAACTTGGCCATCTTGCTACGTGTTTTTTTTTTCCACCTGCTTATTCTTTTGTTACTCTGGTGACCCACCATTGCAAGCAATTGGAACCATGTAACCAAACCAGTGACGCCAAAACTGACCCTGCAGTAATCGCCTGTTCTTTCCACGCTCATGCTCTACCAAACCCACTCAAATGGAACCCAGTGATTGTTGAAATGTGTAAAATTGCTCTGTGTCATGCTCTCAAAAAATATAAAAATTACTTTTTGTTTTTACTTTTGGAAATGAAAAATTTGTTTATATTAATAATTCCAAATTCTTTAGGGGGAAATGAAAACGTGTCTGAGACAAACTGTCTCAACTAGAACGTAGCCAATCAGCAATTACATGTTCATTTTCCAAGTTGTGGAAAAAATGAATGATAAAAGCTGATTGGTTTTTATGGTCAAGGACACCCATTGACATTTAATTTTTCTCAGACTCTCATAATAATTATCCCTTGTGTACATAAAGCAGACATAATAAATTAAAATATCTGCCTTATATCTTTTGTTCACCAGAATAGCAGTTTGCCTAAAAAATGTTTATACATGATTTTAGGCAATTGATTTTCAGAACCGATTGGGTGGCTTCAGTCTCATCTTGACTTGGTGGAACAAGAATGCACTTTAGTCCTCTTCACAAACTGTATTTTTTGGAATCCTTTGGCACATTAGCAGTTCACCATTCGTTTTCATGAGTTCTCTACAAACCCTCATCTAACCTAAATTACATTGTACATTAGTATTCTAAATTCAGTAGATGCCAGCTTCACAAGGAAGGTCCCACAAGCTGCAGTTTCCTACAATCTTTGTTCTGGTGTGGAGATGACCAAAGAGTCTTATCCTTCTTAATCTCTTTGCTCCTATGTTCATTGTCTATAGTGTCAGCATCCTCTATGTCCCAATGTGTTTATGAAAAGCATTTAAAAGTAAGGCCAGCCATACATGGTTCCATGTGAACCGTTAATGGTTAGGCTGAATGTACCAAGTTAATCAACTTGGGTAAAACCAGCCTACCGGATTCTCTTATGATTGTAGCTAGTGGCTGCTAGAGCTTCTAGCGACAATCACAATCTTCTCCTGGCACGGACAACTTCCCCTGCTCCCCCCGCCGGGAGCAGATAATGGCAGGAGGGATTCTCCTGTCAGCGCTGTCTGTGATGATGGGGAAATCATGCAAATGTATTTTCTGCAACCCATGGCAGAAGGAATTCCTTCATCGACACTGTGTTGATGGGGCAGAATCAACCCGTGGTTGCAGGAAAGAAATTCGCTCTGTGTATGACCGGCCCTAGTCTGTTTTGATTTCTGTATCCTATTATCTTTCAAGATTAGAAGCTGCATATTCTAAGACTTCTGTACCATATTACATTAAAGTAGACCTCAAGAAAAGGCTGCTGAAATCCCCAAGTTCCAAAAGTGCTGGTCATGTGACCAAAAGTGTTTGCATTTTGTCATGATCTCTGCAGTAGGGAGGGGACACAGTCCAGATTGGTTGATTCTTCCATTCCCCAGTGTTTTTGTAATAGAAACATAATTTAACTGCTATTTCTCAATAATCAACAAACAATACTGTATGCTCTGCTCAGGGCTGCAAAGCAATTTTTCACAATTTTCTCAGTCTTGCACCTGGCCCTCTGGGCTTTCTCGTTCTCATTTAACGTTCGCTTCAGAGAAAAAAATTTCCATAACTGATCGAGCAGCTGATGGAACTTTCCTATTTATGTGAATATATTTGGGGGCACGCATGTGGTGGGGCTGGAGAGCAGGAAATGGAAGGTTTTGGAAGGAGAGGGCCCATTAGAAGAAGTGCCTAAAAAAAAAAAAAGTAACCAAAGCAAGTGTTTTGATTTTTGCCTTTGCATGGATCAAGCCAATGGAAATATTTTAACTTCTAAAAATATTTTTTTTCTCTCTAAGTGAAAGCCAGTTGGTCCACAGAGTTAGACCGTTTGAAAGCAGAGTTGTTCAGGTAACATTAATAAAATGTATAAATGAATAATTAGACATTTTTATATTCATCTAGAAAAATAACTGACTGGCATTCTAACAATGTGTATGTGTTTCCCCACTCTGTGCCTTCACTTGTCTGCCATTGATTATTATCTTTGTGTTTGCAGGTAGTATGTGGTCAAGATCACAGTCTCTTCAGGACTGAGCTAGGAGAGGTGTATGCATGTGGTTGGGGAGCTGATGGCCAAACAGGTCTGTCTGTAGGAGATTTGTTTCTAAAAGGACTGATTGAATTTTAAGCAATTATGTGCTTGCAGCTATCAGCCTTGTAAAATAAGACATTGCAAAATTACAGCCAGATTTCCATGATAAACTGTAATTGTATTGATGTACCATACACTAAGACCAGGGTGATACCGTTGTCTAATACACCCTCTTGTTAATTATGCCATACATATTTGGGGGTGAGTCTCCTGTGAAGCACAATTTGTATATAGCCTTGGAGAACATTCTATAAAGGATAGAAGGTAGACCTCTCTCACTGTCTCTCTAAGCTGCTCCTGTTGGGCTCATTCACACCATACGTGCATGAAAACTTTAGGGAAAACCGCGCAGATTTCACCCGCAGAAACATGAGTTTATATCAGTTTTTATGCACAACGACATCAGTTTTCATGCGTGTCAATTATGTGCCTTGTAACAGCACAGAGTTGATGTCATGTCAGTTTGTTTTCTGCACAAAAAAACTGCATAAACTTTGCAGATTCCTGCTCAGAAAAAATCTGCACGTGATATCGGTGTTGTGGTGTGAACAGGACACATAGAGTACAATTGTTGTTGTGTGTGTTTTTTTTTTTTTATATGTGTGTCCTTGCGGAACGAGTGCAGAAAATGCTCATATATTGAAACTGCAGACAAGATCTACATCCTTAATTTACTGTAAATATATAGAACGTGTCTGTCTTTCTCTTTCCTCCCACGAGACAGAAAATATAAAGGAAAAAAGAAAGAGGTGTTATCTGTGCGCTAAATTAATTACTAAAGTTACATATAGTATATTACATTTACATCGCAAATATGTATGTTCAGGATTTTTTTTTTGCCAACAATGCCCTCCCTACTTTACCAATGTTCTCAGCATACACTAAGGGCAATGGTGGGGGAACAAGTGATTAGTCACCACTTTCTGTCTCTAGGGCCTTATTCACATCACGCAGAGATGTCAGTTTGTAGGCATGTCAATCACCTGCATTAGTTACTTTAGCTCAGGAAAGACAATGAATATTTGTAATAACTGTACAGTTCGCTAAAACTTAATAAAATACAATATTACACGATTTACAATATAAATCATGTAAAATACACCACAGTTACTATCAATCTCTATATAAACACCACTCTAACACTGGATCATCACATATATGGTATCGTGGACCTGCTGTGCTATTGTGCTTCTTGAATGCTAATCTTTCATGTAAAGTGCCATTTTTTTAAGGCTCCCAGCAGTAGCGGTTTACACAGTGCAGATGATAGATTTCTCACAGGGTTGGTTAAACACCTTTGGACTGCCTGCAGTACATTCACTGCAGGTAGATGGCACAGATCATCCCCTCACCGGAGCGGTTCGCTCTCTCCTTACACGCTTGCAGGTAGATGGCACGGCCAGGCTGGATGACATACCTGCACGTCATCCAGCCGGTTCCAAGTTGAGGGCATGCTGTGCGCCGCTCCTGTGTGTTTCTACCTTCCAGAGCTCAAATTAAACTAGAGAATGGGCTGGTGTTTACTGTGGAATTGGGCAAATGATGAATGTGCAAGCAGAGTTACTGTTTGAAAAACAAAAGAATGTGAATCAGCGCTTATGATCCAAGTAAAAAGCTGTTCGCAAAAAAAGTGCAAAATATAGATACACTAAAATATTAAATATACAAAAAAAGTTGCAGCGCTCAAATAGAATAAAGTGCAAACATATTAAAGTGCATCAAATATATCCAGTGTCCCAGTGATGAGTTATAACATACAGTATAACGATTGTTCATTCAAAAGTTCATTAGAAGTGTCCCAGTGCAATGATATATCGTAAAAGTTCACATGTGTAGCTGTGTCCACCACTGTATAAGTGAAATTCAAACTCCCTAAAGCCAAATGCTGTCTATGTTCTAGGACAGCAATAGGGTATTTGACAATAAACCTCATGATCTTTGGAAACCTGGGTTATTGATGACATCTGGCCACAAGGACACCCTCCAGCAGATTTGTCAGCTCAACAAGGGATGTGTTGGAGCTGGAGAGAGTCCAGAGAAGGGCAACTAAACTGATTAGGGGATTGGAGGACCTTAATTATGAAGAGCGTCTGCAATCGCTTAATTTATTCTCCCTGGTGAAGAGACGCCTGAGTGGGGACATGATAGCAATTTATAAATATCTCAATGGGGATCTCGGCATAGAAAAACAGCTATTCAGTCGAAGGGATTGCATGAGGACTCGAGGGCATACAATGCGATTAGAGGAGAAGCGTTTTAACCTCAGGCAACGTGGGGGGTTCTTTACTGTTAGGGCTACAAGATTGTGGAATTCTCTACCACAAGAGGTGGTTTCTGCGGGTAGTATGGTGGCTTTCAAAAGACTCTTAGACGTACATCTCGGGTATCAGAACATTAAGGGCTATGTGAGATGATTACAGCCACACACACCTACACAGGTTGAACTGGATGGACTATTGTCTTTATTCAACCTCACCTACTATGTAACTATGTAACACATCACATGAGAGAGTTCAAATAAAAAGAAGAGGCTCATGGTGTAGTACAAAACTAAAAGTTGAAATTTTAATAAAATGCTGTAACACTGACAACTAGTACAGTGTACATATAATAAGAAACAATAATAGTATAGAAGACTCACATCAAAAGCCACCACTTCATAAATGGAATGATGGCTGGACCTTCGGTATTGAGGTAATTACTGAGAGTTACTGTTTATATCTTGCACCTTTTTATGTAAAAAAAGAAAAAAAATCTATAAAAAGTACACTTGTCAGGTAATAAATTTGTATATTTATCGTGTTTTACTAGGTCTTGGTAATTACAACATCTGCAGTGTTCCTACAAAGTTGTCTGGGGATTTGGCTGGTGTGAATGTTGTCCATTTAGCAACTTATGGAGATTGCTGTCTGGCTGTATCAGAAGAAGGTCAGGTGTACGGCTGGGGAAATTCAGAGTATCTACAATTTGCATCCATCACTGACCTTACACAGGTAAGATACATGTTTTTGCAGGGTTGCATAGTTATAAAAACTTTTAATTTTAGGGATTAAAGTCCTTACAGGAAGTAAATGGTATGTGCACTTTGTAACTGGATAGCTGTTCATAACCTTACAACCTTACAAAGTTTTCTGTAAGGAACGATGCATTTATTGTACTATAAATATTCTGTAAAATCTGTTCAGCATGAGGCATTCATTTATCTTACCGACACCTTTACATCAGTAAAAATAAGCCTGCTTGTATGCACTCTAAATAAAAGCCTTGTTTAATCTGTATATAAATGTCTCTTCAACAAACTCTGGTCAGGGCTCTTTTCTTTTGCATAGATAGGAGCTGTGGCTGCCCCCTTTTTTATTTTGTGGTTGCTGGGGTGAGAGTGTTGATTGCTTATTAGCAGAAACCCTCAAATGGGTTTTAGACTGGAAACCTGCCTGTTCTCTACTTCAGACACATAACGGGAAATCCTTGTCACAAAAGCAGAAAGAACTCTTCAACCACAATAGAAAAACCTCCCTTTCATATTTGTAGTTGAAGGAATGGGATGTCAGACACAATTTCTAGTGGTTTATATAGACTTCTACAGTACATCAAGTCTGATTAGGCTTGTTGTTCTTGGTGAAGGGATTGTCACCGTATGTCAACATCTTTCTGGCACCCTGCTGTGGTCTTCAGTTGTTATTCTTCAGAAGAACTCTGATTTCTGAATTAACTTTTTAGATTATATTTTGTGCTGCACTATTTTTTCTCATAATTCTTCTGTTATATGAATTTCCTTGGCATACAGATTGTGATCTCTACAGTAAATGCATGTAAATAACAAGATATTTATCATGTTTAGTGTTTTAAGGATCATCGGCTTCAGTGCCGTAACTCTTTTATTAGAATGAGGAGAACTGAATAGAGAATGAGATACGTTGTGTAGTTTAAAATGACTTCCCAGAAAAGCTGTTAGTCTCACACAAAGTTCTCAACAGATTTTTGTTTCTTGCACTGAACCTTATGTAGGTCAATGTCCCTCGGCGCCTACCATTTCAGGATGTTGGGAAGGTGAAGCAGGTGGCGTGTGGTGGAACAAGCTGTGCTCTATTAAATGGTAAGTGTAAAGCTTCACTTCTTATCATTTTGATGGGTTATGTTATTTTATTTTTTTATATAAGTTACATTTCATTTAAGGGCATTTTTAAACAAAAATGTTAACTGGAAATGCGTTGTCTGTGTATGGTAATTAGTCTCTTAGAAGCCATGCATACTGTACATTATTTACTCTTTAGAAAACCATCTGGACAGGTTAAGATACTTTTTGTGCTGACATACACTTGGGGGGGGGGGGGGGGGGAATTAGCAAAGAGTGGTGCAAGCTTAATTGTTTCCTATTTTTTACCTGCTGTCAAGAAACCCTGGGACAACTTTGAGTCCGAAATGTCTGGGGCTTGGTGGAAAAAAAAAAAAGACTAAACTGTCAGTAGATATGGAATGCAGGCACCAAGAGTTGTCTGCATGTATTCTCCCATACTGTGCACTGCACCCCCAGGAGCCCTAGAACCCAAAGCTATGATATGTTGCTATCTTGTAGTATGTAAGGTAACCATTAATTATCATGGACTGCTACTGAGGGGTAGAAATATGTTGGCCCCCCTCCCCAAGTTTGACATAGTATTTTTATGATGGAGCTTGCAAGATTCACAGTCCTTAGGGCACCCAGCTAGAATATGTGACAGTATATAGGAGCAACTCTAGGTGTGTCTGCCATTTGTTAAACTCACATTTGCCTCAGTTATAAGCTTTGACTCATACTAGTGACATGAACTTTCTATTTCCTTTTGCCAGATTGAAATGCTTCATACTCCTAAGAGTTTTTGATAGATATGTAAGAGATTGTTTAAAAATATCTGCAATTGTTTGCACAAGAAGGAAATACATAATGCTGAAATCCCTTCAAAAATATAGTTTGTTTGTTAGAGGTAACTGGTGGTGTTAAACATATTTTATTCATATTGCTTCTTCTTTTAGATGATGGCAATGTTTTTGTTTGGGGTTATGGAATACTGGGAAAAGGGCCCACATTTCTGGAGTCAGCTGTCCCTGAGATGATTCCTCCAACACTATTTGGTCAGAGTGACTACAACAAAACCACCAGGGTCTTGAAGATCTTTTCAGGGCTTGGCCATTTTGCTGCTCTAACAGGTAAGTATCACCCGGAAAGGTTTGTAAGAAACGTCTTTCTAGACATTAGAACCTACACCAATCAGCCATAACTTTATGACCACTGACAGGTTAAGTCACATGTGTCAAACACAAGGCCGTGGGCTGAATCCAGCACTCCAAGCCATTTCATGTGGCCCTTGCACTGATCTTGCATCACCTGCACCACCCGCTGCTGTAGTCCCCTCATCTCCACCTCCCACCTCATCTCAGCAGCTGGCAGCAGAGAAGAGGACAGAACTCCTCCGCCAGATCCTGCACTTCTTCATGCAGCCGGTGAGAGGGTTTTCTCCCCCTCCCCCCCTCCTTCTCAGCAGTTGGCAGAAGAGAGGAAACCAGAACTACTCCTACAGATCCTGGGCCTTTCTGTGCGGCCCCATCACCCCCTTGTCTTTGCCTTCCCTAGTCTCCGCATTCAACAGACTCCTGCAGTTGACTCTAGCCCTCTTCTGGTCCTCCTCCAGACCCTGAACTTTTGGCATCCCAGCTCCACCCCCAGCTTCTTCCTGGCAACTGCACAAGTGCTGTGCACCGTGATGTAAGAGATGGTGGAGAACTTCTAATAGTAAGGGGGGCTCCGGACATCTGCTTATAATTGTTATGAGAATAACACAATTCTTTGCCAGTTAAATAGAGGTTTGCACACTGGTATCCCCCACAAGAAACTTTTATTGGACACTGCTCAGACAGAAAATGGCTCTACCATAATGTTTTTCTGAGCAGTCTCCAATAAAGTTTATTGTGGATGATACGAGAGAGAGAGAGAGCTGCATCTGCTGGGAAACCTTGGGTCCTGCCATTCATGTGGATGTTCTTTAACACCTTCTTAAATATTGTTGCTGATCTAGTACGCCCCATCATGTAAACAGTGTTCCCTGATGGCAGTGGCCTTTTCCAGCAAGATAATGCACCCTACCAACTTGCGAAAATGGTTCAAGAATGGTTTGAGGTAAACAATAATGAGTTTGAGGTATTGACTTGGCCTCCAAATTCTCCAGATTTCAATCCAATCAAGCATCAGTGGGATGTGCTGGAAAAACAGGTCTAATATATGCATGCCCCACTTCGCAACTTAAAGGATCTGCTACTGAAAGCTCAGTACCAGCTACCACAGCATGCCTTCAGAGGTCCAGTGGCATGCATGCCTCAGTGGGTCAGGGCCGTTTTGGCAACAAAAGGGGACCTGCTCAATATTAGGTGGGTGGTCAATAAAGTTGTGGCTGATTGGTGTATATTCATGGACCCATACTGAGAGCTTAAAGCTAAATTCCAGCACCCCCCTCCCCACAATCTTCCCCTGGGTAAGCACTGGGTAAATGCTCATTTAATCTAGGTGAGGTTTCAATGCTGAAGGATACTTAATCCTCTTCCCTTGCCTTGCACACCCACAGATAGTGCCAGAATAGCTTCCCTCTCCAGATACTTTTAAGTCCCCGCCATTTGTTTGCACTCCAACTGACCGATCTTCTATGCTCAGACTTTCACACTAGCTTCCAGTAGGGTTTTACAGGGCCATCTCCCAAGCATCTCCTACTAATTTTATGAATAATAAATACAGATAGTTTCTCAACCTTATTTTTGACCTTAATAACCTGACAATATATTGCATGCACTCTTGTTGCAAATGATGTAAGCTAGTGAAATAGTGTTTTTATTTATCTCTAGAAATATAGGATTAAAGAATGGTACTTTAAATCCTAATGAGTTCAGTGTTTTCATCTGATACTGGCAAATTTTATTTTTAATTTATCCACAGGTGTCGGAGAACTTTTTGTTTGGGGTAAAAACTTGAGAGGCTGTTTAGGTATTGGAAGGTTGGAAGATCAGTATTTCCCGTGGCGGGTAAGATAACATAATAGCTTGGTGTCTAGATTTTGTGGCTATCTACAAAGCTATCATAGTTCTTTGATGATTTTCTCTTTCACGGTCTTATGCCATTTTTTTGGTCTTTGTGTACCAAAAAAAAAAAAAAAAACTTTGGACAAAAAGGTAATGCTCTTTGATACCCAATTTCTATTTTATAGATTTTTATTGGCTACCAACTCCATAATACTGGAACCCACAATAAGTGCCCAGCACCACATAGGTAGCATGTAGTACTTTGGATCACCATTTCATGATCTGCCATTAAAAAGGGGGACCTTCAGCCAATCAGTGTAAGAAAAACCTGTCAGAAGTGATTCATGATGATAGCAGAGGAACGAAGCAGCCGACAGAAATGACACTTAGTGCTCTGGATTAGACAAATGCACACTATAGGGGAATATGCGTTGTTCATATTTCATGTCTGAGGTTTACAACCAGCACTAAGAATGTTGTTGGGACTTCTCTTTTGAAGTATTGTTAGCTGTAGTAAACATTTAATGGCAGATCTGTTTGCAGAGCTTCTTTAGGTTGGTTATAGATGGACAGATAACAGAATGTCAGGACAGGTGGTAAATACAGTGCTTTGCGAAAGTATTCGTCCCCCTTGAACTTTTTGACCTTTTGCCACATTTCAGGCTTCAAACATAAAGATATAAAACTGTAATTTTTTGTGAGGAATCAACAAGTGGCACACAATCATGAAGTGGAACGAAATTTATTGGATATTTCAAACTTTTTTAACAAATAAAAAACTGAAAAATTGGGCGTGCAAAATTATTCAGCCTCCTTAAGTTAATACTTTGTAGCGCCACCTTTTGCTGCGATTACAGCTGTAAGTTGCTTGGGGTATGTCTCTATCAGTTTTGCACATCGAGAGACTGAAATTTTTGCCCATTCCTCCTTGCAAAACAGCTCGAGCTCAGTGAGGTTAGATGGAGAGCGTTTGTGAACAGCAGGTTTCAGTTCTTTCCACAGATTCTCGATTGGATTCAGGTCTGGACTTTGACTTGGCCATTCTAACACCTGGATATGTTTATTTGTGAACCATTCCATTGTAGATTTTGCTTTATGTTTTGGATCATTGTCTTGTTGGAAGACAAATCTCCGTCCCAGTCTCAGGTCTTTTGCAGACTCCATCAGGTTTTCTTCCAGAATGGTCCTGTATTTGGCTCCATCCATCTTCCCATCAATTTTAACCATCTTCCCTGTCCCTGCTGAAGAAAAGCAGGCCCAAACCATGATGCTGCCACCACCATGTTTGACAGTGGGGATGGTGTGTTCAGGGTGATGAGCTTGTTGCTTTTACGCCAAACATAACGCTTTGCATTGTTGCCAAAAAGTTCGATTTTGGTTTCATCTGACCAGAGCACCTTCTTCCACATGTTTGGTGTGTCTCCCAGGTGGCTTGTGGCAAACTTTAAATGACACTTTTTTATGAATATCTTTAAGAAATGGCTTTCTTCTTGCCACTCTTCCATAAAGGCCAGATTTGTGCAGTATACGACTGATTGTTGTCCTATGGACAGAGTCTCCCACCTCAGCTGTAGATCTCTGCAGTTCATCCAGAGTGATCATGGGCCTATTGGCTGCATCTCTGATCAGTCTTCTCCTTGTATGAGCTAAAAGTTTAGAGGGACGGCCAGGTCTTCGTAGATTTGCAGTGGTCTGATACTCCTTCCATTTCAATAGTATCGCTTGCACAGTGCTCCTTGGGATGTTTAAAGCTTGGGAAATCTTTTTGTATCCAAATCCACCTTTAAACTTTTCCACAACAGTATCTCGGACCTGCCTGGTGTGTTCCTTGTTCTTCATGATGCTCTCTGCGCTTTAAACGGACCTCTGAGACTATCACAGTGCAGGTGCATTTATACTGAGACTTGATTACACACAGGTGGATTCTATTTATCATCATTAGTCATTTAGGTCAACATTGGATCATTCAGAGATCCTCACTGAACCTCTGGAGAGAGTTTGCTGCACTGAAAGTAAAGGGCCTGAATAATTTTGCACACCCAATTTTTCAGTTTTTTATTTGTTAACAAAGTTTGAAATATCCAATAAATTTCGTTCCACTTCATGATTGTGTCCCACTTGTTGTTGATTTTTCACAAAAAATTACAGTTTTATATCTTTGTTTGAAGCCTGAAATGTGGAAAAAGGTCGCAAAGTTTAAGGGGGCTGAATACTTTCGCAATTCACTGTATCTGTCCATCCTCTCATTACTTTCATAAGTATCCTTTGCAATCCTCATTAACATCTATGCCTGCGAGGGGGAAAAAAACTAAAAAAAAAAAAAACATATGTAGTACATCTCTGCAATACATGCACATTTTCCTTTTATTCCTTTAAAAATGCTGCAAGTACAGAAAAATAGCATTTGATCTGCTAGAGTGGGCAACACAGCCCCTGCTGCTGAACCTGCTGCTACCCCTGCTGCTGAACCTGCTGCTACCCCTGCTGCTGAACCTGCCGCTACCCCTGCTGCTGCACTGAAATTCCAACCTGTTGTTAGCCCTGCCTGAGTTCTCTCCTTCTGCACTACAGAACACCCCACCGTTATGCTAGAGAGATGGAGGGGGGGGTGTTGTTATGTAATCTAGCAGGGAAAACTCTGGCTGGGAACACTGCTTGAGAGGACAGTGGAGCAGAGTGGATGTCAGTTCAATTAGGAAATCAGGGGTTTACTGCATTTGTGGTAAGAAAGATCCAACATGTATTTTGTGTACTGGCAGTATTTATAATGAGACAAATATCATGTGCATGTATTACAGAGATGTATGTCTACATATTTTTAATAAAGTTGCCCAGACATAGTAGTGACAATGACGCATACACGGTACTCAGTATGACCAGCTAAAGTTCAAAATCTAAAATGAACATGTATGCAAAGACATATAAACAATCCCAGATTTACAGAATATGTCATTTAAAATATAATTTTAAAGTAAGGATAATTTAGTGAAAATATGCTAACTGGAATTTTGGACAAAGTGTTAACATAATTTTATTTTTTTGCAGTACATTTTTGCCAAACTGAATGTGACTTGTTAGGTAAAATGTAAAGGTCATTAGTTATAGGGTAAGGTTAGTGAACTCCATTTGGTTAGGGTTTCAGAGTACAATTTTAGGACTGATAACTTTTAGGATGAATTGGGCTAATGCATGCATTACTGCAATGTAACATTGTGATGCATTGTGCAACGTGGTGCATTCTGTTGAAAGAATCCTGCAAGTCCATTCCTATGTATTGAGCACTCGTTCAAGATAAATGGGCTGCCTTAATGCTATGCATGTTAAAGTGGTTCTAAAGGCTCATTGTTTTTTTACCTTCATTGGCTCTTGCTGCTGTCATAGCCAGTGAGCTAATGAGGTGAGAGAGGGCTGGGCCAAGCCACGGTTCTGTGTGTGAATGGACACGCAGAGCAGCGGCTCGGAAGCGAGCCTGCATAGGTGCCCCTATAAAAAGCTGCTTGCTCTGGGTGCACTTGACAGGAGGGAGAAGCCAGGAGCGCCAGCAGGGCCACCGAGAAGAGGAGGATCACTGCTGCTCTGTGCAAAACCATTGCACAGACTAGGTAAGTATGACATTTTTAATATAAAAAATCTAACCACAATCTATTGGCCACCCATTATTGCAGGCAAAATGGCTAACTATCAAAGCTTAGTAATGGAAAAGAAAAGTTGAGAAAAAGATACCTACCTCAAGGATCTCAAAACTAACAAGAATGCCCTCCATATACAGCCCTTTATATCCTGCATTACTACTACCATTGTATACGTTTTTCAAATATGGAGTTTAGATTTAGACACTGATGATTTTTTTTCAATCGTTGCTTTTCATTTAATGCAAACTGCTAATTAGTACTGACTTAGAGCTTTGTTTGTTTCTCTGTAGGTTACTGTTCCTGGAGAAGTGGTGGACATCGCCTGTGGTGTAGACCACATGATAGCACTTGTGAAATCTATTGCCTGAATGTGGGGGGGGAGCGTTTACAGGACAGTTTGTTATTTATTGTTCTACATGAAAGAAATAAGAGGGAGCTCGATCCCTACCCTTAGGAAGTGCACTTTCCTGTGACAAAGCTGTATGTGCTTCTCTGTGTATTATGAATGACCTCACTTTTTATAAATAAAATTACTTTTTGTTAGAAGTATGCTTCACCGGTCACAAATATTCTGTAACAACCAAACGTGTTTTTAGGTAATTTCCTAAAATGTGTGTGTGTGTATACATATAGGAGGATTCTTAAAAAAAAAAAACGCCATTTTTTTTTAAAAACTGTATTAAATATATATATATATATATATACACACTATATTACCAAAAGTATTGGGATGCCAGCCTTTACACATGAACACTGCACATGGACTTTTTCCCCCACAAGGTTTAGGAGTGTGTCTATGGGAATGTTTGACCATTTTTCCAGAAGTGCATTTGTGAGGTCAGGCACTGAGTTTGGACGGGAAGGCCTGGCTCACAATCTCCACGCTAATTCATCCCAAAGGTGTTCTGTCGGGTTGAAGTCAGGACTCTGTGCAGGCCAGTCAAGTTCTCCCACCCCAAACTTGCTCATCCAAGTCTTTATGGACCTTGCTTTGCACTGGCCAAAATCATTTGGTGGAGCGGGGATTATGGTGTGGGGTTGTTTTTCAGGGGTTGGCCTTGGCCTCTTAGTTCCAGTGAAGGGAACTCTTAAAGGGTATGTAACCCTAAACCATTGCCTTGCTGCCAGCCCCTCTTATTTAAAGAGGAAGTAAAGTAAAAAAAAAAAGAGAAAAAAAAAGCCCTGTAAAGAGAAAGGCATAATGAGCTAGTATGCATCGCATACTAGCTCATTATGTAGTACTTACCTTAAAACGAAGCCCCCGCCGTGCCGCCACCTCAGCGACAGGACGGCGACATGTCCTGCCGTCCCGCTTCCGGGTTCGAGTCCTCCGGCCATCTGATTGGCCGGAGGCGCGATTACATCACTCCCGCGCATGCGCGCTGGAGCCGCCGTTCACGGCATTGAGCTCTGAAGGAACGGCACGGGTGGCCGTTCCCTCAGAGCGCCTGCGCCGATGACGTCATCGGCAGTTTGCGCTGTAAATATCTCCTAAACGGTGCAAGTTTGGGAGATATTTATAGCACCTATAGGTAAGCCTTAATATAGGCTTACCTATAGGTAAAAGTTATACAAGAGGGTTTACAACCTCTCTAATCTCCTATCCTGCATTGTATTACTGTTTGTAAGGAAAGATGCCTCTAAATACCTTTTTGAGAAGTGTCTTTAGGTCTGCCACATTATTCCTGGCCGCTCTGATAACACAATCCAGGGCTACAGCAGGAGGAGCTGAGCTCTCCCTCTGATGTCAGCCGGGAGTCAAGCTGGCCACTCGGCTCCTCCTGCTGTAGCCCTGGATTGTGTTATCAGAGCTGCCAGGAGTCACGTGACAGACCTAAAGACACTTCTCGAAAAGGTATTTGGAGGCATTGTTTCTTACAAGCAGTTAAACAATACAGGATAGGAGCTTAAAAGAGAGGGGCTGGTAGTGACATTTGATTGGTTTATTATCAGCAGTGGGACGGGACCGGGGCTGGAGACACAGGCAGGGAGGGAAATGGGAAGGGGGGAGAGCAGACAGAGCTACAGATGACAGTGGCTGACCATGGTGGTGAGGGCTCATTAGCCATGATTATCATGGTGAGCACAGAGAGGGGGGACACAGGAAGTGTCAGGATCAGCCAGGTTTTTTACAGTTTCCAGAAGGGCAGGTTAGACAGCACAAGCACTGTGCTGTTTAACCTGCTATAAGGGAACAGGATCTCTATTTATTTTTAGGGTAATAAACACTTTACAGCGTCAGCATACCAAGATATTTTGGACAATTTCATGCTTCAAACTTTGTTACAACATGACTCTGCACCAGTTCACAAAGCAAGGTCCATAAAGTTATGGATAAGTGAGTTTGGGGTGGAGGAACTTGACTGGCCTGAGTCCTGACCTCAACCCGATAGAACACCTTCGGGATGAATTGGAGCATAGAGTGTGAGCCCGGCCATTTTCGTCCACATCAGTGCCTGACCTCACAAATGCACTTCTGGAAGAATGGTCAAACATTCCCATAGACACACTCCTAAACCTTGTGGACAGCCTTCCCAGAGAGGTGAAGCTCTTATAGCTGCAAAGGGTGGGCCAACTCAATATTGAACCCTACAGACTAAGACTGGGATGCCATTAAAGTTCATGTGCGTGTAAAGGCAAGCATCCCAATACTTTTGGTAAAATAGTGTATAAAGAATTCCTTCAACTATGAGATATAGAAAGTATTTTGTTCAAGTCGTGTAACTCCTCTAGGGTTGTGACTGACTGATAGGTAAATTTAATGGTGGTTACAGAGCCCTTAGTACCACATTCATTTTTTTTTTTTTTTTCTACCATTGATTTTGCTGTGACAAACACAATTCACTCACAATTGTTGAGTGAAGGGTGGCCACGCAGGCTTTAGATGTGTAGATATTCTACACTGAATAACAAAAGTATGACATCTACTAGTTCTGGAATCCACCATGATATTGAAACCGAAATTTCATTTGCTTATATTTTGCTTTCCCCGGTTCCCCACTCACCAACATGCCTATTAAAATTTTAAATAAAACCTAGCCACACGGCTATCACGAACTTGTATCAAGTGCGCCTCTCCCAATGATTACCGCTGGACGGTACAGTAGTGAGAGATGCACATCTGTTTTACCAGATGCCATGCTTTTAAATACATTTGTTGATGTAAGCGCAGTTATGTAGGGGGGTGATGTTTGAGTGAAGTTAAAATAACAGAGTTACGTTATGGGTCTGTCCCCTTTTTCCATGATTCCTTTTCAAACAGTCTGTGTTAGAGTGAGAGCCTGAGCGGAGATTGTGGAGGGTGATTACTTGAACAGGAGCTTGTGATAAGGAAGGGGAGCGGTCTCAAAGCATATATGATGATATTTTGGGTGAGTGTTAACCCTCGTACACACGCAACGAATTTACGCCGACCGATCGTCCGTCTTTTGTCCAGAGTGGTGTCTGTTGGTTGGAATGTGCTCTTGACTGCACACGAATTTTCCCGCACGACAAAATTCTACTTCAGAAGTGATGTCATGTGTTGGATTGCTTTCTTTGTGTTCTTTCATCTCTGAGCATGCCTAGTCTTGCTCATACAATTTTTCCCCATCGAAATCTGTACTAATGAGACAAAAATCGGACGTGTTTTGACGGTCGACAAAAATTATATAGCCTGCACACCAGGATTTTTTCGGCCGAAAAGTCGGAGTCGGTTGTCGGAAGCACCATACTAACAAGCCGAAAATCGGCAGATCGGTCGTCAGACGAAATTTCCCGGCCAAATTTCTACTCGTGTGTACGGGGCTTAACTCCCTAAGGGAGCAGTATTCCACGAGGTGTGGTGACAGTCACTAATTCCATTTTCTGCCAGCACTTACCAACCTTAGGAAGGATTATCCTCACCTGGTGCCTTTACATGGACATTGTGTTTTATGTGCAGAGGTTGAAGGACTGATGCAATTGAAGCGCTGCTAATGCTTTGATCCTTTGATTTGATTTATAGAATATTTGTCATATTATCACTGTTTATTAAGTAGCTGCTTGATTTATTTTTGATTTTAATATAATTTGCAGGAGTGCTGGGTGAGGGGATCTTTTGACTCTCTCAGTGTGTGTTTTAAATAAAACCGGTTTTCATTATACTTTTAGATCCAGTATTGTCGCCACCGGATCTCTGCGCTTTCCCATACAATCCCAGGCAGATTATGGCAGGTTAGAGGGGTCAGCAGGGTGCTGTATATAGCCTCTTGAATACATTACAACACATTTAAGCCCCGTACACACACGCAGATCGTCATCATACAAACGTCGGCGGACGAAAGATCTGCCGATTGTACGCGTGTTAGTATGGTGCCTCCGACAGATGTCTGCACACAATCCGCGGACAAGAGTCTTTCTTGCAAACATGAAAATTTTTGTCTGCAGACACCAGAACGGACGATTGTTCGCCTGTCAGTACAGAAATCAGCCGACAGACCGCAGATTTGCTAGACTGGGCATGCTCAGAAAATAAAAAACACAGGGAAAGTTAACCATTACATGACATCACTTCTGCAGTCAGCTGAAGTCTGCGGACAAAATTCTTGTGCTGTCCTTGTGCTGTCTTTGCACTTTTCAACAGACACCGACATCCCGGGGAGAAAAGACGAACATTTGTATGACGACGATCTGCGTGTGTGTACGGGGCTTTACTCGGTACTCCTCTCAAGAGTCCTCCGCCCTAATGCAAGTTATGCAAATTTTAAAAAACCTTCATGGATAAGTATCAGTCTGGAGGTTTGGGCATTCCTAAGCAGATGACATTTGCATACAGACCACCCTAATACAGACATGCTGAGCTTCTATGGTTGAAAGAACTAAAATTCAATGAATAAAATGTGCTGGTCAGGCTGGGGAAGAAAGGGCTAGACAATGCCAGACGTACTCCTGACTAGCTGCAGCTTCTAATTCACACTGTGAAGGTAAAGCTGGAGTTTGACTTTAAGGGGATTCTAAAGACAATTGTTATTTTTTTTTAACTTTAATGCATTACCTGCTGAACGTCCCTCTACCTGCATCTGTCCCCCCCATCCCTAAACAGTAAACTGCCTATTCCAGCATTGTCCCAGCTACAGCTCCACTCCTCTCACTTCCTGTTTTTGTAGGGGACACTGAGGTTATTAGGAGTCATAGACTCCTGCTGGTGTAAGTCAAACTTGTGAGGAGGGAGTGGTGGCATAAGCTAACTGGTGATGTGTATGTCCATGCATGCACAGAGCCTGGCTTGGGTGCCCCCATAGCACATGGCTTGCTAAGGAGGCACCTGGAGCAGAAAGAAGCAGACAGCACTGGCGGTTGACAATAAAAAAAAAAAAAATAAAAAGAATAGAAAGGGCCTGTTCTCCTACTTACAGGCACGGTAAAAGCCCTGCTGAATCTGTCTGCAATCCATCCAGGGTAATTCATATAAAACTAAGTAAAAGGTAAACTTAGGGGTTTTCTGACAACTCCACTGTTTTATAGCACTACCAGTTTACCCAGTGATTGTATTCCATTCAGATGACAGGAAATGCACTTGTTAAAATGAAATAGAGCAGGGGTGTCATTTGATTTTATCGTGGGCGGCATCAATATTATGGCTGCCTTCAAAGGGTTGGTTGTGTCTCTAAAACTATATACTTTTAATGTATCTACACCTTTTATCATATTAAATAATTGCCTCTGCATTTGATTATGCATTTGAGCATGCAGGAAAATGCCTCTGCATTTGAGCATGCAGGAAAAAACTTACCAGGAAAGGTTAAAGGACCTTAACATGTATAGCTTGGAAGAAAGAAGAGACAGAGGGGATATGATAGAAACTTTTAAATACATAAAGGGAATCAACTCGGTAAAGGAGGAGAGCATATTTAAAAGAAGAAAAACTACCACAAGAGGACACAGTTTTAAATTAGAGGGGCAAAGGTTTAAAAGTAATATGAGGAAGTATTACTTTACTGAGAGAGTAGTGGATGCATGGAATAACCTTCCTGCAGAAGTGGTAGCTGCAAATACAGTGAAGGAGTTTAAG
This sequence comes from Pelophylax lessonae, assembly GCF_965119305.1. Lineage (NCBI taxonomy): Eukaryota > Metazoa > Chordata > Amphibia > Anura > Ranidae > Pelophylax > Pelophylax lessonae. Next base: position 412,011,226 of record NC_138769.1, read on the forward strand.
CATGCATGGGATAGGCATAAGGCTATCCTTCATATAAGATAGGGCCAGGGACTATTCATAGGATTCAGATATATTGGGCAGACTAGATGGGCCAAATGGTTCTTATCTGCCGACACATTCTATGTTTCTATTATGGTTTTAGTAAAAACTAGCTCAGGAGTGTGCTATGTACAAAGTTCAGGAGTACAGACTGCAAAGTTCAGAAGCATGCTTCATGCAGAGTTCAGGAGTACAGACTGCAAAGTTCAGAAGCATGCTTTGTGCAGAGTTCAGACTGCAAAGTTTAGAAGCGTGGTACGTGCAGAATTCAAGGGTGTACTACATACAGGGTTCAAGAGGGTGCAATGGGTACAGAGTGCAAGGTTCGGGAGTGCACTATGTACAGAGTTCAAGAGTAGACTGAGTACAGACTGCAGCGTTCAGGAGTGTGTATGTACAAGAGTGTAGGGTTTGGGGGGGTTTATACAGAGTACAAGGTTTAGGGATGTTCTATGCACAGTCTGTCCACATCTCACTTCCACCCCTCCTCCTTGGCCCTGACCTCTGCACACATCTCCTTCCACAGTCTTCATCGATCAGCCCCCCACCTCAAGCTCCCTCACACCTTGTATCCGGTTTGTCTCTAGTACCAGTGTACCAGTCCAGCAGTGGAGGTGGCTTTGCCTTGAAATGCAGGGAATTCATTGGTCGGCATATGTCTCCACTGTGAGTGTGTGCAGGGATCTGTGAGAGCCACAAGTTGCAGAGTAAAGCTGTCCTTTTAAATGCAGTAGGCTTTTAAGTGGCAGAGGGGAGAGTTGGAAAAAAAAAAAAAAAAGCCCTGGGCTTGAGGGCAATATGACATAGCCTTGCGGGATGGATTTGGGCGGCGGGAGGCTGCTGCACACATGCAAAGAATGCATTAAGATAAAAAAAAAAAACTAACTTTACAACTCCTTTAAATATACATTCACCGGCCACTTTTTTTTAGGTACACTTTGCGAGTACCAGGTTGGGTCCCCTTTTGTCTTCAGAACTGCCTTAATTTTTCATGGCATAGATTTAACAGGGTGTTGGAAACATTCTTCAGAGATTTTGGTCTATATTGACATGATAACATCACGTAGTTGCTACAGATTTGTCCACTGCACATTCCTGATATGAATCCCCCGTTCCACCACATCCCAAAGGTTCTCTATTGGATTGATATCTGATCACTGTTCAGGCCATTGGTATACAGTGAACTCATTGTCATGTTCAAGAAACCAGTGGTGAGATGATTTGAGCTTGGTGTCATTGTGCATTATCCTGCTGCAAGGAGCCATCAGAAGGGAAGGACATGTTCAGCAACAATACTCAGGTAGGCTGTGGCGTTTAAACGATGCTAAATCTGTACTAAGAGGCCCAAAGTGTACCAGAAAATATCCCCCCACACCATTACACCACCAGCCTGAACCGTTGATATAAAGCAGGATGGATCCATGCTTTCATGTTGTTTACACCAAATTCTGACTCTTATCTGAATGTCGCAGCTAAAAATCGAGACTCAGACCAGGCGATGCTTTTCCAATCTTCTATTGTCCAATTTTGGTGAGCCAGTGCAAATTGTAGCCTGTATGCTGTTCTTAGCTGACACTAACAAGGATGCAAGTTCAAAGTTACTTAAATCCCCTTTCTGATGCTAGGTCTGAACTTCAGCAAGTCTAGATGCCTAAATGCATTGGGTTGCTTCAATGTGAATGGCTGATTAGCAATTTGTGTTACCAAGCAATTGAACAGGTGTACCTAATAAAGTGGCCCTTGACTGTATAAGGCCCCTTTTACACTTGTGTGACTTGAAAGTCATGTGATTTTATTGCCGCAATTTTGACTGGGCTTGAAGCAGTGCCTATGTCTTTGGACCTCAAAATGCATTAAAATCGGGCCAAAGTAGTGCAGGGACTACTTTGAAGTTGCTGCAACTTTAAGTTGCGCATATATGAATGGGTATCATTGGAAAGCATGGTGAACGACATGTCATACAACTCTGATGTCCAAAGTTTCATGACAAGTTGCACAAGTGTGAAAGGGGCCTTAAGCAAACCAATGTGGAAATATATTTTTTTTTTTTTTAACCTATTATGAACAGCATGTGCCCTCAAGGTGAATATTTTCTGCACTTGATTACCTACAGACTATACTATTGAATAGTGAGAACCTTTACCTAGGGATTTGGAGGGGGTTTAAATAGAGGATCAGAGGTGTCAACCAACCACCTGGAGACGCTTAATTTTGGCTAGTAGGATTTTAGATAAATAACTGGTAATGAATGATCAAAGTATGAAGGCACGTGGCCCTTTCTAGGAAATCTTACATGAAGCGATCAAAAGAAAAAACAAAATTGTATCTACAAAGCAACAAAAGACAAGTGAAGATACAAAGCAGGCACTGTATTTTTTCTAATTTAGTAAAATAAAATGTGATACATTACAAACTGTAAGGCTCCATGCACACTTGCGTTTTTAAGCTCCTAAAAGCAATTAGGATTTTTTTTACCTGCTCCTAGAAGCGAATAGTGTTATCCTATGTGTTCATGCACACTACTTTAGCCTGCATGAAAGCGGTGGATCTGTTCTACTACAGGCTTTCTTAAAAGTCCATTTACATTCTGCTTTCTTTTGTATGTTACTTCGAGGGGGGCTTGCTTGTATTAGAAGCATTGAAGCCAGACGCCTCTGATTTAACTCTTGTTGGGTAAAGCACAGTTAGTTGACCATCCTTTATGTACAGGGGTCAACATTGTGAGGTTAACTGGCTTGTATGACTATTGGTGGTGAAGAATTCACCTTGGGGTGTCTGATGTTACTGACCTTTTCCTATTGTGGGTAGATGCTTGCATTTGGGAGTTTGTTTCTTTTCTTTAGACGTTATAGCAATAAGTTTCAGTTGAACTGCAGCTTTTGGTTATATAAATTATTTTGAGGTGATGTGAAATATTCCTCCAGTGTTCAGCTAGCGACTTTTATTTGTAATTTCACATTTAACTTTTTTTTGTATTTTTGAATACTGCGCTGATTGATTTTATGTAAACACTACTTTAGGCTATTAGCTTTTTTTTTTTTTTTTTTTTTAACTTCAGCATCTAGGAGCGGGAAAAAAAATAAAATTGTTTTTTGGAGAATTTTCCCAGCAGAAAAAAAAAGCTAAACGTTCCTAAACGCTATTAAAAAATTACTACAAGCATTTTCTTTTTTCTGTAACAAACTCCAAAAAACGAATGCTTCTAAATGCTACTAAAAAATTACCAGCGTATTTTTAGCTTAAAATGCATGGATCCTAAAAAAAATAAAAAAGGTGCATCTTATTGTTTTGTGTAAACTAGAAAACAAATGGAACATCTGACTGGTTGCTATCAGCATCTTTGAGATTTTGTGATAGCCATAATAAATTCATACCCCTGATTTTTCTTGGGTTTGCAACTTTCCAAAAAAAAAAAATAAAGTTTTTGTTCTCTTACCATTATCTGTGACCTCCTAACCTGTTACCCAGTGTTTTGGACAAGAATAGAGAGCCATCCCAAGGAAAACCTCAACCTACAACTAGGTATAACAGTTTTTGAACTATTCCCATTCAGCTCTGCTATAGATACTTTATTAAGGCCTTATTTGTTATTACACAATAAGAAAAAAATCTAATTTATAACATGTAACCTAGATTCAAATCTAAAATTCTGAACAAACAGGGATAATGTAAACAAAAAAAAAAAAAGACCATTATGCCTTGTATATCTGTTGAAGCTATACAGTCCATAATTCTGCTATTGCTATAGTAATAGAGAGGCAACCAATGTAGACCATAAGCCGCTTCATTAAATTCACATGTTGATACAGCTGCAGTGTCTGACAATATCACATAAAAGTGTTCAGATCTTGGACTATAACTTCAATGGGATGATTGGCCAGTACTTGGGCTGTTTCTTATCACAGTGTCTGTCAAAATTAAGCTGTATGGCAGTTTCCATTCCTTGGATTTTAGCTGCATCCTCGCCATAAAGTTTCTTCATCTCTATCCTACGCCTTTCTCCAGGCCTCTCGGATGGAGGTTGTGTGGATCGTTTTGTGGGGACATGAAGGTCGTGACCTGCGTCTACATACTGTTCCTGCATCTCCTCCTCCAACTGCTGTTGCCTCTCT